>NC_138312.1:63042500-63082500 GCF_965601325.2 Salmo salar | reverse complement strand
GCCAATAAAGCCATTAAATTGAATTGAGAGAGAGAGAGAGAGAGATGAGAGATAGAGAGAGACAGAGAGAGAGACAGACAGACAGACAGACAGACAGACAGACAGACAGACAGACAGACAGACAGACAGACAGACAGACAGACAGACAGACAGACAGACAGACAGACAGACAGACAGACAGACAGACAGACAGAAAGAGAGATAGATAGAGAGAGAGATGAGAGAAAGAGAGATAGAGAGATAGAGAGATAGAGATGAGAGAAAGAGAGAGAGAGAGACAGAAAGAGAGAAATGAGAGAGAGAGAGACAGAGAGTGACAGAGAGAGAGAGAGAGACAGAGAGTGAGAGAGAGCGAGAGAGAGAGAGACAGAGAGTCCATACCAGGCAGGTCACCCATAATACAAGTCAGTATTTGGAGTCGATCCATGTCTGAAGACATCGGGAGATGACGTTTTAACCAGTCAACAAGGGGCAACAGGGAGTGCTATTCCCTTCACATAGGTTAGGGTGTTGGGGATGGCCTCTAGTGCCAAACGATGCATGTTCGAATCCAGTCATAGAAAGTTGTTATTGAGATTTTGGTTTTAAACCTATCCCAAAACATAACCCTTACCTTAACAATTTAGAGCCTAACCTTAAGATTTCGCAATTCATGTATAAACGCAAAAACATGGATGAACGTTTAATTCGGACGTGAGATTGTGAGAGCATGTTGTCCATACAACACAACAGCTTCCCTTCACAATCTCACAGGCCTGTCTTTGTCTGTTAGTCTGTGCTTGTGTGTGTATGTGTGTGTGTGTGTGTGTGTGTGTGTGTGTGTGTGTGTGTGTGTGTGTGTGTGTGTGTGTGTGTGTGTGTGTGTGTGTGTGTGTGTGTGTGTGTGTGTGTGTGTGTGTGTGTGTGTGTGCGTGTGTGCGTGTGTGTGTGTTGCGTCCGTCTGTGTGTCTGTATGGGCTGACCAGCAGACAGAGGGACTGTCATTTTGGATAAAAGTGTCTGCTGAATGGCATATTATTATCATTAATAATATATACTGTATTATATAACATAGTAGATTAGTATTTTTCGTTTGGGAGTTTTAGGGACAAAAGCCCTCCAGGATTAGTCGACTGCAGGGAAATTGATATTGAGATATTAAGTGGAATAAAAAAGCTCTTTATTTTTTTATATAAAGTGTTTGAATGTCCCTTTAAACCAGTAGTGAAGAGAGCTGGCACAAAATACACCATATAGGCTCAGGAAATGGGATATCTTTCTGCATAATATGCAACAAATATTTTGTAATCATTTTAAATACTATTTATCAATAGTAGCCCAATGTTCGACAAATAGGGATATTTATTTGTAAAAAAATAAAAAATATTTTTTTATATATTTAACTCGGAAATGTAGATGCATTTTAAGAAAGCTGCAGTATAAACCTCAATTTTTGCAGTTCAATGTAACATGTCTTCATCACCATGGCAATAAATGTAAGAATAATAACGTAATAAAGTCGAGGAGCTGTTGGTATAATCAGTTATAAACTATGTAGTACATATGCTAATCAATAATACTCACGTTTGAGGATGTTCCGACTTTCCAGCTCTTCTACGGCGGGTCTCTGGCTCAGCCGCCTGCGGAAAAACACCAAAATAATGTTCTGAACCATGTTGGTGTCGTCTGATTACCGGCTTCTCGGTCCTCCGGTAAACAGTCTCTGACAGACAGACTGTTTCTACTAGCAACAGCAGCAGCAGTCAGGATGTTTGAGTCGGAGTGTAGAGCCTTTCCACGATCTACACGTCTTAGTGTCCCATCTGGAGTTAACTAGCGACCCTCTTCTGTGACTGAACCGAGAGCGCCTCCACATCGGGGTAGAAGACAAGGTGCGTGGTTTATCACGCTACAAAACACAAAGTCTCTTATGCAGAATATATATATATATATATATATATATATATATATATATATATATATATCCAGAATATAAAGCGTCCTTTTCCTTTACAAAATGTTTCCCAAGATCCGCTGTGCAGGATAAAAAATAGTGTGGCTATTGTCAGCGAGATGGGGGAAGTAAAAAGGATGAATCTGTAGCCTGTAAGATCCCGTATTGCACGGCAGGACTGAGTTCCCTAAGTGTCTACGGCAGTATGATGAGAGCTCTGCTCTACTCTGCCGTCGGTAATGTATTCTGCCTGGCTACTGACGCGACGCTGCTATCCACTGTGCTGCTGGAGAGAGAGAGAGCTCTCCTTTTTACTACCAGCGCAGCAGCATCACCGCAAGGAGGAGGAGGGACGGGGGACGGTTGTTGCTACGTAGATAGGAAATTCCCACTCAAGCTCCAAACCGTGCAAGCCTTGAAAACTGCTGCAGTCAGGGCTTCAGCAAGCAGGCGGGCAGACTGCCCTCCCCTTACCTCCTCTCCTCTCCCCTCCCCTCCACTCCTCTCCTCTCCTCTCCCATCCCCTCCTCTCCTCTCCTCTCCTCTCCTCTCCTCTCCCCTCCCCTCCCCTCCCCTCCTCTCCTCTCCTCTCCCCTCCCCTCCTCTCCTCTTCACTCCTCTCCTCTCCCCTCCCCTCCCCTCCCCTCCTCTCCTCTCCCCTCCTCTCCTCTCCACTCCCCTCCACTCCTCTCCCCTCCTCTCCTCTCCACTCCTCTCCACTCCTCTCCTCTTCACTCCTCTCCTCTCCCCTCCCCTCCTCTCCCATCCTCTCCTCTCCTCTCCTCTCCTCTCCTCTCCTCTCCTCTCCTCTCCTCTCCTCTCCTCTCCTCTCCTCTCCTCTCCCCTCCTCCCCACTCTCCTCTCCTCTCCCCTCCCCACTCTCCTCTCCACTCCCCTCCCGGTCCAAGACAGAGACTGGGGATTGATTTCATAAAGGAGTTTCCTTCTACTAACCTTATCTGACAGATTATATTTCAACAGAATGAAGTAGATGACATTCCTAAACTCCTTTAAAACAGTACAACAGACAGACAGACTCATTATTTACTCGCTATTTACACACTGTAGAATCAACCACGATAAAAAAAAATAGACATTTATAGCCTATATCTGGCTATGATTAGACAGGCTGTGTGGCACTGTTAAAACCACTATGTTATAACAAGACACTATGTTATAACCAGTGATTAATATGTAAATCGAGAGAGGGGGGGGGGGTTGACCTGTGGAGTTCTGAGGAACCGGAACTCATGAGAGACCTGTGGAGTTCTGAGGAACCGGAACTCATGAGAGACCTGTGGAGTTCTGAGGAACCGGAACTCATGAGAGACCTGTGGAGTTCTGAGGAACCGGAACTCATGAGAGACCTGTGGAGTTCTGAGGAACCGGAACTCATGAGAAACCTGTGGAGTTCTGAGGAACCGGAACTCATGAGAGACCTGTGGAGTTCTGAGGAACCGGAACTCATGAGAGACCTGTGGAGTTCTGAGGAACCGGAACTCATGAGAGAAAATCACCTCGATAATAAAGCATCGTGCATATCCTCACATTTGCGTAGTGGTATAGAACAGTAGAGTTGAGGCAATTATTAACAGAAGTTGCACACATGGGGAACCTTTTTAGTAGCCTAAGGTCTGGGAAAATGTTGGCCATTTTAAAAAACGCATTTCATGCAATTAATTCTACGTCATTTTTCATGACTGGAGACGTCGGCAGAATCTTTCTTAATACCTCACAAATGATCGAAATGGCAGACTACTATGACACTGACAAACTGAGAATCTGAAATCAATAAAAACGATTTTGTCTTGATTCAATCAACAGCCTTGGCATGGGAGTGTGGAGACACAGACATGAGGAAATTATAGTCCTAAAAATGATTTCCAATTCCACCGACTCTCTCAATGATGCGCAGCTCACTAGCTGGTGAATATCGATGCAATCGTGCCAAAAGTCTCTCTCTCTCTCTCTCTCTCTCTCTCTCTCTTTTGTAAAATATATTTGGAAGTTGATTAAATATTTTGGGAACCTACAGCATAAAGCTTTCTCTTTTCAGCAGGAGTCATTGCTTTCCAACATGTGTTTTGGCTCGATTGTTTTTTTAACATGTTTTGTCTGACAGATTTGCCGCGCGTTCCCGACTGAAGGAAATTCTTAGTTATTGTGTTAAAATCCTCCGTGGCTAAACTATAGGCCTTCTCATGGTGTAGTGGGCTATCCTGAATGATTTCATTTCTATAATAGATAGATAGATAATAGACAGCAGTAATACTGTAACTTTGGTAAATGTAGGGGAGACCAGGATGTTTGTAAGAAGGGATAGTTGTAACACGTGTAATTCAGGAGCGAGGTAGAATCATGTGATTCACCGTGCATATTTTTATTTCTATTATTATTTTAACCTTTATTTAACTAGACAAGTCCAATTTGCATTCCGCACCAACAGATCCAAAGATGATGCAATCTCTATTGCACTCCCCACTGCCCTTTCCCACCTGGACAAAAGGAACACCTATGTGAGAATGCTGTTCATTGACCCCAGCTCAGTGTTCAACACCATAGTGCCCTCAAAGCTCATCACTAAGCTAAGGATCCTGGGACTAAACACCTCCCTCAGCAACTGGATCCTGGACTTCCTGACGGGCCGCCCCCAGGTGGTAAGGGTAGGCAACAACACATCCGCCACGCTGATCCTCAACACTGGAGACCTTCAATATGTGTCCTCAGTCCCCTCCTGTACTCCCTGTTCACTTGTGTGTGCACGGCCAGGCACGACTCCAACACCATCATTAAGTTTGTGATGACACAACAGTGGTAGGCCTGATCACCGACAACGATGAGACAGTTTATAGGGAGGTGGTCAGAGACCTGGCAGTGTGACTGAAAAGATTTGGCGTTGGTCCTCTGATCCTCAAACGGTTTTACAGCTGCACCATCGAGAGCATCCTGACTGGTTGCATCACTGCCTGGTATGGCAACTGCTCTGCCTCCGCCCACAAGGCACTGCAGAGGGTACAGCCCAGTACATCACCGGGGCCAAGCTTCCTGTCATCCAGGACCTCTATACCAGGCGGTGTCAGAGGAAGAACCCTAAAAATTGTCAAAGACTCCAGCCACCCTAGTCATAGACTGTTCTCTCTGCTACCGCACGGCAAGCGGTACCGGAGCGCCAAGTCCAGGTCCAAGAAGCTTATAAACACCTTCTACCCCCAAGCCATCAGACTCCTGAACAGCTAATCAAATGGCTACCCAGACTATTTGCATTGCCCCCCCCCCCTTTCTACGCTGCTGCTTTTCTCTGTTATTATCTATAAATACTCTGTACCGGTACCCCCTGTATATAGCCTCCACATTGACTCTGTATCGGTACCCCCTGTATATAGCCTCCACATTGACTCTGTACCGGTACCCCCCTGTATATAGCCTCCACATTGACTCTGTACCGGTACCCCCGGTATATAGCCTCCACATTGACTCGGTACCGGTACCCCCTGTATATAACCTCCACATTGACTCTGTACCGGTACCCCCTGGATATAGCCTCCACATTGACTCTGTACCGGTACCCCCTGTATATAGCCTCCACATTGACTCTGTACTGGTACCCCTGTATATAGCCTCCACATTGACTCTGTACTGGTACCCCTGTATATAGCCTCCACATTGACTCTGTACCGGTACCCCCTGTATATAGCCTCCACATTGACTCTGTACCGGTACCCCCTGTATATAGCCTCCACATTGACTCTGTACTGGTACCCCCTGTATATAGCCTCCACATTGACTCTGTACCGGTACCCCCTGTATATAGCCTCCACATTGACTCTGTACCGGTACCCCCTGTATATAGCCTCCACATTGACTCTGTACCGGTACCCCCTGTATATAGTCTCCACATTGACTCTGTACCGGTACCCCGTGTATATAGCCTCCACATTGACTCTGTACCGGTACCCCCTGTATATAGCCTCCACATTGACTCTGTACTGGTACCCCCTGTATATAGCCTCCACATTGACTCTGTACTGGTACCCCCTGTATATAGCCTCCACATTGACTCTGTACCTGTACCCCCTGTATATAGCCTCCACATTGACTCTGTACCGGTACCCCCCTGTATATAGCCTCCACATTGACTCTGTACCGGTACCCCCCTGTATATAGCCTCCACATTGACTCTGTACCGGTACCCCCTGTATATAGCCTCCACATTGACTCTGTACCGGTACCCCCTGTATATAGCCTCCACATTGACTCTGTACTGGTACCCCCTGTATATAGCCTCCACATTGACTCTGTACCGGTACCCCCTGTATATAGCCTCCACATTGACTCTGTACCGGTACCCCCTGTATATAGCCTCCACATTGACTCTGTACCGGTACCCCCTGTATATAGCCTCCACATTGACTCTGTACCGGTACCCCCTGTATATAGCCTCCACATTGACTCTGTACCGGTACCCCCTGTATATAGCCTCCACATTGACTCTGTACCGGTACCCCCTGTATATAGTCTCCACATTGACTCTGTACCAGTACCCCCTGTATATAGCCTCCACATTGACTCTGTACCGGTACCCCCTGTATATAGCCTCCACATTGACTCTGTACCGGTACCCCCTGTATATAGCCTCCACATTGACTCTGTACCAGTACCCCCTGTATATAGCCTCCACATTGACTCTGTACCGGTACCCCCTGTATATAGCCTCCAAGTTGACTCTGTACCGGTACCCCCTGTATATAGCCTCCACATTGACTCTGTACCGGTACCCCCTGTATACAGCCTCCACATTGACTCTGTACCGGTACCCCCTGTATATAGCCTCCACATTGACTCTGTACCGGTACCCCCTGTATATAGCCTCCACATTGACTCTGTACCAGTACCCCCTGTATATAGCCTCCACATTGACTCTGTACCGGTACCCCCTGTATATAGCCTCCACATTGACTCTGTACCGGTACCCCCTGTATATAGCCTCCACATTGACTCTGTACCGGTACCCCCTGTATACAGCCTCCACATTGACTCTGTACCGGTACCCCCTGTATATAGCCTCCACATTGACTCTGTACCGGTACCCCCTGTATATAGCCTCCACATTGACTCTGTACCGGTACCCCCTGTATATAGCCTCCACATTGACTCTGTACCGGTACCCCCTGTATATAGCCTCCACATTGACTCTGTACCAGTACCCCCTGTATATAGCCTCCACATTGACTCTGTACCGGTACCCCCTGTATATAGCCTCCACATTGACTCTGTACCGGTACCCCCTGTATATAGCCTCCACATTGACTCTGTACCGGTACCCCCTGTATACAGCCTCCACATTGACTCTGTACCGGTACCCCCTGTATATAGCCTCCACATTGACTCTGTACCGGTACCCCCTGTATATAGCCTCCACATTGACTCTGTACCGGTACCCCCTGTATATAGCCTCCACATTGACTCTGTACCGGTACCCCCTGCATATAGCCTCCACATTGACTCTGTACCGGTACCCCCTGTATATAGCCTCCACATTGACTCTGTACCGGTACCCCCTGTATATAGCCTCCACATTGACTCTGTACCGGTACCCCCTGTATATAGCCTCCACATTGACTCTGTACCGGTACCCCCTGTATACAGCCTCCACATTGACTCTGTACCGGTACCCCCTGTATATAGCCTCCACATTGACTCTGTACCGGTACCCCCTGTATATAGCCTCCACATTGACTCTGTACCGGTACCCCCTGTATATAGCCTCCACATTGACTCTGTACCGGTACCCCCTGTATATAGCCTCCACATTGACTCTGTACCGTAATACCCTGTATATAGCCTCCACATTGACTCTGTACCGGTACCCCCTGTATATAGCCTCCACATTGACTCTGTACCGTAATACCCTGTATATAGCCTCCACATTGACTCTGTACCGTAATACCCTGTATATAGCCTCCACATTGACTCTGTACCGGTACCCCCTGTATATAGCCTCCACATTGACTCTGTACCGGTACCCCCTGTATATAGTCTCCACATTAACTCTGTACCGGTACCCCCTGTATATAGCCTCCACATTGACTCTGTACCGGTACCCCCTGTATATAGCCTCCACATTGACTCTGTACCGGTACCCCCTGTATATAGCCTCCACATTGACTCTGTACCGGTACCCCCTGTATATAGCCTCCACATTGACTCTGTACCGGTACCCCCTGTATATAGCCCTGCTATTGTTATTTACTGCTGCCCTTTAATTACTTGTTATTCTCATCTCTTACTTTTTTGGGGGGGTATTTTCTTAAAACTGCTTTGTTGGTTAAGGGACTGTAAGTAAGCATTTCACTGTAAGATCTACAGCTGTTGTATTCGGTGCATGTGATAAATAAAATTGTATTTTAGATTGATGAACGAAATCGCAAACCGCGATTTTTTGTTGTTGTTCAAGAACTGTTGTCCGCTAAAGATGATCACCTGTTTTTTTAATCTGCCAATTCATTGGCTGTCCAGTTTCCCGACGACCGGAACATGTTGAGGCCCGGCAGCGGAGGAGAGAATGAAAGGCTCAATTAAAGATGTTACAGAACTGTTGTATTTTGAAGCAACACTCCTTTTTGCTACGGCAATCAAGCTGTTTTTTACCATCCCTGTAACTGTTCGCATCTGCTGAGAGATCATTTAATAAACTAAAATCCCCAATGAAATACCTGAGATGCACCAGGCTGTCGATCTTCTGATATGAGCTGCAGAACACCTGAGGAAGTTCCACTCACTGCACTGGCGCCGTTGTAGCCTTGACAACCGCGGCATTATTTCACCCATATCCCCTTGATACTTTCGATCAGTTAGAGACACTTTAACAGTGACATTGCTGAAGCCGAAAGAAACAAACACTTATCTTCCTAGTACATACGGAAATTAAAAAGGTTTATGAATGACTTTTTGAAGGGGCTACTGTCAAAATGATAAATTATAGACATCGATGACAATGCGCATTTTCCCCCCAGAGCTCATGGATCCCCCCCCTCCCCACGGCTTTGCGGGGGCGTCCGGTATGCCAGTGTAGTTGTCGCATCTTTAGATCTCCCCTCTGTATGGCAGACCTCCTTCCCAGGCTGTATGGCAGACCTACTACCCAGGCTGTATGGCAGACCTACTACCCAGGCTTTGCGGGGTGTCCGGTATGCCAGTGTAGTTGTCGCATCTTTAGATCTCCCCTCTGTATGGCAGACCTCCTTCCCAGGCTGTATGGCAGACCTACTACCCAGGCTGTATTACAGACCTACTACCCAGGCTGTATGGCAGACCTACTACCCAGGCTGTATGGCAGACCTACTACCCAGGCTGTATGACAGACCTACTACCCAGGCTGTATGGCAGACCTACTACCCAGGCTGTATTGCAGACCTACTACCCAGGCTGTATGGCAGACCTACTACCAAGGCTGTATTGCAGACCTACTACCCAGGCTGTATGGCAGACCTACTACCCAGGCTGTATTACAGACCTACTACCCAGGCTGTATGGCAGACCTACTACCCAGGCTGTATTACAGACCTACTACCCAGGCTGTATGGCAGACCTACTACCCAGGCTGTATGGCAGACCTACTACCTAGGCTGTATGGCAGACTTACTACCCAGGCTGTATGGCAGACCTACTACCCAGGCTGTATTACAGACCTACTACCCAGGCTGTATTACATTTACATTTTACATTTTAGTCATTTAACAGACGCTCTTATCCAGAGCGACTTACAGTAGTGAATGCATGCATTTTTAATTTTAGTACTGGCCCCCCGTGGGAATCGAACCCACAACCCCGGCGTTGCACACACCATGCTCTACCAACTGAGCCACAGTACTACCCACCTACTGTACTAAATACTATTACTTTAGTCCCAAAACTATAGTCCCACGGGGGACCAGTACGGGAAAAAAAAGATATATATATGAAATGTAGTCGTTCTGGATAAGAGCGTCTGCTAAACGACTAAAATGTAAAAAAAAACATGTAAATGTAAAACTGAATAAACTCCCGTCTGAAACTCTAGGCAGGCCAGAGCAAAGATAATGAAATAGAGTTGGAATCCAGGGCCTCTGCTACCCTATGCTGAACACAAACCTAAAGCACACGCTGGTAATCACACTGTACACATCGGTATACAGCACGCTGGTAAACTCACTGTACACATCGGTATACAGCACGCTGGTAATCACACTGTACACATCGGTATACAGCACGCTGGTAAACTCACTGTACACATCGGTATACAGCACGCTGGTAATCACACACTGTACACATCGGTATACAGCACGCTGGCAAACACACACTCTACACATCGGTATACAGCACGCTGGTAAACACACTGTACTCATCGGTATACAGCACGCTGGTAAACTCACTGTAAACATCGGTATACAGCACGCTGGTAAACTCACGGCCTCTGGTATTTAGAGCAAATACACTACATGGCCAAAAGTATGTGGACACCTGCGCGTCGAACATCTCATTCCAAAATCATGGACATTAATATGGAGTTGGTCCCCCCCTTTGCTGCTATAACAGCCTCCACTCTTCAGGGAAGGCTTTCCACTAGATGTTGGAACATTGCTGCGGGGACTTGCTTCCATTCAGCCACAAGAGCATTAGTGAAGTCGGACACTGATGTTGAGTGATTAAGCCTGGCTCGCAGTCGGCGTTCCAATTCATCCCGAAGAGTTTTGATGGGGTTGAGGTCAGGGAACAGTCCAGAGAATGCATTTCCACTGCTCCAGAGTCCAATGGCGGCGAGTTATACACCACTCCAGCCGACTCTTGGCATTGCGCATAGTGATCTTATGCTTGTGTGCGGCTGCTCTGCCACGGAAACCCATTTCATGAAGCTCCAAACAGTTCTTGTGCTGACGTTGCTTCCAGAGGCAGTTTAGATTTTTATGTGCTATGCGCTTCGGCACTCGCCGGTGCTGTTCTGTGAGCTTGTGTGGCCTACCACTTCACAGCTGAGCCGTTGTTGCTCCTAGACGTTTTCACTTCACAATAACATCACTTACAGTTAACCGGGGCAGCTTTAGCAGGGTAGATATTTGACGAACTGACTTGGAAAGGTGGCATCCTATGACGGTGCCACGTTGAAAGTCACTGAGCTCTTCAGTACAGGGCCATTCTACTGCCAATGTTTGTCTATGGAGATTGCATGGATGTGTGCTCGATTTTATACAGCTGTCAGCAACGGGTGTGTCTGAAATAGCCGAATCCACTAATTTCAAGGGGTGTCCACATACATTTATATATATAGTGTATGTTTGAAAAGTATGAAGGTCTTGCTGCTACTGGCTTCAAGGCAGCTACTGAAATACCTGTCTATTGTGTCATCAGATCAGGACACAAACGGACACACACACACACACACACACACACACACACAAACACACACGCACACACACACACACACACACACACACACACACACACACACACACACACACACACACACACACACACACACACACACACACACACACACACACACACACACACACACACACACACACACACACACAGAGAGAGAAACACACACACACACACACACACACACACACACACACATTCACAGTAGCAGGCTGTGTGTTGATGACTGCATCATGTCCTTCTGTCACGCTCTCTGAATAGAACTCGTTTCTATATATAGAACAAACCTGCTAATTTAAACAGATGGAAATAAAACAAGACTGTCCTGGCAGAGAGAGGTACCCCTGGGGTACACCACGATGCCCCTGTCCTGGCAGAGAGAGGTACCCCTGGGGCACACCACGATGCCCCTGTCCTGGCAGAGAGAGGTACCCCTGGGGCACACCACGACGTCCCTGTCCTGGCAGAGAGAGGTACCCCTGGGGCACACCACGATGCCCCTGTCCTGGCAGAGAGAGGTACCCCTGGGGTACACCACAATGCCCCTGTCCTGGCAGAGAGAGGTACCCCTGGGCTACACCACGACGTCCCTGTCCTGGCAGAGAGAGGTACCCCTGGGCCACACCAGGATGCCCCTGTCCAGACAGAGACTGTTCTATATAAAAGCCTAGTGTCTGTCCAGAGGGAGGGAGGGAGGGAGTACTGAGACGTCTACACACACTCTGCACCGGGAGGGAAGGAAGGAAGGAAGGAAGGAAGGAAGGAAGGAAGTACTGAGACGTCTACACACACTGCACCAGGAGGGAGGGAGGGAGGGAGGGAGGGAGGGAGGGAGGGAGGGAAGGAAGGAAGGAAGGAAGGAAGGAAGGAAGGAAGGAAGGAAGGAAGGAAGGAAGGAAGGAAGGAAGGAAGGAAGGAAGGAAGGAAGGAAGGAAGGAAGGAAGGAAGGAAGGAAGGAAGGAAGGAAGGAAGGAAGGAAGGAAGGAAGGAAGGTTTCCACGTGCTTATTGGGACATGATGTAACATGGTCTAAAAACAACATAGAAACTAGAATCATCCAGAAAAGCATGAATGATGATGCTTCTACGTAGTTACATTATCATAGGAAGGTAATGCAACATGTTGACTCTGTAACACTAGGACAATGACAGGGCAGCATCCACACCCACAATGCTGTTCTGTTCCTGCATCTCCTCTGTCAGTCTAAAGAGTTCCTGGTTATTGGAGCATCTCCTCTGCTTGTCAGAGTCATGCCAAGGACTTCCCTCCCAGAACAGAGCAGCGCAAATTCAGCGTAGCGAAGAGGCGGGAAGGAGACGGGGCGAGGACGAGTGGCGGAGTCGGCGTCAAAGTCCTGACATGGCCTAGTTACACACTATAACGGACAGAGAGACACAGAGACAGAGAAACAGAGTACAAACACACACTGAACTACCTCCTCTGTATGAGTCTAGGGTACTGTATTGTGCTAGAAGTAGACCTGATGTTATCTGCACCTACAATGTGTTGTGAAGTCCACTTTAGACACAATAAAACAAAGACACCCTCCTAGTAGCCTGGGAATCAGCCTGTTGTGCTAGCGTTCCAAACGTGACAAAGACTGGCACGGAGTGGAACGTTAGCACAAACATACTGGATTTCTCCAGATTACCCAAATAGTCAACTGAATTACAATGTGAAAAATGACTAGCCTAGGACCTAACTAACCCCAACGCTAGCCTAGGACCTAACCCCAACACTAGCCTAGGACCTAACCCCAACACTAGCCTAGGACCTAACTAACCCCAACACTAGCCTAGGACCTAACTAACCCCAACACTAGACTAGGACCTAACTAACCCCAACACTAGACTAGGACCTAACCCCAACACTAGCCTAGGACCTAACCCCAACACTAGCCTAGGACCTAACTAACCCCAACACTAGCCTAGGACCTAACCCCAACACTAGACTAGGACCTAACTAACCCCAACACTAGCCTAGGACCTAACTAACCCCAACACTAGCCTAGGACCTAACTAACCCCAACACTAGCCTAGGACCTAACCCCAACACTAGCCTAGGACCTAACTAACCCCAACACTAGCCTAGGACCTAACCCCAACACTAGACTAGGACCTAACCCCAACACTAGCCTAGGACCTAACCCCAACACTAGCCTAGGACCTAACCCCAACACTAGCCTAGGACCTAACTAACCCCAACACTAGCCTAGGACCTAACTAACCCCAACACTAGCCTAGGACCTAACCCCAACACTAGACTAGGACCTAACTAACCCCAACACTAGCCTAGGACCTAACCCCAACACTAGCCTAGGACCTAACTAACCCCAAAACTAGCCTAGGACCTAACCCCAACACTAGCCTAGGACCTAACCCCAACACTAGCCTAGGACCTAACCCCAACACTAGCCTAGGACCTAACTAACCCCAACACTAGCCTAGGACCTAACCCCAACACTAGCCTAGGACCTAACCCCAACACTAGCCTAGGACCTAACTAACCCCAACACTAGCCTAGGACCTAACCCCAACACTAGCCTAGGACCTAACCCCAACACTAGCCTAGGACCTAACTAACCCCAACACTAGCCTAGGACCTAACCCCAACACTAGCCTAGGACCTAACCCCAACACTAGCCTAGGACCTAACTAACCCCAACACTAGCCTAGGACCTAACCCCAACACTAGCCTAGGACCTAACCCCAACACTAGCCTAGGACCTAACTAACCCCAACACTAGACTAGGACCTAACTAACCCCAACACTAGCCTAGGATCTAACTAACCCCAACACTAGCCTAGGATCTAACTAACCCCAACACTAGCCTAGGACCTACCTAACCCCAACACTAGCCTAGGACCTAACCCCAACACTAGCCTAGGATATAACTATCCCCAACACTAGCCTAGGACCTAACCCCAACACTAGCCTAGGATCTAACTAACCCCAACACTAGCCTAGGACCTAACCCCAACACTAGCCTAGGACCTAACTAACCCCAACACTAGCCTAGGATCTAACTAACCCCAACACTAGCCTAGGACCTAACCCCAACACTAGCCTAGGACCTAACTAACCCCAACACTAGCCTAGGACCTAACTAACCCCAACACTAGCCTAGGACCTAACCCCAACACTAGCCTAGGACCTAACCCCAACACTAGCCTAGGACCTAACCCCAACACTAGCCTAGGACCTAACCCCAACACTAGCCTAGGACCTAACTAACCCCAACACTAGACTAGGACCTAACCCCAACACTAGCCTAGGACCTAACTAACCCCAACACTAGACTAGGACCTAACTAACCTCAACACTAGTCTAGGACCTACCTAACCCCAACACTAGCCTAGGACTTAACCCCAACACTAGCCCAGGACCTAACCCCAACACTAGCCTAGGACCTAACCCCAACACTAGCCTAGGACCTAACCCCAACACTAGCCTAGGACCTAACCCCAACACTAGCCTAGGACATAACCCCAACACTAGCCTAGGACCTAACCCCAACACTAGCCGAGGACCTAACCCCAACACTAGCCTAGGACCTAACTAACCCCAACACTAGCCTAGGATCTAACTAACCCCAACACTAGCCTAGGACCTAACCCCAACACTAGCCTAGGACCTAACCCCAACACTAGCCTAGGACCTAACCCCAACACTAGCCTAGGACCTAACTAACCCCAACACTAGCCTAGGACCTAACTAACCCCAACACTAGCCTAGGATCTAACCCCAACACTAGCCTAGGACCTAACCCCAACACTAGCCTAGGACCTAACTAACCCCAACACTAGCCTAGGACCTAACTAACCCCAACACTAGCCTAGGACCTAACTAACCCCAACACTAGCCTAGGACCTAACCCCAACACTAGCCTAGGACCTAACTAACCCCAACACTAGCCTAGGACCTAACTAACCCCAACACTAGCCTAGGACCTAACCCCAACACTAGCCTAGGATCTAACCCCAACACTAGCCTAGGACCTAACTAACCCCAACACTAGCCTAGGACCTAAACCCAACACTAGCCTAGGACCTAACTAACCCCAACACTAGACTAGGACCTAACTAACCCCAACACTAGCCTAGGATCTAACTAACCCCAACACTAGCCTAGGACCTAACTAACCCCAACACTAGCCTAGGACCTAACCCCAACACTAGCCTAGGACCTAACCCCAACACTAGCCTAGGACCTAACTAACCCCAACACTAGCCTAGGACCTAACTAACCCCAACACTAGCCTAGGACCTAACCCCAACACTAGCCTAGGAACTAACCCCAACACTAGCCTAGGATCTAACTAACCCCAACACTAGCCTAGGACCTAACCCCAACACTAGCCTAGGACCTAACCCCAACACTAGACTAGGACCTAACCCCAACACTAGCCTAGGACCTAACTAACCCCAACACTACCCTAGGACCTAACCCCAACACTAGCCTAGGACCTAACCCCAACACTAGCCCAGGACCTAACACCAACACTAGCCCAGGACCTAACCCCAACACTAGACTAGGACCTAACCCCAACACTAGCCTAGGACCTAACTAACCCCAACACTAGACTAGGACCTAACTAACCCCAACACTAGCCTAGGATCTAACTAACCCCAACACTAGCCTAGGACCTAACCCTAACACTAGCCTAGGACCTACCTAACCCCAACACTAGCCTAGGACCTAACCCCAACACTAGACTAGGACCTAACTCACCCCAACACTAGCCTAGGACCTAACCCCAACACTAGACTAGGACCTAACTAACCCCAACACTAGCCTAGGACCTAACTAACCCCAACACTAGACTAGGACCTAACCCCAACACTAGCCTAGGACCTAACCCCAACACTAGACTAGGACCTAACCCCAACACTAGCCTAGGACCTAACTAACCCCAACACTAGCCTAGGACCTAACTAACCCCAACACTAGCCTAGGACCTAACCCCAACACTAGCCTAGGACCTAACTAACTCCAACGCTAGACTAGGACCTAACCCCAACACTAGACTAGGACCTAACTAACCCCAACACTAGCCTAGGACCTAACCCCAACACTAGCCTAGGACCTAACCCCAACACTAGCCTAGGACCTAACTAACCTCAACACTAGACTAGGACCTAACCCCAACACTAGCCTAGGACCCTAACCCCAACACTAGACTAGGACCTAACTAACCCCAACACTAGCCTAGGACCTAACCCCAACACTAGCCTAGGACCTAACTAACCTCAACACTAGACTAGGACCTAACCCCAACACTAGCCTAGGACCTAACCCCAACACTAGACTAGGACCTAACTAACCCCAACACTAGCCTAGGACCTAACCCCAACACTAGCCTAGGACCTAACCCCAACACTAGACTAGGACCTAACTAACCAACACTAGCCTAGGACCTAACCCCAACACTATCCTAGGACCTAACTAACCCCAACACTAGCCTAGGACCTAACTAACCCCAACAATAGACTAGGACCTAACCCCAACACTAGCCTAGGACCTAACCCCAACACTAGACTAGGACCTAACTAACCCCAACACTAGCCTAGGACCTAACTAACCCCAACACTAGCCTAGGACCTAACCCCAACACTAGCCTAGGACCTAACTAACCCCAACACTAGACTAGGACCTAACCCCAACACTAGCCTAGGACCTAACTAACCCCAACACTAGACTAGGACCTAACCCCAACACTAGCCTAGGACCTAACCCCAACACTAGCCTAGGACCTAACCCCAACACTAGCCCAGGACCTAACCCCAACACTAGACTAGGACCTAACTAACCCCAACACTAGACTAGGACCTAACCCCAACACTAGCCTAGGACCTAACCCCAACACTAGCCTAGGACCTAACTAACTCCAACACTAGCCTAGGACCTAACCCCAACACTAGCCTAGGACCTAACTAACTCCAACACTACTGCCATCCAGGACCACTGTCAGAGGAAGGTCCTAAAAATTGTCAAAGACTCCAACCACGGTTTTACAGCTGCACCATCGAGAGCATCCTGACTGGTTGTATCACTGCCTGGTATGGCAACTGCTCGGCCTCCGACCGCAAGGCACTACAGAGGGTAGTGCATACGGCCCAGTACATCACTGGGGCCAAGCTTCCTGCCATCCAGGACCTCTATACCAGGCGGTGTCAGAGGAAGGTCCTAAAAATTGTCAAAGACTCCAGCCACTCTAGTCATAGATTGTTCTCTCTGCTACCGCACGGCAAGCGGTACCGGAGCGACAAGTCTAGGTCCAAGAGGCTTCTAAACAGCTTCTACCCCCAAGACACAAGACTCCTGAACAATTAATAAAATGACCTCCCAGATTATTTGCATTGACCCCCCCCCCCCCCCCCTTTTTGTTTTGACACTGCTGCTACTCGCTGTTTATTATCTATGCATGGTCACTTTACCCCTACCTACATGTACAAATGGCCTCTAACCTGTACTCATTGACTCTGTACCGGTAACCCCTGTATATAGTCATGTTATTCTTATTTTATTGTGTTACTTTATTTTAATTTGTTTTGTTTATTTAGTAAATATTTTTTTAACTCAATTTTTTTTTTTTAACTACATTGTTGATTAAGGGGTTGTAAGTAAACATTTCACTGTAAGGTCTAGGTACGCCGAATACCTGTTGTATTCGGCGTACGTGACAGATAGCATTTGATTTGATTTGGTTTGACTAGTCTATGCCCTAACCCCCAGTGTACCTCTTCCGTATTCTGTCTGAAGTGGACATGTTTTCTGCTCAGTGGGCGATTCATAACCTAACCCCTCCCTTAGTGAGTGGTCCAAGACTAGACAGACTCCCCCCCCCTCTCACTGTGTTCTCCAGGCCTACTGTAAAGGGCAGACGGGTCAAACACACCAGGGGATAAATTATTGATGTTTGACCTTAGAAAAAGATGGGTGGTTTCATCTCAGGGTCTCTGAATAGATCGGATTCATCTCTAAAGAACAGCTGGTCTGCCTGCCCACATGTCTGTCTGTCTGTCTGTCTGTCTGTCTGTCTGTCTGTCTGTCTGTCTGTCTGTCTGTCTGTCTGTCTGTCTGCCTGCCTGCCTGCCTGCCTGCCTGCCTGCCTGCCTGCCTGCCTGCCTGCCTGCCTACCTACATGTCTGTCTGTCTGCCTGCCTGCCACCCGCCTGCCTACCCGTCCGTCCATCCGTCCGTCTGTCCGTCTGTCTGTCTGTCCGTCTGTCCGTCTGTCTGTCTGTCCGTCTGTCCGTCTGTCTGTCCGTCTGTCCGTCTGTCTGCCTTCCTGCCTGCCTGTATGTCTACCTGTCTGTCTGCCTACCCACCTGCCTACCATTCTGTCTGTCTGCCCCCTGCGCGCCCACCTGTCTGTCTGCCCCTGCGCGCCACCTGTCTGTCTGTCTGTCTGCCTACCTGTCTGTCTGTCTGTCTGTCTGTCTGTCTGTCTGTCTGTCTGTCTGTCTGCCTACCTGTCTGTCTGTCTGTCTGTCTGTCTGTCTGTCTGTCTGTCTGTCTGTCTGTCTGTCTGTCTGTCTACCTGTCTGCCTACCTGTCTGTCTGTCTGCCTACCTGTCTGTCTGTCTGTCTGCCCGCCTGTATGTCTGTCTGCCCACCTGTCTGTCTGCCTACCTGTCTGTCTGCCTACCTGTCTGTCTGCCTACCTACCTGTCTGTCTGTCTGTCTGCCTACCTGTCTGTCTGTCTGTCTGGCCCTCAGCTAGACCGTAGAGTACAGTACTGGGAGGGGCAACCTCTCTCTCTTTGTCTCTGGCCCTCAGATAGACCCTCCTTATCTCTCTCTTTGTCTCTGGCCCTCAGCTAGACCGTAGAGTACAGTACTGGGAGGGGCAACCTCTCTCTCTTTGTCTCTGGCCCTCAGATAGACCCTCCTTATCTCTCACTCACTCACTCACTCACTCACTCACTCACTCACTCACTCACTCACTCACTCACTCACTCACTCACTCACTCACTCACTCACTCACTCTTCCAAGAGAAGACCTGGCCTGATGAGTCCTGGCTGTCCCTGTACCCAGTTCACCTGGTCGTTCTGCTCATCCACCCAGCTTCTACATCCTGCATTGCTTGCTGTTTGGGGTTTTAGGCTGGGTTTCTGTATAGGCACTTTGTGACATTAGCTGATGTAAAATGGGCTTTATAAATAGATTTTATGTATTGATTTCTGCATAGAATCAGACCTGGGCTATTATTTTCTACCCAATCCTTGTAGAATAGTATCTATCCCTAGTCCTGTTACAATAGTATCTAACCCTAGTCCTAATAGTATCTATCCCTAGTCCTGTTACAATAGTATCTATCCCTAGTCCTGTTACAATAGTATCTAACCCTAGTCCTAATAGTATCTATCCCTAGTCCTGTTACAATAGTATCTAACCCTAGTCCTGTTACAATAGTATCTATCCCTAGTCCTGTTACAATAATATCTAACCCTAGTCCTGTTACAATATGATCTAACCCTAGTCCTGTTACAATAGTATCTCACCCTAGTCCTGTTACAATAGTATCTATCCCTAGTCCTGTTACAATAGTATCTAACCCTAGTCCTGTTACAATAGTATCTATCCCTAGTCCTGTTACAATAGTATCTAACCCTAGTCCTGTTCCAATAGTATCTAACCCTAGTCCCAATAGTATCTAACCCTAGTCCTGTTACAATAGTATCTAACCCTAGTCCCAATAGTATCTAACCCTAGTCCCAATAGTATCCAACCCTAGTCCCAATAGTATCTAACCCTAGTCCCAATAGTATCTAACCCTAGTCCTAATAGTATCTAACCCTAGTCCCAATAGTATCTAACCCTAGTCCCAATAGTATCTAACCCTAGTCCTAATAGTATCTAACCCTAGTCCCAATAGTATCTAACCCGTCCCAATAGTATCTAACCCTAGTCCCAATAGTATCTAACCCTAGTCCTAATAGTATCTAACCCTAGTCCTAATAGTATCTAACCCTAGTCCCAATAGTATCTAACCCTAGTCCTAATAGTATCTAACCCTAGTCCCAATAGTATCTAACCCTAGTCCCAATAGTATCTAACCCTAGTCCTAATAGTATCTAACCCTAGTCCCAATAGTATCTAACCCTAGTCCTAATAGTATCTAACCCTAGTCCCAATAGTATCTAACCCTAGTCCTAATAGTATCTAACCCTGAGTCCCAATAGTATCTAACCCTAGTCCTAATAGTATCTAACCCTAGTCCTCAATAGTATCTAACCCTAGTCCCAATAGTATCTAAGCCTAGCCCTGTTCCAATAGTATCTATCCCTAGTCCTAATAGTATCTAACCCTAGCCCTGTTACAATAGTATCTATCCCTAGTCCTGTTACAATAGTATCTAACCCTAGTCCTGTTACAATACTATCTAACCCTAGTCCCAATAGTATCTAACCCTAGTCCTAATAGTATCTAACCCTAGTCCTAATAGTATCTAACCCTAGTCCTAATAGTATCTAACCCTAGTCCTAATAGTATCTAACCCTAGTCCTAATAGTATCTAACCCTAGCCCTGTTACAATAGTATCTATCCCTAGTCCTAATAGTATCTAACCCTAGCCCTGTTACAATAGTATCTATCCCTAGTCCTAATAGTATCTAACCCTAGTCCTGTTACAATAGTATCTATCCCTAGCCCTAATAGTATCTAACCCTAGTCCTAATAGTATCTAACCCTAGTCCCAATAGTATCTAACCCTAGTCCTGTTACAATAGTATCTATCCCTAGTCCTAATAGTATCTAACCCTAGTCCTAATAGTATCTAACCCTAGTCCTAATAGTATCTAACCCTAGTCCTAATAGTATCTAACCCTAGTCCCAATAGTATCTATCCCTAGTCCTAATAGTATCTAACCCTAGTCCTAATAGTATCTATCCCTAGTCCTAATAGTATCTAACCCTAGTCCTAATAGTATCTAACCCTAGTCCTAATAGTATCTAACCCTAGTCCTAATAGTATCTAACCCTAGCCCTGTTACAATAGTATCTATCCCTAGTCCTAATAGTATCTAACCCTAGTCCTAATAGTATCTAACCCTAGTCCTAATAGTATCTAACCCTAGTCCTAATAGTATCTAACCCTAGTCCCAATAGTATCTATCCCTAGTCCTAATAGTATCTAACCCTAGTCCTAATAGTATCTATCCCTAGTCCTAATAGTATCTAACCCTAGTCCTAATAGTATCTAACCCTAGTCCTAATAGTATCTATCCCTAGTCCTAATAGTATCTATCCCTAGTCCTAATAGTATCTATCCCTAGTCCTAATAGTATCTAACCCTAGCCCTGTTAAGTACATCATGTATGTTTCACTGAAGGGGAACTGTAGCACCCGGACATTAGAGACTGGTTTCCCAGACACAGATCAGGCCTTTGACTCAGTAGCACTTTCAATGGAGAATACCTATTGAACATGCCCCTGATGTTTTAATGACCGGTTACCCTTATAAATACATTCCCATAGCTAAATATATACATTTCCTTACAAATACCCCCATGCTGCAGTAGTTAATGGTAGTGTGGTGGACAGGTAGGAGGAGGAACAGAGAGAGAGCAGCTGACAGCCTGTAATTTACACAGTTTAGTGACGTGTTTCTACCTAACAGTCACCTAACCTAACCTAACTTTCACATAACCCTCACCTAACTTTCACCTTTCCTAACTCTCACATAACCCTAACCTAACCTAACTTTCACCTAACCTAACCTAACTCTCACATAACCCTCACCTAACCTAACTTTCACCTAACCTAACCTAACTCTCACATAACCCTAACCTAACCTAACTCTCACATAACCCTCACCTAACCTAACTTTCACCTAACCTAACCTAACTCTCACATAACCCTCACCTAACCTAACTTTCACCTAACCTAACTCTCACAAAACCCTAACCTAACCTAACTTTCACCTAACCTAACCTAACTCTCACATAACCCTCACCTAACCTAACTTTCACATAACCCTCACCTAACTTTCACCTTTCCTAACTCTCACATAACCCTCACCTAACCTAACTTTCACCTAACCTAACCTAACTCTCACATAACCCTCACCTAACCTAACTTTCACCTAACCTAACTCTCACAAAACCCTCACCTAACCTAACTTTCACCTAACCCTCACCTAACTTTCACCTAACCTAACTTTCACCTAACCTAACTTTCACATAACCCTCACCTAACTTTCACCTTTCCTAACTCTCACATAACCCTCACCTAACCTAACTTTCACCTAACCTAACCTAACTTTCACATAACCCTCACCTAACTTTCACCTAACCTAACTCTCACATAACCCTCACCTAACTTTCACCTTTCCTAACTCTCACATAACCCTCACCTAACCTAACACTCACATAACCTAACTTTCACATAACCCTCACCTAACTTAACTTTCACCTAACCTAACTCTCACATAACTCTGACCTAACCTAACCCTCACCTAACCGTTACCTAACCTAATTCTCACCTAACCTAACCATTACCTAACCCTAACTTAACTATCACCTAACACTCACCCAACCTAACCCTCACCCAACCCCTCACTTACCTAACCTAACTCTCACTTAACCTGGCCTAACCGTTACCTAACCTAATTGTCACCTAACCTAACGTTACCTAACCTAACCCTAATTTAACTATCACCTAACACTCACCCAACCCCTCACTTAACCTAACCCCTCACCTAACCCTTAAACCTAACACTTACCTAACCTAACTCTCACATAACCCTCACCTAACCTAACCTAACCTAACGTTACCTGACCTAACCCTAACTTAACTATCACCTAACACTCACCCAACCTAACCCTCACTTAACCTGGCCTAACCTTAACCTAAACTAAATCTAACGTAACCCTCATCTGATTGTTAATTTCACTCTTACAGAATCAACACTAGAAATGTCACACTGAAAAATCTATCCGAGTCCCCACTGGTCGAGTCCAAGCCAGAGTCCCCACTGGTCGAGTCCAAGCCAGAGTCCCCACTGGTCGAGTCCAAGCCAGACTCCCCACTGGTTGAGTCCAAGCCAGAGTCCCTACTGGTTGAGTCCAAGCTAGACTCCCCACTGGTTGAGTCCAAGCCAGACTCCCCACTGGTCGAGTCCAAGCCAGACTCCCCACTGGTCGAGTCCAAGCCAGAGTCCCCACTGGTCGAGTCCAAGCCATACTCCCCACTGGTCGAGTCCAAGCCATACTCCCCACTGGTCGAGTCCAAGCCAGACTCCCTACTGGTCGAGTCCAAGCCAGACTCCCTACTGGTCGAGTCCAAGCCAGACTCCCCACTGGTCGAGTCCAAGCCAGAGTCCCCACTGGTCGAGTCCATGTCAAGTCACGAGTCATGAAAATGATGACTCGAGGCCGAATCAAGTCCGAGTCCTGGACTTAAGTACAACAACACTGCTCCCTTTGACCAGAGTCCTATGAGCTGTTGTCAAAAGTATTGCACCATAAATGTAATGTACTATAAGGGTAATGTACTATAAGGTAATGTACTATAGGGGTAATGTACTATAAGGGTAATGTACTATAAGGTAATGTACTATAGGGGTAATGTACTATAAGGGTAATGAACTATAAAGGTAATGTACTATAAGGGTAATGCACAACAAGGGTAATGTATTATAAGGGTAATGCACTAGAAAGGTAATGTACTATAAGGGTAATGTACTATAAAGGCAGTGTACTACAAGGGCAATGCACTAGAAAGGTAATGCACTATAAGGGTAATGCATTATAAGGTAATGTACTATAAGGGTAATGCACTAGAAAGGTAATGTACTATAAGGGTAATGTACTATAAAGGCAGTGTACTACAAGGGCAATGCACTAGAAAGGTAATGCACTATAAGGGTAATGCATTATAAGGTAATGTACTATAAGGGTAATGCACTAGAAAGGTAATGTACTATAAGGGTAATGTACTATAAGGGTAATGCACTAGAAAGGTAATGCACTATAAGGTGAAAAGGTTTTAATTGGGATGCATATAGCCTCGCTATTGTCACTTTACTGCTGCTGTTCAATTATTTGTTAATTTTAGTTATCTATTTTTTACTTAACACTTATTTCTCTTAAAACTTATTAAAGCATTAATGTTTAAAGGCTTGTAAGTAAGCATTTCACTGTAAGGTCTGTTGTATTCGGCGCACGTGACAAATAAAACGTCGATATGATTTGATTTGATTTGAAAAAATCCAATAGTCTGCAGTCAGGTGGTCTCAACGTTCCACGTTTAATATTTCAGCTGAAAGAGAGAATCTACAGAGTCTTTCCTCCTGCAGAACCACGACAGAACGCCACCGGACGGTATTGAACCGCCGTTGCCTAGCAACCACTACTCTACTGCCGCCATCCTATTGGGTATCTTCAGGACAGTATAATAGGAGGCTCCGACACGTCCATATATGGAGGCTACTTGGCCGTATTCGCAAAGAGCCTCAGAGTAGTGATAGAGGATCTAGGATCAGTTCCCCTTCTGTCCATGTAATTGTATTCATTATGATCTAAAAGGGGCTAAACTGATCCAAGCTCAGCACTCCTATTCTGAGATGCTGTTTGATATATAGACCCTGGTGTCCCCTACCAGCCCAATACCAGAATCCCAGTCTCAGTATGAGTGCAGTTACTAGTTATTTTATGAAATCAACCATTCTACGATCACCATTCTGGGAGCATTAATAATGAACCATTCCAGGAGTGCTATTAGTATTTATGTTCCTGAGGGACAGACAGCTGTCAATGCATATGTATTGATCACGTCTTGACTAATGCTTGCAGAAATCTGCTCTAAAGCAGTATCCACACCCATCGGATGTAGTGATCATAATATAGTAGCCATATGTAGGAAAACCAAAGTTCCAAAGGCTGGGCCTAATATAGTGTATAAGAGGTCATACAACAGATGTTGTAATGATTCCTATGTTGAAGGTCTAAAGAATATTTGCTGGTCAAATCATATCAATTTTATTTTTAAAGTCCTTCTTACATCAGCTGATATCTCAAAGTGCTGTACAGAAACCCAGCCTAAAACCCCCCAAAACAGAAAGCAATGCAGGATGTAGAAGCACGGTGGCTAGGAAAAAACTCCCTAGAAAGGCCGAGAACCTGGGAAGATCTGGTCTGTGGTGTGTATTGAGAAGCAACACTCGACGCTGCACTTGACGCATTTATGAAATTGATTATTCCGTTATTAAGAACCCATTAAGAAAATGACTGTTAAAAACTGTTAAATCCCAGTGGATTGATGAGGAATTGAAAAATTGGTACGGTTGAGAGGGACGAGGCAAAAAGGAACGACAAATAAATCTGGCTGCACAGCTGATCGTCAAGCGTTCTGTAAATTGAGAAATCATGTGACTAAACTAAACAAAAAGAAGAAGAAGCTGCACTATGAAACAAAGCTAAATTACATAAAGAACAAAAGTAAAACGCTTTGGAGCACCCTTTTTTTTTGCCTAAAATGACACCCACATCTAACTGCCTGTAGCTCAGGACCTAAAGCAAGGATATGCATATTCTTGATACCATTTGAAAGGAAACACTTTAAAGTTTGTGGAAATGTGAAATCAATGTAGGAGAACATAACACATTAGATCTGGTAAAAGATAATACAATGAAAAAAACATAATTTTGTATCATCATCTTTGAAATGCAAGAGAAAGGCCATTATGTATTATTTCAGCCCATGCGCAATTTAGATTTTGTGCCACTAGGTGGCAGCAGTGTATGTGCAACGTTTTAGACTGATCTAATGAACCATTGCATATCTGTTCAAAATGTTGTATCAAGACTGCCCAAATGTGCCTAATTCGATTATTAATACATTTTCAAGTTCATAACTGTGCACTCTCCTCAAACAATAGCATGGTATTCTTTCACTGTAATAGCTACTGTAAATTGGACAGTGCAGTTAGATTCACATTAGCCTACGTTAGCGCAACCGTCTAGCGGGGATGACACCGATCCCGTAGAGGTTAAATTACATTTTGGGCAAAAACGCAAACTCAGCTCCATCCAGATGATTTGTTCATCACAAAACCCCCTGATATTGCCAACTATTTTAATGATTTTTTTTCATTGGCAAGATTAGCTAATTTAGGCATGACATGCATAACTAACCAAATTATGAAAGACAAGAATTGTAATTTTGAATTCTGTAAAGTGAGTGTGGTAGAGGTGACACTTATTTTTTGTCTATCAACAATGACAAGCCACCTTGGGTCTGACAACTTGGATGGAAAATGACTGAGGACGATAGTGGACTATATTGCCACTGCTATTAGCCATCTCTTCAATGTAAGCCTACAGGAAAGTGTGTGCCCTCTGGCCTAGAAGGAAGCAAAAGACATTCCGCTACCCAAGGATAGCAGAGCACCCTTTACTGGCACAAACACACGACCAATCAGCCTGCTACCAATCCTTAGTAAACTTTTGGGAAATAAAGTGTTTGACCAGATACAATGCTATTTCACAGTAAACAAATGAACAACTGACTTTCAGCACGCTTATAGGGTATGATACTCAACATGTACGGCAGTTACACAAATGACTGAAGATTGGCTGAAGAAATGTACAATAAGAAGCTTGTGGGAGCAGTTTTGTTAGACTTTAGCGCAGCTTTTGACATTATCGATCATAGTCTGCTGCTGTAAAAATGCATGTGTTATGGCTTTACATCTCCTGCCATATCATGGGTTGAGAGTTTCCTGTCAAACAGAACACAGGGGGTGTTCTTTAATGGAAGCCTTGACAACATAATTCAGGTCAAGTTGGGCATTCCCCAGGGCAGTTGTCTAGGCCCCTTAGTTTTTTCAATCTTTACTAATGACAAGCCACTGGCTCTGAGTAAAGCCTGTGTGTCTATGTATGCGGATGACTCAACACTATACACATCATCTACCACAGCTAGTGAAATCACTGTAACACTTAAACCTGTTGGGGCTAGGGGGCAGTATTTGCACGGCTGGATAAAAAACGTACCCGATTTAAACTGGTTACTACTCTTGCCCAGAAATGAGAATATGCATATAATTAGTAGATTTGGATAGAAAACACTCTAAAGTTTCTAAAACTGTTTGAATGGTGTCTGTGAGTATAACAGAACTCATATGGCAGGCCAAAACCTGAGAAGATTCCATACAGGAAGTGCCCTGTCTGACAATTTGTTGTCCTTCTGTTGCATCTCTATCGAAAATACAGCATCTGTGCTGTAATGTGACACTTTCTAAGGCTTCCATTGGCTCTCTAAAGCCGCCAGAAAGTGGAATGGGGTGTCTGCTGTCTCTGGGCAAAGTACAGCTGCTCTGTTTGTGAGTGGTCAGCCTGGGGACAGTGAGACTGAGATTCCACTGGCTGTTGACGCAAGCGTCCCACCTTGCCCAGGGAGGTTAACAAAGAGCTGCAGTCAGTTTTAGAATGACTGGAGAACGTAGTGGTAAATATTTCTCAAACATAAAGCATTGTGTTTGGAACAAACCATTCACTAAACCGTAAAGCTCAACTAAATATTGTAATGAATAATATGGACTGTAAGATACTCAGGGACTGTAACTTTTACTCTCCCTTCCGGGAGAAGGTCCTCCCACGCCCTCCCTTCAGTAAAGCTTCGTTCCTCATCGTACACATCACTGACAATCTGAAATGGTCCAACCACACAGACAGTGTGGTGAAGAATGCGCAACAGTGCCTTTTCAACCTCAGGAGGCTGAATACCTTCTGGCTTGGCCCCTAAGACCCTGACAAGCTTGTACAGATATACCACTGAGAGCATCCTGTCGGGCTGTATCAACGTCTGGTATGGCAACACATCACCGGGGGCAAGCTAACTGGACACCTCCAGGACAACTACAGCACCCAATAACACAGAAAGGCCCAAAAAATCATCAAGGACATCAACCACCCGAGCCATGTCCTGTTCACCTTGTTATCAGAAACAAAACAGTTTCTATCTCAAGCCCATCAGACTGTTAAATAGTCACCACTAGCCGGCCTCCACCCAGCACCCTGCCCTGAACTTTAGTCACTGTTACTAGCCGGCCTCCACCCAGTACCCTGTCCTGAACTTTAGTCACTGTTACTAGCCGGCTACTACCCGGTTACTCAACCCTGCACCTTAGAGGCTGCTGCCCTATGTACATAGTCATGGAACATGGGTCACTTTAATAATGTTTACATGTTGTTTTACACATTTTATATGTATATACTGCATTCTACTGTATTTATTTATATTTCTAGTCAATGCCACTCCGAATATTTATATACAGTTTTTCTTAATTCCAATCTTTTACTTTGAGATTTGTGTGTATTGTTGTGAATTGTTACATACTACTGCACTGTTGGAGCTGGGAACACAAGCATTTCGCTACACCCGCATTAACATCAGCTAAATATGTGTATGTGACCATTCAAATTGTATTTCATTTGATTTTCAGCAAGTTGAGGAGACTAAACACCTTGGTGTAACTCTGAATTGTAAACTGTCAAAGAATATTGATGCAATGATAGCTAAGACAGGGAGAGGTCTGTCCATAATAGCTGCTGCCTTGGCAGGAACAAATGGGGATCCATAATAAACCCCAGGAAGAGTAGCTGCTGCCTTGGCAGGAACTAATGGGGGATCCATAATAAACCCCAAGAAGAGTAGCTGCTGCCTTGACAGGAACTAATGGGGATCCATAATAAACCCCAGGAAGAGTAGCTGCTGCCTTGGCAGGAACTAATGGAGATCCATAATAAACCCCAGGAAGAGTAGCTGCTGACTTGGCAGGAACTAATGGGGGATCCATAATAAACCCCAGGAAGAGTAGCTGCTGCCTTGGCAGGAACTAATGGGGATCCATAATAAACCCCAGGAAGAGTAGCTGCTGCCTTGGCAGGAACTAATGGGGATCCATAATAAACCTCAGGAAGAGTAGCTGCTGCCTTGGCAGGAACTAATGGGGATCCATAATAAACCCCAGGAAGAGTAGCTGCTGCCTTGACAGGAACTAATGGGGATCCATAATAAACCCCAGGAAGAGTAGCAGCTGCCTTGCCAGGAACTAATGAGGATCCATAATAAACCCCAGGAAGAGTAGCTGCTGCCTTGACAGGAACTAATGGGGATCCATAATAAACCCCAGGAAGAGTAGCTGCTGCCTTGGCAGGAACTAATGCGGATCCATAATAAACCCCAGGAAGAGTAGCTGCTGCCTTGACAGGAACTAATGGGGATCCTTAATAAACCCCAGGAAGAGTAGCTGCTGCCTTGACAGGAACTAATGGGGATCCATAATAAACCCCAGGAAGAGTAGCTCCTGCCTTGACAGGAACTAATGGGGATCCATAATAAACCCCAGGAAGAGTAGCTGCTGCCTTGACAGGAACTAATGGGGATCCTCCCCTCTCCCCCTGCTCACATGGCAGCTCTCCTCTTCCCACTACTCTGTTGCTCTTTTCCGCCCATTTCCCCCTCCCCCTGCTCACATCATCAGTCCCTCTCTTCCTCTCCTTTTCTCATCCCACAGAGAGAGAGAGAGAGAGAGAGAGAGAGAGAGAGAGAGAGAGAGAGAGAGAGAGAGTGTGAGAGAGAGAGAAAAAGAGAGAGAGAGAGAGAGAGAAAGAGAGAGAGAGAGAGAGAGGGGGAGAGAGAGGGGAGAGAGAGAGAGAGAGAGAGGGGAGAGAGAGGGGGGAGAGAGAGAGAGAGAGGGGGGGGGGAAGAGAGGGAGAGAGAGAGAGAGAGAGAGAGAGAGGGAGAGAGAGAGAGAGAGAGGGGGAGAGAGAGAGAGAAAGAGCGAGAGAGAGAGAGAGCGAGAGAGAGCGAGAGAGAGCGAGAGAGCGAGAGAGCGAGAGAGAGAGAGAGGAGAGAGAGAGAGAGAGAGTGGCTTATCCTTATTCACCTCTTCCAGTCTAAAAATAGCCTCCACCCCCTACAAATATCTCCACAGAGAAAGAGCTGGAGAACATTGATTTTCTCAAAGCTATTCATGGGTTCCATGTTTCGTGACAATATTGTTTTGAACATTTGTTTTGGACTGATGCCCGACTGAGCATTCTACTCTGCTTTACAGTGGCTTGGAAATACAATGATATTCAAAAGGAGGAAAATAATTACGGAGATATAGATATATATATAGATATACAGAGATATAGATATACAGAGACATAGATATATAGAAATACAGATATATATAGATATACAGAGATATATATATAGAGATATATATATATATATATAGATATAGATATATATAGATATACAGAGATATAGATATATATAGATATATATATATATAGATATAGATATATATAGATATACAGAGATATAGATATATATAGATATACAGAGATATAGATATATAGAAATACAGATATATAGATATATATAGATATAGATATACAGAGATATAGAAATACAGAGATATAGATATATAGAGATATAGAAATACAGAGATATAGATATATAGATATACAGAGAGAGATAAAGATCTATAGAGACATGTGACCGACCAGCTCCAATCGATCTTCGGTAGCAAAGTTTGAAATTGTGTTTTTTACATTGGATAGAGACTCAGAGCTACAAAATGATATATAATACACTGCAGTTGAATAATAATGGGGAAAGTATTTTTTTCTTTGAAAGTTGATAAACCTGTAAACTCACTTTTGAGAAAATGGCCCTTGAATATTTTTGGTACACCTACTGGAGAGCTCTTCTTTGTCTCCACCCATTCAGCATCGTTCACACCCACTTAAGCCTTAGCCCCACCCATCTCTTTAAGGATTCACATGTGAGGCCATGTGCTAAACAGAGTGAGTTGTGTAGTAAACAACCAAAGATTAAGACTAAAGGCTGGTTTATACTACAGGTGTGTTTGTACATTTAATCTGGAGTGCCAGAGTTTGCTCTGGGCATTCCATTGTCAGATTGTCGACTTATCCAATGAACCATTGTATTTCTGTTCAAAATGTTGTATCATGACTGCCGAAATGTGCCTAATTGGTTTATTAATACATTTTCAAGTTCAAAACTGTGCACTCTCATCAAACAATAGCATGGTATTATTTCACTGTAATAGCTACAGTAAATTGGACAGTGCAGTTAGATTAACACGAATTTAAGCTTTCTGCCCATATCAGATATGTCTATATCCTGGGAAATTTTCTTGTTACTTACAACCTCATGCTAATCGCATTAGCCTACGTTAGCTCAACCGTCCCGCGGGCTCCCACCGATCCTGTAGAGGATATCAAATCAAATCAAATGTATTTATAAAGCCCTTCGTACATCAGCTGATATCTCAAAGTGCTGTACAGAAACCCAGCCTAAAACCCCAAACAGCAAGCAATGCATGTGAAAGAAGCACTTTCGTATGGTATCATGTGATATGACACTTTGGTATGGTAATCTGAGCTGGTGGAGCAAAAGCAAACTGACCAGGATAGTAAACACAGCCAGCAAAGTAATTGGTTGACCACAGGCACATTTGAGCAGCACATCAAGGCAACCAAAAAGATGGCACTGGCTGTCGTTGGCGACCCTTCCCACCCTCTACAGTAAACCCTCAGTTCGAGAGGCTTCCCTCTGGCCGGCGCTTCAGAATGCCCATGGCCAAGAAGAACATATTCAAATATTAATTCGACTCAACTTTCCCATTGATCTCGTCATCTTTCTTCTGGAATGCGAAGGACATAAAACAATATAGAGATAAGATCGATATTGATGTTGAGACGCGACATGTAAGTATTTTCATATTTTAGCTTTTCATATTAATTTGAAATTCCTGTTATTTTTTTCTTTTTTCTTTTCAGAAGAATTCTCAACAAAAGCTGCGTATCTCTGTGAAATGTCAACGAAGCACTGAGTTTATTTTTTGTAATTTTTTGTTGTTATTTTACCGTTATTTTACCAGGTAAGTTGACTGAGAACACATTCTCATTTACATTAACAACCTGGGGAATAGTTACAAGGGAGAGGAGGGGGGGATTAATGAGCCAATTATAAACTGGGGATGATTAGGTGGCCTTGATGGTATGAGGGACAGATTGTGAATTTAGCCAGGACACCAGGGGTTAACACCCCTACTCTTAAGATAAGTGCCATGGGATCTTTAATGACCTCAGAGAGTCAGGACACCCGTTTAACATCCCATCCAAAAGACAGCACCTTACACAGGGCAATGTCCCCAATCACTGCCCTGGGGCTTTGGGATATTTTTATAGACCAGAGGAAAGAGTGCCTCCTACTGGCCCTCCAACACCACTTCCAGCAGCATCTGGTCTCCCATCCAGGGACTGACCAGGACCAACCCTACTTAGCTTCAGAGGCAAGCCAGCAGTTGGATATACCAACCGTTTCATTTATTTTTTTCAAAGCTTTTTACATTTACAGTAATTCAGCTCGTATCATTGCTAATTGGGATTTTATGCGACCAATCGGAAACAACTTTGAAGAGGGAGACGCACCAAAAAATGTAAAGTCTTCGAAAGTTGTTACGAGAAACCTACATCGCTATGACAACAGAGCTCTGGGCTTTTCATTGGATGCATTAGGTATCTGACTTTAGATAATGTTAAGGATATCTTAGTGAAAGACCCCACTGAACAATTCAGAACATAAAAAAGAAAAATCATATCTGTCTTGGTAAAATTACATTTATAACACAAGGAAGTTACATTTCATCACCGAAACGTGTTTTATTTCACCCACAGTGGACAGAGTGAGTTGACACTACATTCTGTAGACTGGAGCCTCTCCTCAGGACAATAGAAATTCACACTTCAATTTTAATTGACCCAGGCACTGGACAATAGAAATTCAGACTTCAATTTGACTTCAATTTCAATTGACCCAGGCACTAGACAATAGAAATTCAGACTTCAATTTGACTTCAATTTCAATTGACCCAGGCACTGGACAATAGAAATTCAGACTTCAATTTGACTTCAATTTCAATTGACCCAGGCACTAGACAATAGAAATTCAGACTTCAATTTGACTTCAATTTCAATTGACCCAGGCACTAGACAATAGAAATTCACACTTCAATTTCAATTGACCCAGTCACTGGACAATAGAAATTCAGACTTCAATTTCAATTGACCCAGGCATTAGACAATTGAAATTCAGACTTCAATTTCAATTAACCCAGGCACTAGACAATAAAAATTCAGACTTCAATTTGAATTGACCCAGTCACTGGACAATAGAAATTCAGACTTCAATTTGAATTGACCCAGGCACTAGACAATAAAAATTCAGGCTTCAATTTGACTTCAATTTGAATTGACCCAGGCACTAGACAATAGAAATTCAGACTTCAATTTGACTTCAATTTCAATTGACCCAGGCACTGGACAATAGAAATTCAGACTTCAATTTGACTTCAATTTCAATTGACCCAGGCACTAGACAATAGAAATTCAGACTTCAATTTGACTTCAATTTCAATTGACCCAGGCACTAGACAATAGAAATTCACACTTCAATTTCAATTGACCCAGTCACTGGACAATAGAAATTCAGACTTCAATTTCAATTGACCCAGGCATTAGACAATTGAAATTCAGACTTCAATTTCAATTAACCCAGGCACTAGACAATAAAAATTCAGACTTCAATTTGAATTGACCCAGTCACTGGACAATAGAAATTCAGACTTCAATTTGAATTGACCCAGGCACTAGACAATAAAAATTCAGGCTTCAATTTGACTTCAATTTGAATTGACCCAGGCACTAGACAATAGAAATTCAGACTTCAATTTGAATTGACCCAGGCACTAGACAATAAAAATTCAGACTTCAATTTGAATTGACCCAGTCACTGGACAATAGAAATTCAGACTTCAATTTGAATTGACCCAGGCACTAGACAATAAAAATTCAGACTTCAATTTGAATTGACCCAGTCACTGGACAATAGAAATTCAGACTTCAATTTGATTTGACCAAGACACTAGACAATAGAAATTCAGACTTCAATTTGACTTCAATTTGAATTGACCCAGGCACTAGACAATAGAAATTCAGACTTCAATTTCAATTGACCCAGGCACTAGACAATAAAAATTCAGACTTCAATTTGAATTGACCCAGTCACTGGACAATAGAAATTCAGACTTCAATTTGAATTGACCCAGGCACTAGACAATAAAAATTCAGACTTCAATTTGAATTGACCCAGTCACTGGACAATAGAAATTCAGACTTCAATTTGATTTGACCAAGACACTAGACAATAGAAATTCAGACTTCAATTTGACTTCAATTTGAATTGACCCAGGCACTAGACAATAGAAATTCAGACTTCAATTTGACTTCAATTTGAATTGACCCAGGCACTGGACAATAGAAATTCAGACTTCAATTTGACTTCAATTTGAATTGACCCAGGCACTGACTACAATCACACGTAGTCAGTGTTAGCATTGCTTATTTGACATTAATGTAACACTGTCTGAACACTGTCTGAACACTGTCTGAACACTGTCTGAACACTGTCTGAACACTGTCTGAACACTGTCTGAACACTGTCTGAACACACCGTACACAGACAGACAGACAGACAGACGGATAATGTTCTAACACAATGTTCTGGACCAATCATTTAGGCCTATACGTGCCTGTTCATCTGTCTGCTTGATGTGCTCAGTTCAGTCATCAGTAATATTGATTTGAACAATGACAGTGTCCGTCTGCATATCAGAATGGCTCTCTATTTCCTATATAGTGCACTACTTTTAAACAAGGTCTTTATAGGGTTCGCGTAGGGAATAGAGAGGCATTTGGGATGCATGTCAGACAGTTATGAAATACTGTGAAACTCTAGCTGTTAAAAAAAAGCTATTTTTAAGGACGTGTGTGCTGTACAAAGACAACGAGACCGATATCGATATTCCTGATGACTGAACTGAAAACGTCAAGCAGACAGTCTGGTCTGATGACATCATAATCCTGGTCATAAGAGGATAGGATATATTTTATTGTACGCTCCTGCAGAAAAAATAGTTCTGAAAGGGTTCTTCGGCTGTCCCCGGTAGGAGAACCTTTATTGGTTCTAGGTAGAAACCTTCTGAGTTGCGAAAGGTTTTTTTTATATATGGAAGCCAAAAAGGGTTCAACCTGGAACCAAAAACAGAGAATACACACACACACACTACAGTACACACACACACACACACACACACACACACACACACACACACACACACACACACACACACACACACACACACACACACACACACACACAGTACACACACACACACACACACACACACACAGTACACACACAGTACACACACAGTACACACACACACACACACAGTACACACACACACACACACACAGTACACACACAGTACACACACACAGACACAGACAGTACACACACACAGACACAGACACACAGACACAGACACACAGACACAGACACAGACACAGACACAGACACAGACACACACACACACACACACACACACACACACACACACACACACACACACACACACACACACACACACACACACACACACACACACACACACACACACACACACACACACACACACACACACACACACACACACACACAAATACAGCTGATCTCTCTGACGTTACTCTAAATAAAACAACTGATCTCTCTCATCCTGAGGCTGCATTTATTGTAGCTGGGGATTTTAACAAGGCTAATCTGAAAACAAGGCTCCCTAAATTGTATCAGCGTATCGAATGTGCGACCCGGGCTGGCAAAACCCTAGATCATTGTTATTCTAACTTCCGCGACGCATACAAAGCCCTCCCCCGCCTTCCTTTTGGAAAATCTGACCACGACTCCATTTTGTTGCTCCCAGCCTATAGACAGAAACTAAAACAGGAAGCTCCCGCGCTCAGGTCTGTTCAACGCTAGTCCGACCAATCGGATTCCACACTTCGAGATTGCTTCGATCACGTGGACTGGGATATGTTCCGCATAGCGTCGAACAACAACATTGATGAATACGCTGATTCGGTGAGCGAGTTTATTAGCAAGTGCATCGGTGATGTTGTACCCACAGCAACTATTAAAACATTCCCCAACCAGAAACCGTGGATTGATGGCAGCATTCGCGCAAAACTGAAAGCCCGAACCACTGCTTTTAATCAGGGCAAGGTGACCGGAAACATGACCGAATATAAACAGTGTAGCTATTCCCTCCGCAAGGTAATCAAACAAGCTAAGCGTCAGTACAGAGACAAAGTGGAGTCGCAATTCAACGGCTCAGACACGAGAGGTATGTGGCAGCGTCTACAGTCAATCACGGACTACAAAAGAAAAACCAGCCCTGTCGCGGACCAGGATGTCTTGCTCCCAGACAAACTAAACAACTTCTTTGCTCGCTTTGAGGACAATACAGTGCCACTGACACAGCCCGCTACCAAAACCTGCGGGCTCTCCTTCACTGTAGCCAACGTGAGTAAAACATTTAAACGTGTTAACCCTCGCAAGGCTGCAGGCCCAGACGGCATCCCCGGCCGCGTCCTCAGAGTATGCGCAGACCAGCTGGCTGGTGTGTTTACAGACATATTCAATCAATCCTTATCCCAGTCTGCTGTTCCCACATGCTTCAAGAGGGCCACCATTGTTCCTGTTCCCAAGAAAGCTAAGGTAACTGAGCTAAATGTAAATGTAAATTACTAGGGAAAAGCAGTAAAACTGACTTTGAGGTCAATTTGTAAGTCGCTCTGGATAAGAGCGTCTGCTAAATGACTTAAATGTAATGTTAAATGTAAATGACTACCGTGATCAGTAGTGGTCAGTAGTAGTCTATGAAAGTAGAAAAATAAATATTTGACACACTGGAAAGAATCAACCAAAAAACAGAGCAAATTGGAACGCTATCTGGCCCTAAACAGAGAGAACACCTGCCTACTGTGACTGACCATAAAATGTCAAAAATCCTAGACTATATACAGACTCAGTGAGCATAGCCTTGCTATTGAGAAAGGCCGCCGTAGGCAGACCTGGCTCTCAAGAGAAGACAGGCTATGTGCAACACTGTCCACAAAATGAGGTGGAAACTGAGCTTCACTTCCTAACCTCCAGCCAAATGTATGACCATATTAGAGACACATATTTTCCACAGATCAATCAGACCCACAAATAATTTGAAAACAAATCAAACATTGATAAACTCCATATCTGTTAGGTAGACAGACAGACAGACAGACAGACAGACAGACAGACAGACAGACAGACAGACAGACAGACAGACAGACAGACAGACAGACAGACAGACAGACAGACAGACAGACAGACAGACAGACAGACAGACAGACAGACAGACAGACAGACAGACAGACAGACAGACAGACAGACAGACAGACAGACAGACAGACAGACAGACAGACAGACAGACAGACAGACAGACAGACAGACAGACAGACAGACAGACAGACAGACAGACAGACAGACAGACAGACAGACAGACAGACAGACAGACAGACAGACAGACAGACAGACAGACAGACAGACAGACAGACAGACAGACAGACAGACAGACAGACAGACAGACAGACAGACAGACAGACAGACAGACAGACAGACAGACAGACAGACAGACAGACAGACAGACAGACAGACAGACAGACAGACAGACAGACAGACAGACAGACAGACAGACAGACAGACAGACAGACAGACAGACAGACAGACAGACAGACAGACAGACAGACAGACAGACAGACAGACAGACAGACAGACAGACAGACAGACAGACAGACAGACAGACAGACAGACAGACAGACAGACAGACAGACAGACAGACAGACAGACAGACAGACAGACAGATAGACAGATAGATAGATAGATAGATAGATAGATAGATAGATAGATAGATAGATAGATAGATAGATAGATAGATAGATAGATAGATAGATAGATAGATAGATAGATAGATATGGGACTCACTTGGCCAGCTTGGTCTCTATGTGTTGTCGTAGCTCCTGTCTCTCCAGGTCTGAGCGAACAGGGAAGATGTTTCTGTCCTCCAGCTCCTGCTGACTGGGCCGGTTACGAAGCTTCACCGTTAACAACTCTTTACGCATCAGCCGGGGCAGGGTGCCTACACACACACACACACACAGACACACACACACACACAGACACAGACACACACACACACACACACACACACACACACACACACACACACACACACACACACACACACACACACACAGATAGCAAGTAAAACACTGGAATGGTAGATTTGTAGTAGAAGAAAGTGCAAAGTAGAAATAGAAATAACCCTTGTCAATTTCTTCTAGTCTGGACAACATTGGATTAAAGCTGCAGCCCTGTACCTTCCACTGCACGAGGATGAGAAAGCCTGGTGGACATTTCTCCTAGGATCTTGGCTTTCAGGCTTCTAGCAGCCCAGAGACGGTTGTACAGTGACGGTTCTAGCAGCCCAGAGACTGTTGTACAGTGACGGTTCTAGCAGCCCAGAGACTGTTGTACAGTGACGGTTCTAGCAGCCCAGAGACTGTTGTACAGTGACGGTTCTAGCAGCCCAGAGACTGTTGTACAGAGACGGTTCTAGCAGCCCAGAGACTGTTGTACAGAGACGGTTCTAGCAGCCCAGAGACTGTTGTACAGTGACGGTTCTAGCAGCCCAGAGACTGTTGTACAGTGACGGTTCTAGCAGCCCAGAGACTGTTGTACAGTGACGGTTCTAGCAGCCCAGAGACGGTTGTACAGAGACGGTTCTAGCAGCCCAGAGACTGTTGTACAGTGACGGTTCTAGCAGCCCAGAGACTGTTGTACAGAGACGGTTCTAGCAGCCCAGAGACTGTTGTACAGTGACGGTTCTAGCAGCCCAGAGACTGTTGTACAGAGACGGTTCTAGCAGCCCAGAGACTGTTGTACAGAGACGGTTCTAGCAGCCCAGAGACTGTTGTACAGTGACGGTTCTAGCAGCCCAGAGACTGTTGTACAGAGACGGTTCTAGCAGCCCAGAGACTGTTGTACAGTGACGGTTCTAGCAGCCCAGAGACTGTTGTACAGAGACGGTTCTAGCAGCCCAGAGACTGTTGTACAGTGACGGTTCTAGCAGCCCAGAGACTGTTGTACAGAGACGGTTCTAGCAGCCCAGAGACTGTTGTACAGAGACGGTTCTAGCAGCCCAGAGACTGTTGTACAGTGACGGTTCTAGCAGCCCAGAGACTGTTGTACAGAGACGGTTCTAGCAGCCCAGAGACTGTTGTACAGTGACGGTTCTAGCAGCCCAGAGACTGTTGTACAGTGACGGTTCTAGCTGGGTCGACACAGCCTACACATTAATGAGGAGAGCAGGCTGTTTGGCCTTAGACAAGCACCTTTTCCTCTTAAAGCTGGAGGGGGGTGATCTGTCTGGCCTGACTCCATTCTATGAGTCTGTTATGCAGGCTTGGAGAGTTATCAACATGTCCCGTAAGGCCGGCACGCCACCAAGGATGTGACTTTTTGAAGAGCCTCTTTGTTACAACACTGCCATCCAGTCCCCTGCTGTGGGTTCAGCGAACCTACATTCATGCCTCTTTCTCCTCTCTCTCCTCTCTCTCCTTTCTCTCTCTCTCCTCTCTCCCCTCTCTCTCCTCTTTCTCTCCTCTCAATCTCTTCTCTCCCC
>NC_138312.1:63020000-63037500 GCF_965601325.2 Salmo salar | reverse complement strand
GTTCACACAGATGAGCAGGGACCCTGGGCATCTTTCTTTTGGTGTTTTTCAGAGTCAGTAGAAAGGCCTCTTTAGTGTCCTAAGTTTTCATAATTGTGATCTTAATTGCCTACCTGTCTGTAAGCTGTTAGTGTCTTAACGACCGTTCCACAGGTGCATGTTCATTAATTGTTTATGGTTCATGGAACAAGCATGGGAAACAGTGTTTAAACCCTTAACAATGAAGATCTGTGAAGTTATTTGGATTTTTACAAATTCTCTTTGAAAGATCAGGGTCCTGAAAAAGGGATGTTTCTTTTTTTGCTGAGTTTAGACAGCTTCAAATAAAAGAGGGAATTTATCTGGTAACTGGGGTGCTAACAACAATCCCTGATCGTAGTGCCCTTCACCAAGGCACTTAACTCACATTCCTCTACCTGTCCTGTCTGTGCTTGGTTATTAATTGATTGAAGGAGTGTTTTCCTAGCCACTCTGATTTTGCCTCTGCATTTCTAGCTCTTTGTGGTTTTAGGCTGGGGTATCTGAAAAGCTCTTTGTGGTTTTAGCCTGGGGTATCTGTAAAGCTCTTTGGGGTTTTAGGCTGGGGTATCTGTAAAGCTCTTTGTGGTTTTAGCCTGGGGTATCTGTAAAGCTCTTTGTGGTTTTAGCCTGGGGTATCTGTAAAGCTCTTTGTGGTTTTAGCCTGGGGTATCTGTAAAGCTCTTTGTGGTTTTAGCCTGGGGTATCTGTAAAGCTCTTTGGGGTTTTAGCCTGGGGTATCTGTAAAGCTCTTTGGGATTTTAGCCTGGGGTATCTGTAAAGCACTTTGGGGTTTTAGCCTGGGGTATCTGTAAAGCTCTTTGTGGTTTTAGCCTGGGGTATCTGTAAAGCTCTTTGTGGTTTTAGCCTGGGGTATCTGTAAAGCTCTTTGGGGTTTTAGCCTGGGGTATCTGTAAAGCTCTTTGGGGTTTTAGCCTGGGGTATCTGTAAACCTCTTTGGGGTTTTAGCCTGGGGTATCTGAAAAGCTCTTTGGGGTTTTAGCCTGGGGTATCTGTAAACCTCTTTGGGGTTTTAGCCTGGGATATCTGTAAAGCTCTTTGTAAACAACTGCTGGGCTTTGTAAAATGTATTTGATTGACTGTGTGATTGTTTGATGAATTGAGAGATTGATTGACTGATTGACTGATTGGTTGAATGCTTGACGTCCTACCTACCTGCCCTGTCTTTGCTTGGTAATTGATTGATTTGTTGATTGATTGATTGGTGTCCTACCTGTGCTGTCTGTGTTTGGTAATTGATTGATTGATTGATTGATTGATTGATTGATTGATTGATTGATTGATTGATTGATTGATTGATTGATTGATTGATTGGTGTCCTACCTGTGCTGTCTGTGTTTGGTGGCCAGGGCCCGATGTAGCTCCTCTATAATACAGCTAGGGGGCGGTGGGGGTCGCAGCGGCCCCAGGTGAGGGGAACCGGTAGGGGTGGAGATCCGTCCTCGCAGCAAGGAACCCTGGCTAGTCCTGGGCAACGTGAAGTTCCTGGGTAGAGTGGCTGGAGACTTCTTCCTCTCTAGGTTAGGATCCGACTTAGGGAAGGGGTGAGGACCTGTAGTGAGGGGAAGAATAACGTTAATATTAGTTAATGTAATGGTGAACGTCCTCGGTAGAGTGGCTGGAGAGCTCTTCCTCTCTAGGTTAGGACCCATAGAGAGGGGAACAATACTATCATGTTAATGTTAATATTCCCACAATGCTGATGTTCCTAGGTGAACTTCTTCACGGGGATAGGGTGAGGATGTGTTATCAGACATAGTGTTACTTATAAGATATAAGGTCAGAGAGTTTCTAAACCCAGAGGTGCAACATCACAAGACTTCCCGGGAAGACTTGCGAAACACACCAAACAGACCAGGCCCCGGGTTGGAGAAGTAAATAAGAGAAGTGAAAATTTCTTCCTTAAGTTAATTTTCTCGAAACCTAAAGGCACAATCTGAATTCGAGCCAATGTCTGAAATAGTTGAACATGGTATTACTCCAACCTCGTGAAACTGACATGTTTCTTTATAACGAAGGAGTGCCTTTGATTTGACGGCCTGCACATGCGCAGTTCGACGCAAGACGACCCTTAGACCCGATGAAAGGACATGAAAGGCCTATAAGTGTGTTTGGGATTTGTTTTGAAGAAGCAGCTTCTGGCTGTCTTCATACGGCACTGTCGTTGATATTATGACGGTCTGTTACAGTTTCTGCCTGTCTTCATACTGTACTGTCGTTGATATTATGACGGTCTGTTACAGTTTCTGCCTGTCTTCATACTGTACTGTCGTTGATATTATGACGGTCTGTTACAGCTTCTGCCTGTCTTCATACTGTACTGTCGTTGATACTATGATGGTCTGTTACAGCTTCTGCCTGTCTTCATACGGCACTGTCGTTGATACTATGACGACCCCCTGTCAACCCAAGTGTGACGTCTAGTTCACGGACCATCTTAAGGATCGGAACCTTTTTTTCCCAATTTTCTCCTAAAATGACATACCCAAATCTAACTGCCTGTAGCTCAGGCCCTGATGCAAGGATATGCATATTCATGGTACCATTGGAAAGGAAATAATTTGAAGTTTATGGAAATGTGAAAGGAATTTGTATTTTTATTTCACCTTTTTTCAACCAGGTAGGCCAGTTGAGAACAAGTTCTGCGACCTGGCGACCTGGCCAAAATAGAGCAAAGCAGTGCGACACAAGCAACACAGAGTTACACATGGGATAAACTAATGTGCAGTCAATAAGACAATAGAAAAGTCTATATAAGTGTGTGCAAATGTAGTAAGATTAGGGAGGTAAGACAATAAATAGGCCATAGTGGCGAAATAATTACAATTTAACAATTAAAAACTGGAGTGATAGATGTGCAGAAGATGAATGTGCAAGTAGAGATACTGGGGTGCAAAGGAGCAACAAAAATAAATGACAATATGGGGATGAGGTAGTTGGGTGGGCTATTTACAGATGGACTATGTACAGGTGCAATGATCGGTAAGCTGCTAAGACAGCTGATGCTTAAAGTTAGTGAGAGAGATATAAGACTCCAGCTTCAGTGATTTTTGCAATTTGTTCCAGTAATTGGCATCAGAGAACTGGAAGGAAAGGCGGCCAAAGTATGAGTTGGTTAGGTTGTAACCAGTGAAATATACCTGCTGGAGCGCGTGCTACGGGTGGGTGCTGCTATGGTGACCAGTGAGCTGCTTTACCTAGCAGAGACTTGTAGACGACCTGGAGCCAGTGGGTTTGGCGACGGATATGTAGTGAGGGCCAGCCAACGAGAGCATAGAGGTTGCAGTGGTGGGTAGTATATGGGCGTTGGTGACAAAACGGATGGCACTGTGATAGACTGCATTTAATTTGCTGAGTAGAGTGTTGGTGGCTATTGTGTAAATGACATCGCCGAAGTCAAGAATCGGTAGGATAGTCAGTTTTACGAAGGTATGTTTGGCAGCATGAGGTAAGGATGCTTTGTTGCGAAATAGGAAGCCGATTCTAGATTTAATTTTGGATTGGAGATGTTTAATATGAGTCTGGAAGGAGAGTTTACAGTCTAACCAGACACCTAGGTATTTGTTGTTGTCCACATATTCTAAGTCAGAACCATCCAGAGTAGTGATGCTGGACGGCCGGGTGGGTGTGGGCAGCAATCGGTTGAAGAGCATGCATTTAGTTTTACTTGGATTTAAGAGCAGTTGGAGGCCACGGAAGGAGTGTTGTATGGCATTGAAGCTCGTCTGGAGGTTTGTTAACACAGTGTCCAAAGAAGGGCCAGAAGTATACAGAATGGTGTCGTCTGCATAGAGGTGGATCAGAGGATCACCAGCAGCAAGAGCGACATCATTGATGTATACAGAGAAAAGAGTCGGCCCGAGAATTGAACCTTGTGACACCTCCATAGAGACTGCCAGAGGTCCGGACAACAGGCCCTCCGATTCGACACACTGAACTCTATCTGAGTGTCACATCCTGACCATAGAAAGATGCTATTTTCTACGGTAGAGTAGGTCAGGGCGTGACAGGGTTTTTCTCTCTATGTTTTCTATTTCTATGTTTAGGTTCTAGTTTTGTATTTCTATGTTGTGGTTTTGTTTGGGATGATTGGAGATCATACTTAAGTAGGGGTTTTTCCACCTGGGTTTTGTGGGGGATTAATTTTGAGTTGTGTATGTGTTCATCTCTGCGTCACGGTTTGTTGTTTTTTTTCATTTCAGTGTATTTATATATTGCATAGTTTCACAGTATAAATAAAAATTTGGAACGACACACACGCTGCACTTTGGTCCGCTCATTCCTATGACAACCGTGACAGAATCACCCACCACCAAAGGACCAAGCAGCCCAGGAGAAACAGGAATGGGAGGAAAATCTGGACAGGAAAGGACCCTGGAGTCAGGCTGGGGAGTATCGCCGTCCGAAAGAAGAAATCGAGGCAGCAAGAGCGGAGCAGCGATACTACGAGGCATTATACCAACCACGAGGCAAGTGTGAGAGGCAGCCCCCCAAAAAATTGACCAACCACGAGGCACACGGGCAGTTTGGCAGAGTCAGGATGGCGACCTGAGCCAACTCCCCGTGCTTACCATGGGGAGCGAGTGAAGAAGCAAGCACCATGTAATGCGGTGATGCGCACTGTGTCGCCAGTGCGCATTCACAGCCCGGTGCGATCTTTGCCCGCGCCCCGCATTTGCCGTGCTGGGTTGTGCATTCAGCCAGGAAGGGTGGTGCCAGCTCAGCGCTCCTGGTCTCCAGTTCGCCTTCTCGGTCCAGGATATCCTGCGCCGGCGCTACGCACTGTGTCACCAGTGCGTATTCACAGCCCAGTTCGTCCTGTGCCAGCGCCCCGCGTTTGCCCGGGCGAAAGTAAGCATCCAGCCGGGACGGGTTGTGCCAGCTATACACTCAAGACCTCCGATGCGCCTCCATGGCCCAGTATATCCTGTGCCTGCCCAACGTACCCAGCCTCCAGTGAGTCTATCCAGTCTGGTACGTCCTGTTCCTGCTCCCCGCGCTCGCCCTGAGGTGCGTGTTACTAGTCTGGCGTCACCTGTGCCAGCCCCACGCATCAGGCCTCAAGTGCGCATTCCCAGTCCAGAGCTTCCGGCGACGTTCTACAGTCCGGAACCTCCTGAGACGGCCTGCAGTTCGGAACCTCCTGAGACGGTCTGCAGTCCGGAACCTCCTGAGACGGCCTGCAGCTCTGAGTCTTCGGCGGCGGCCTGCAGCCCAGAACCTCCGGCGGCGGCCTGCAGCCCATAATGTATTATTCCAGTCCAGCTGCAATTGAGAGTTTGGCCACTAGATGGCATCAGTGTACGTGCAAAGTGTTCGACTGATCCAATGAACCATTGCATTTCTGTTCAAAATATTTTCTCAAGACTGCCCAAATGTGCCTAATTTGTTTATTAATAACTTTTCATGTTCAAAATTGTGCACTCTCCTCAAACAATAGCATGGTATTCTTTCACTGTAATAGCTACAGTAAATTGGACAGTGCAGTTAGATTAACAAGAAATTAAGCTTTCTGCCAATATCAGATATGTCTATGTCCTTGGAAATGTTCTTGTTACTTACAACCTCATGCTAATCGCATGAGCCAACGTTAACTCAACCGTCCCGTGGAAGGGACACCGATCCCGAAGAAGTTTTAAACTGCCCAGCCTGGACAGTAGTTAGCTAGCTGTATGAGCCTGGTTAGAGTTAGTAAGCTAGCAGGCTGGTTGGAGTTAGCCAGCTGTATGAGGCTGGCTTGAGTTAGCTAACATGCTAACAGACCAGGAACAGAGGCTGGTTATAGTTAGCTAGCATGATAACAGACCAGGAACAGAGGCTGGTTAAAGTTAGCTAACATGCTAACAGGCCAGTAACAGAGGCTTGTTATAGTTAGCTAACATGCTAACAGGCCAGTAACAGAGGCGTGTTAAAGTTAGCTAACATGCTAACAGACCAGGAACAGGGGCTAGGGGCTGATTTGGGACTCACCCTCTAAACTGCCCAGCCTGGTAAGTCGTTTGGGCAGGTTGGGTTGTGGGATGTCCCATGGGGGGTCCATGGGGTGAGGTGTCTCCTGCACCCCTCCTGTCTCAGCCTGTACCAGAAAGCTGTCCACACAGGGCTCACAGAGGGAAGTGTCCTCCTCCCCTCCGTCCTCACTCTGGTCCGCCACTGTCAAAGTGTCTTCCGTCAGATCAACAGCTGAAACAAACAACATCAAAAACAACAACATCAACAACACAGTCCTTTGTTGAAATACACCGTTAGTTCAGGACAGGACAGTTTTCTGTCTAACTATTTGATCCTGCTTGATCAGGTTACCTGGGTTACTGTGTGTTACTGTGGGTTACTGTGGGTTACCTTGGTTACTGTGTGTTACTGTGGGTTACTGTGGGTTACCTGGGTTACTGTGGGTTACCTGTGTTACTGTGGGTTACCTGTGTTACTGTGGGTTACTGTGGGTTACTGTGGGTTACCTGGGTTACTGTGGGTTACCTGGGTTACTGTGGGTTACCTGGGTTACTGTGGGTTACTGTGGGTTACCTGGGTTACTGTGGGTTACTGTGGGTTACCTGGGTTACGGTGGGTTACTGTGGGTTACCTGGGTTACTGTGGGTTACATGGTTACTGTGGGTTACTATGGGTTACTATGGGTTACTGTGGGTTACTGTGGGTTACCTGGGTTACTGTGTGTTACTGTGGGTTACTGTGGGTTACCTGGGTTACTGTCAGTTACTGTGGGTTACCTGGGTTACTGTGGGTTACTGTGGGTTACCTGGGTTACTGTGGGTTACTGTGGATTACTGTGGGTTACCTGGGTTACTGTCAGTTACTGTGGGTTACCTGGGTTACTGTGGGTTACTGTGGGTTACCTGGGTTACTGTGGGTTACCTGGGTTACTGTCAGAACCCATTCTGTCCCTCTGCGTCCCAAAGGGCACCCTATTCAAATCAAAATCAAATCAAATTTATTTTTATATAGCCCTTCGTACATCAGCTGATATTCTCAAAGTGCTGTACAGAAACCCAGCCTAAAACCCCAAACAGCAAGCAAAGCATGTGAAAGAAGCACGGTGGCTAGGAAAAACTCCCTAGGAAAAACTCCCTAGAAAGGCCAAAAACCTAGGAAGAAACCTAGAGAGGAACCAGGCTATGAGGGGTGGCCAGTCCTCTTCTGGCTGTGCAGGGTGGATATTAAAACAGAACATGGTCAAAATGTTAAAATGTTAAAATGTTCATAAATGACCAGCATGGTCAAATAATAATAATCATAGTAGTTGTCGAGGGTGCAACAAGCACGTCCGGTGAACAGGTCAGGGTTCCATAGCCGCAGGCAGAACAGTTGAAACTGGAGCAGCAGCACGGCCAGGTGGACTGGGGACAGCAAGGAGTCATCATACCAGGTAGTCCTGAGGCATGGTCCTAGGGCTCAGGTCCTCCGAGAGAAAGACAGAAAGAGAGAAAGAGAGAATTAGAGAGAGCATATTTAAATACACACAGGACACCGGATAAGACAAGAGAAATACTCCAGATGTAACAGACTGACCCTAGCCCCCCGACACATAAACTACTGCAGCATAAATACTGGAGGCTGAGACAGGAGGGATCAGAAGACACTGTGGCCCCATCCGATGATACCCCCGGACAGGGCCAAACAGGCAGGATATAACCCCACCCACTTTGCCAAAGCACAGCCCCCACACCACTAGAGGGATGTCTCCAACCACCAACTTACCGTCCTAAGACAAGGCCGAGTATAGCCCACAACGATCTCCGCCATGGCACAACCCAAGGGGGGGGGGGGGGGGGGGGGGGGGGGGGCGCCAACCCAGACAGGAAGACCACGTCAGTGACTCAACCCACTCAAGTGACGCACCCCTCCCATGGACGGCATGGAAGAACACCAGTAGGCCAGTGACTCAGCCTCTGTAAAAGGGTTAGAGGCAGAGAATCCCAGTGGAAAGAGGGGAACCGGCAAGGCAGAGACAGCAAGGGCGGTTCGTTGCTCCAGCCTTTCCGTTCACCTTCACACTCCTGGGCCAGACTATACTTAATCATAGGACCTACTGAAGAGATAAGTCTTCAGTAAAGACTTAAAGGTTGAGACTGAGTCTGCGTCTCTCACATTGGTAGGCAGACCATTCCATAAAAATGGAGCTCTATAGGAGAAAGCCCTACCTCCAGCCGTTTGCTTAGAAATTCTAGGGACAATTAGGAGGCCTGCGTCTTGTGACCGTAGCGTACGTGTAGGTATGTACGGCAGGACCAAATCGGAAAGATAGGTAGGAGCAAGCCCATGTAATGCTTTGTAGGTTAGCAGTAAAACCTTGAAATCAGCCCTTGCCTTAACAGGAAGCCAGTGTAGGGAGGCTAACACTGGAGTAATATGATCAAATTTTTTGGTTCTAGTCAGGATTCTAGCAGCCGTATTTAGCACTAACTGAAGTTTATTTAGTGCTTTATCCGGGTAGCCGGAAAGTAGAGCATTGCAGTAGTCCAGCCTAGAAGTAACAAAAGCATGGATTAATTTTTCTGCGTCATTTTTGGACAGAAAATTTCTGATTTTTGCAATGTTACGTAGATGGAAAAAAGCTGTCCTTGAAACAGTCTTGATATGTTCTTCAAAAGAGAGATCAGGGTCCAGAGTAACGCCGAGGTCCTTCACAGTTTTATTTGAGACGACTGTACAACCATCCAGATTAATTGTCAGATTCAACAGAAGATCTCTTTGTTTCTTGGGACCTAGAACAAGCATCTCTGTTTTGTCCGAGTTTAAAAGTAGAAAGTTTGCAGCCATCCACTTCTTTATGTCTGAAACACAGGCTTCTAGCGAGGGCAATTTTGGGGCTTCACCATGTTTCATTGAAATGTACAGCTGTGTGTCGTCTGCATAGCAGTGAAATTTAACATTATGTTTTCGAATGACATCCCCAAGAGGTAAAATATATAGTGAAAACAATAGTGGTCCTAAAACGGAACCTTGAGGAACACCGAAATTTACAATTGATTTGTCAGAGGACAAACCATTCACAGAGACAAACTGATATCTTTCCGACAGATAAGATCTAAACCAGGCCAGAACTTGTCCATGTAGACCAATTTGGGTTTCCAATCTCTCCAAAAGAATGTGGTGATCGATGGTATCAAAAGCGGCACTAAGATCTAGGAGCACGAGGACAGATGCAGAGCCTCGGTCTGACGTCATTAAAAGGTCATTTACCACCTTCACAAGTGCAGTCTCAGTGCTATGATGGGGTCTAAAACCAGACTGAAGCGTTTCGTATACATTGTTTGTCTTCAGGAAGGCAGTCAGTTGCTGTGCAACAGCTTTTTCTAAAATTTTGGAGAGGAATGGAAGATTCGATATAGGCCGATAGTTTTTTATAATTTCTGGATCAAGATTCGGCTTTTTCAAGAGAGGCTTTATTACTGCCACTTTTAGTGAGCTTGGTACACATCCGGTGGATAGAGAGCCGTTTATTATGTTCAACATAGGAGGGCCAAGCACAGGAAGCAGCTCTTTCAGTAGTTTAGTTGGAATAGGGTCCAGTATGCAGCTTGAGGGTTTGGAGGCCATGATTATTTTCATCATTGCGTCAAGAGATATAGTACTAAAACACTTTAGTATCTCCCTTGATCCTAGGTCCTGGCAGAGTTGTGCAGACTCAGGACAATGGAGCTTTGGAGGAATACCCAGATTTAAAGAGGAGTCTGTAATTTGCTTTCTAATGATCATGATCTTTTCCTCAAAGAAGTTCATAAATTTATTACTGCTGAAGTGAAAGCCATCCTCCATTTGCGAAGGCTGCTTTTTAGTTAGCTTTGCGACAGTATCAAAAAGAAATTTCGGATTGTTCTTATTTTCCTCAATTAAGTTGGAAAAATAGGATGATCGAGCAGCAGTAAGGGCTCTTCGATACTGCACGGTACTGTCTTTCCAAGCTAGTCGGAAGACTTCCAGTTTGGTGTGGCGCCATTTCCGTTCCAATTTTCTGGAAGCTTGCTTCAGAGCTCGTGTATTTTCTGTATACCAGGGAGCTAGTTTCTTATGACAGATGTTTTTAGTTTTTAGGGGTGCAACTGCATCTAGGGTATTGCGCAAGGTTAAATTGAGTTCCTCGGTTAGGTGGTTAACTGATTTTTGTCCTCTGACGTCCTTGGGTAGGCAGAGGCAGTCTGGAAGGGCATCAAGGAATCTTTGGGTTGTCTGAGAATTTATAGCACGACTTTTAATGCTCCTTGGTTGGGGTCTGAGCAGATTATTTGTTGCAATTGCAAACGTAATAAAATGGTGGTCCGATAGTCCAGGATTATGAGGAAAAACATTTAGATCCACAACATGTATTCCATGGGACAAAACTAGGTCCAGAGTATGACTGTGGCAGTGAGTAGGTCCAGAGACATGTTGGACAAAACCCACTGAGTCGATGATGGCTCCGAAAGCCTTTTGGAGTGGGTCTGTGGACTTTTCCATGTGAATGTTAAAGTCACCAAAAATTAGAATATTATCTGCTATGACTACAAGATCCGATAGGAATTCAGGGAACTCAGTGAGGAACACTGCATATGGCCCAGGAGGCCTATAAACAGTAGCTATAAAAAGTGAGTGAGTAGGCTGCATAGATTTCATGACTAGAAGCTCAAAAGACGAAAACGTCATTGTTGTTTTTTTTTTTGTAAATTGAAATTTGCTATCGTAAATGTTAGCAACACCTCCGCCTTTGCCGGATGCACGGGGGGTATGGTCACTAATGTAACCTGGGGGTGAGGCCTCATTTAACACAGTGAATTCATCAGGCTTAAGCCATGTTTCAGTCAGGCCAATCACATCAAGATTATTATCAGTGATTAGTTCATTGACTATAACTGCCTTGGAAGTGAGGGATCTAACATTAAGTAACCCAATTTTGAGATGTGAGGTATCACAATCTCTTTCAATAATGGCAGGAATGGAGGAGGTCTTTATACTAGTGAGATTGCTAAAGCGAACACCGCCATTTTTAATTTTGCCCAACCTAGATCGAGGCACAGACACGGTCTCAATGGGGGAAGCTGAGCTGACTACACTGACTGTGCTAGTGGCAGACTCCACTAAGCTGGCAGGCTGGCTAACAGCCTGCTGCCTGGCCTGCACCCTATTTCATTGTGGAGCTAGAGGAGTTAGAGCCCTGTCTATGTTCGTAGATAAGATGAGAGCACCCCTCCAGCTAGGATGGAGTCCGTCACTCCTCAACAGGCCAGGCTTGGTCCTGTTTGTGGGTGAGTCCCAGAAAGAGGGCCAATTATCTACAAATTCTATCTTTTGGGAGGGGCAGAAAACAGTTTTCAACCAGCGATTGAGTTGTGAGACTCTGCTGTAGAGCTCATCACTCCCCCTAACTGGGAGGGGGCCAGAGACAATTAATCGATGCCGACACATCTTTCTAGCTGATTTACACGCTGAAGCTATGTTGCGCTTGGTGACCTCTGACTGTTTCATCCTAACATCGTTGGTGCCGACGTGGATAACAATATCTCTATACTCTCTACACTCGCCAGTTTTAGCTTTAGCCAGCACCGTCTTTAGATTAGCCTTAACGTCGGTAGCCCTGCCCCCTGGTAAACAGTGTATGATCGCTGGATGATTAGTTTTAAGTCTAATACTGCGGGTAATGGAGTCGCCAATGACTAGGGTTTTCAATTTGTCAGAGCTAATGGTGGGAGCCGTCGGCGTCTCAGACCCCACAACGGGAGGAGTAGAGACCAGAGAAGTCTCGGCCTCCGACTCCGACTCGCTTAATGGGGAGAACCGGTTGAAAGTTTCTGTCGGCTGAATAAGCGACACCGGTTGAGCATTCCTACAGCGTTTCCCTCCAGAAGCCATGAGAAAGATGTCCGGCTGCGGGGACCGTGCGAGGGGGTTTATACTAACGTTACTATCTGTACTTACTGGTGGCACAGACGCTGTTTCATCCTTTCCTACACTGAAATTACCCTTGCCTAACGATCGCGTCTGAAGCTGGGCTTGCAGCACAGCTATCCTTGCCGTAAGGCGATCGTTCTCCTGTATATTATAAATACAACGACTGCAATTAGAAGGCATCATGTTAATGTTACTTAGCTTCGGCTGTTTGAAGTCCTGACGAACCATGTCCAGATAAAACCTCCGGGGATGAATGAAAAAAGTTGAGTGAGGAAAAAAGTTGAGTGAGGGAAAAAGTAAAAATATACGGTAATGAAAAAGTAAAAAACCGTCAGGTATCAAAGTAAGATCGGCAACAAAAACGCACAGCAGCGTAAACAAGTCTGCAAGTTGTGACCGGAAACAGGAAGTGTTTGGTGGACTAATTTTAACCAGGGCCGGGCATATAGGGAATAGGGTGCCATTTGCTGAACTGGACTACCGCATTTGGGGCCCCGACGCAGTTTTAAAGCTAATTCTACACATTTTGCTATCATATGCTATCTAGGGGGCCCTCGACCTCCAGGGGTCCCCCAAACCCCAGCCCCCCCCCCCCCCCAAAATAAAATAACAATTATAATTTCTGGAGGTCGGGGGGCCCCGGGGCACGTGCCCTGCGTTCTCATTCAGTAATCCGGCCCTTTGGGAGGCAGCCTGTGCCTGGTTTATATCTGATTCATGGTATAACTGCAGTGGTGAACGCACAGCTGACTTCAATGATCTGTGTCACCCACCAGCGGTGGCTTAGAGAACATTCCATCAAATCAAATCAGATTGTATTTGTCACATGCGCCGAATACAACAGGTGTAGTAGACCTTACAGTGAAATGCTGAATACAACAGGTGTAGTAGACCTTACAGTGAAATGCTGAATACAACAGGTGTAGTAGACCTTACAGTGAAATGCTGAATACAACAGGTGTAGTAGACCTCACAGTGAAATGCTGAATACAACAGGTGTAGTAGACCTTACAGTGAAATGCTGAATACAACAGGTGTAGTAGACCTCACAGTGAAATGCTGAATACAACAGGTGTAGTAGACCTCACAGTGAAATGCTGAATACAACAGGTGTAGTAGACCTTACAGTGAAATGCTGAATACAACAGGTGTAGTAGACCTTACAGTGAAATGCTGAATACAACAGGTGTAGTAGACCTTACAGTGAAATGCTGAATACAACAGGTGTAGTAGACCTCACAGTGAAATGCTGAATACAACAGGTGTAGTAGACCTTACAGTGAAATGCTGAATACAACAGGTGTAGTAGACCTTACAGTGAAATGCTGAATACAACAGGTGTAGTAGACCTTACAGTGAAATGCTGAATACAACAGGTGTAGTAGACCTCACAGTGAAATGCTGAATACAACAGGTGTAGTAGACCTCACAGTGAAATGCTGAATACAACAGGTGTAGTAGACCTCACAGTGAAATGCTGAATACAACAGGTGTAGTAGACCTCACAGTGAAATGCTGAATACAACAGGTGTAGTAGACCTCACAGTGAAATGCTGAATACAACAGGTGTAGTAGACCTTACAGTGAAATGCTGAATACAACAGGTGTAGTAGACCTCACAGTGAAATGCTGAATACAACAGGTGTAGTAGACCTCACAGTGAAATGCTGAATACAACAGGTGTAGTAGACCTCACAGTGAAATGCTGAATACAACAGGTGTAGTAGACCTTACAGTGAAATGCTGAATACAACAGGTGTAGTAGACCTTACAGTGAAATGCTGAATACAACAGGTGTAGTAGACCTTACAGTGAAATGCTGAATACAACAGGTGTAGTAGACCTCACAGTGAAATGCTGAATACAACAGGTGTAGTAGACCTCACAGTGAAATGCTGAATACAACAGGTGTAGTAGACCTTACAGTGAAATGCTGAATACAACAGGTGTAGTAGACCTCACAGTGAAATGCTGAATACAACAGGTGTAGTAGACCTCACAGTGAAATGCTGAATACAACAGGTGTAGTAGACCTCACAGTGAAATGCTGAATACAACAGGTGTAGTAGACCTCACAGTGAAATGCTGAATACAACAGGTGTAGTAGACCTTACAGTGAAATGCTGAATACAACAGGTGTAGTAGACCTTACAGTGAAATGCTGAATACAACAGGTGTAGTAGACCTCACAGTGAAATGCTGAATACAACAGGTGTAGTAGACCTTACAGTGAAATGCTGAATACAACAGGTGTAGTAGACCTCACAGTGAAATGCTGAATACAACAGGTGTAGTAGACCTTACAGTGAAATGCTGAATACAACAGGTGTAGTAGACCTTACAGTGAAATGCTGAATACAACAGGTGTAGTAGACCTTACAGTGAAATGCTGAATACAACAGGTGTAGTAGACCTTACAGTGAAATGCTGAATACAACAGGTGTAGTAGACCTCACAGTGAAATGCTTACTTACAGGCCCTTTACCAACAATGCAGTTTTAAGAAAATACCAACAAAAAAAAGTAAATAAATAATTAAATAATTAAAGCGCAGCAATAAATAACAATATCGGGGCTAAATACAGGGGGTACCGGTACAGAGTCAATGTGGAGGCTATATACAGGGGGGTACCGGTACAGAGTCAATGTGGAGGCTATATACAGGGGGTACCGGTACAGAGTCAATGTGGAGGCTATATACAGGGGGTACCGGTACAGAGTCAATGTGGAGGCTATATACAGGGGGTACCGGTACAGAGTCAATGTGGAGGCTATATACAGGGGGTACCGGTACAGAGTCAATGTGGAGGCTATATACAGGGGGTACCGGTACAGAGTCAATGTGGAGGCTATATACAGGGGGTACCGGTACAGAGTCAATGTGGAGGCTATATACAGGGGGTACCGGTACAGAGTCAATGTGGAGGCTATATACAGGGGGGTACCGGTACAGAGTCAATGTGGAGGCTATATACAGGGGGTACCGGTACAGAGTCAATGTGGAGGCTATATACAGGGGGTACCGGTACAGAGTCAATGTGGAGGCTATATACAGGGGGTACCGGTACTGAGTCAATGTGGAGGCTATATACAGGGGGTACCGGTACAGAGTCAATGTGGAGGCTATATACAGGGGGTATCGGTACAGAGTCAATGTGGAGGCTATATACAGGGGGTACCGGTACAGAGTCAATGTGGAGGCTATATACAGGGGGTACCGGTACAGAGTCAATGTGGAGGCTATATACAGGGGGTACCGGTACAGAGTCAATGTGGAGGCTATATACAGGGGGTACCGGTACAGAGTCAATGTGGAGGCTATATTCAGGGGGTACCGGTACAGAGTCAATGTGGAGGCTATATACAGGGGGTACTGGTACAGAGTCAATGTGGAGGCTATATACAGGGGGTACCGGTACAGAGTCAATGTGGAGGCTATATACAGGGGGTACCGGTACAGAGTCAATGTGGAGGCTATATATAGGGGGTACCGGTACTGAGTCAATGTGGAGGCTATATACAGGGGGTACCGGTACAGAGTCAATGTGGAGGCTATATACAGGGGGTACCGGTACAGAGTCAATGTGGAGGCTATATACAGGGGGTACCGGTACAGAGTCAATGTGGAGGCTATATACAGGGGGTACCGGTACAGAGTCAATGTGGAGGCTATATACAGGGGGTACCGGTACAGAGTCAATGTGGAGGCTATATACAGGGGGTACCGGTACAGAGTCAATGTGGAGGCTATATACAGGGGGTACCGGTACAGAGTCAATGTGGAGGCTATATACAGGGGGTACCGGTACAGAGTCAATGTGGAGGCTATATACAGGGGGTACTGGTACAGAGTCAATGTGGAGGCTATATACAGGGGGTACCGGTACAGAGTCAATGTGGAGGCTATATACAGGGGGTACCGGTACAGAGTCAATGTGGAGGCTATATACAGGGGGTACCGGTACAGAGTCAATGTGGAGGCTATATACAGGGGTACCGGTACAGAGTCAATGTGCGGGGGGCACCGTTGTCGAGGTAATTGAGGTAAAGTTATTAAAGTGGCTATGCATAGATAATAACAGAGAGTAGCAGCAGTGTGTGTGTGTGGGGGGGGGGGGGGGGGGCAATGCAAATAGTCTGTGTAGCCATTTGATTAGATGTTCAGGAGTCTTATGGCTTGGGGGTAGAAGCTGTTTAGAAGCCTCATGGACCTAGACTTGGCGCTCTGGTACAGCTTGCCGTGCGGTAGCAGAGAGAACAGTCTATGACTAGAGTGGCTGGAATCTTTGACAATTTTTAGGACCTTCCTCTGACACCGCCTGGTAATGAGGTCCTGGATGGCAGGAAGCTTGGCCCCAGTGATGTACTGGGCCGTACCCTCTGTAGCGCCTTGCGGTCGGAGGTTGAGCAGTTGCCATACAAGGCAGTGATGCAACCAGTCAGGATGCTCTCGATGGTGCAGCTGTAAAACCTTTTGAGGATCTGAGGACCCCTGCCAAATATTTTCAGTATCCTGAGGGGGAAAAGGTTTTGTCGTGCTCTCTTCACGACTGTCTTGGTGTGCTTGGACCATGTTAGTTTGTTGGTGATGTGGACACCAAGGAACTTGAAGCTCTCAACCTGCTCCACTGCAGCCCCTTCGATTAGAATGGGGGCGTGCTCGGTCCTCCTTTTCCTGTAGTCCACAATCATCTCCTTAGTCTTGATCACTTTGAGGGAGAGGTTGTTGTCCTTGCACCACAAGATCAGGTCTCTGACCTCCTCCCTATAGGCTGTCTCATCGTTGTCAGTGATCAGGCTCAAACTTAATGATGGTGTTGAAGTCGTGCAGTCATTTACATTTACATTTACATCATTTAGCAGACGCTCTTATCCAGAGCGACTTACATATTGGTGCATTCACCTTATGATATCCAGTGGAACAACCACTTTACAATAGTACATCTATATCTTTTTGGGGGTGGGGGGGGGGGGTTAGAAGGATTACTTAGTCCTATCCCAGGTATTCCATAAAGAGGTGGGGTTTCAGGTGTGAGTGAACAGGAGGGGACTGAGAACGCACCCCTGAGGGGCCCTCGTGTTGAGGATCAGCGTGGCACCTGGCCCATCAGGAAGTCCAGGATCAAGTTGCAGAGGGAGGTGTTTAGTCCCAGGGTCCTTAGCTTAGTGATGAGCTTTGAGGTCACTATGGTGTTGAACGCTGAGCTGTAGTCAATGAATAGCATCACACACAGCACTAGGCAGAGTTGCAAAGAAAAAGCCATATCTCAGACTGGCCAATAAATAGAAAAGATTAAGGTGGGCAAAAGAACACAGACACTGGACAGAGGAACTCTGCCTAGAAGGCCAGCATCCCGGAGTCGCATCTTCACTGTTGACGTTGAGACTGGTGTTTTGCGGGTACTATTTAATGAAGCTGCCGGTTGAGGACTTGTGAGACGTCTGTTTCTCAAACTAGACACTCTAATGTACTTGTCCTCTTGCTCAGTTGTGCCCCGGGGCCTCCCACTCCTATTTCTATTCTGGTTAGAGCAAGTTTGCGCTGTTCTGTGAAGGGAGTAGTACACATCTTCAGTTTC
>NC_138312.1:63012500-63015000 GCF_965601325.2 Salmo salar | reverse complement strand
AGGTTAGGTGGATTAGCATGGCAGGTTAGGTGGATTAGTATGGCAGGTTAGGTGGATTAGCACGGCAGGTTAGGTGGATAAGCGGGGTAGGTTAGGTGGATTAGCATGGTAGGTTAGGTGGATAGCATGGCAGGTTAGGTGGATTAGCGTGGCAGGTTAGGTGGATTAGCATGGCAGGTTAGCTGGATAAGCGGGGTAGGTTAGGTGGATTAGCATGGTAGGTTAGGTGGATTAGCATGGCAGGTTAGGTGGATTAGCGTGGCAGGTTAGGTGGATTAGCATGGCAGGTTAGCTGGATTAGCATGGCAGGTTAGCTGGATTAGCGGGGTAGGTTAGGTGGATTAGCATGGCAGGTTAGGTGGATTAGTGTGGCAGGTTAGGTGGATTAGCATGGCAGGTTAGCTGGATTAGCATGGCAGGTTAGCTGGATTAGCGGGGTAGGTTAGGTGGATTAGCATGGCAGGTTAGCTGGATTAGCATGGCAGGTTAGGTGGATTAGCATGGCAGGTTAGGTGGATAAGCATGGCAGGTTAGCTGGATCAGCGGGGTAGGTTAGGTGGATTAGCATGGCAGGTTAGCTGGATTAGCACGGCAGGTTAGGTGGATTAGCACGGCAGGTTAGGTGGATTAGCGTGGCAGGTTGAGAGGAGAGATAGAGGAGTAGGTGTCTAGGGAGGAGGACAGAGGAGAGAGGAGAAGAAGAGGAGTAGGAAGGAGGACAGAGGAGAAATGAGAGGAAGAGGAGAGAGAGGCTAGGGAGGAGGACAGAGGAGAGAGGAGAGGAAGAGAGAGAGAGAGGCTAGAGAGGAGGACAGAGGAGAAAGGAGAGGAAGAGGAGTAGGAAGCTAGGGAGGAGGACAGAGGAGAGAGGAAGGGAGAGGAGTAGGAAGCTAGGAAGGAGGACAGAGGAGAGCGGAAGGGAGAGGAGTAGGAGGCTAGAGAGGAGGACAGAGGAGAGAGGAGAGGAAGAGGAGGGACGAATGCTGAGTGGTGAGTTTATCACATCTCAATAATGACATACTGTATGTACCGATTCCTAGATACAGTTTGTTGTTAAATAGAAGCCCCAGGGCCACACCAGAAAGCAATAGAGTGAATGGGGACTATTCACACTATCAGTATAATGGAGACTATTCACACTATCAGTATAATGGAGACTATTCACACTATCAGTATAATGGAGACTATTCACACTATCAGTATAATGGAGACTATTCACACTATCAGTATAATGGAGACTATTCACATTAGACTGGGGTTGGCTATAAGAGAATACCAGTCATATGTAGTGAACAACAGTGGCAATCTGAATGGGGGTTATCATAACAGTAACAGTAACAGTCTGAATGGGGGTTATCATAACAGTACAGTAACAGTCTGAATGGGGGTTATCACAACAGTAACAGTAAATGTCTGAATGGGGGTTATCATAACAGTAACAGTAACAGTCTGAATGGGGGTTATCATAACAGTACAGTAACAGTCTGAATGGGGGTTATCATAACAGTAACAGTAAATGTCTGAATGGGGGTTATCATAACAGTAACAGTAACAGTCTGAATGGGGGTTATCATAACAGTAACAGTAACAGTCTGAATGGGGGTTATCATAACAGTAACAGTAACAGTCTGAATGGGGGTTATCATAACAGTAACAGTAACAGTCTGAATGGGGGTTATCATAACAGTACAGTAACAGTCTGAATGGGGGGTTATCATAACAGTAAGAGTAACAGTCTGAATGGGGGTTATCATAACAGTAACAGTAAATGTCTGAATGGGGGTTATCATAACAGTGCAGTAACAGTCTGAATGGGGGTTATCATAACAGTACAGTGACAGTCTGAATGGGGGTTATCATAACAGTACAGTAACAGTCTGAATGGGGGGTTATCATAACAGTACAGTGACAGTCTGAATGGGGGTTATCATAACAGTACAGTAACAGTCTGAATGGGGGTTATCATAACAGTACAGTAACAGTGACCGTCTGAATGGGGGTTATCATAACAGTACAGTAACAGTCTGAATGGGGGTTATCATAACAGTACAGTAACAGTCTGAATGGGGGTTATCATAACAGTACAGTAACAGTCTGAATGGGGGTTATCATAACAGTACAGTAACAGTCTGAATGGGGGGTTATCATAACAGTACAGTAACAGTGGCAGTCTGAATGGGGGGTTATCATAACAGTACAGTGACAGTCTGAATGGGGGGTTATCATTACAGTACAGTAACAGTGGCAGTCTGAATGGGGGGTTATCATAACAGTACAGTGACAGTCTGAATGGGGGGTTATCATAACAGTACAGTGACAGTCTGAATGGGGGTTATCATAACAGTACAGTAACAGTAACCGTCTGAATGGGGGTTATCATAACAGTGCAGTAACAGTCTGAATGGGGGTTATCATAACAGTACAGTAACAGTGGCAGTCTGAATGGGGGGTTATCATAACAGTACAGTGATAGTCTGAATGGGGGTTATCATAACAGTAC
>NC_138312.1:62700000-63007500 GCF_965601325.2 Salmo salar | reverse complement strand
GCCCTATTCCCTATATAGTGCACTACTTTAGACCAGAGCCCTATTCCCCTATATAGTGCACTACTTTAGACCAGAGCCCTATTCCCCTATATAGTGCACTACTTTAGACCAGAGCCCTATTCCCTATATAGTGCACTACTTTAGACCAGAGCCCTATTCCCTATATAGTGCACTACTTTAGACCAGAGCCCTATTCCCTATATAGTGCACTACTTTAGACCAGGACCCTATTCCCTATATAGTGCACTACTATAGACCAGGGCCCTATTCCCTATATAGTGCACTACTATAGACCAGGGCCCTATTCCCTATATAGTGCACTACTTTATACCAGAGCTCTATTCCCTATATAGTGCACTACTATAGACCAGGGCCCTATTCCCTATATAGTGCACTACTTTATACCAGAGCTCTATTCCCTATATAGTGCACTACTTTATGACCATCTTATAGCAACCCCCCAGTATAGTACATGATTGTACACTACACTACAGTATAGTACACTATAGTACAGTATAGTACACTATAGTACAGTATAGTATACTACAGTACAGTATAGTACACTACAGTACAGTATAGTATACTATAGTACAGTATAGTACAGTGCAGTATAGTACACTACAGTACAGTATAGTATACTACAGTACAGTATATTACACTACACTACAGTATAGTACACTACACTACAGTATAGTACACTATAGTACAGTATAGTACACTACACTACAGTATAGTATACTACAGTACAGTATAGTACACTATAGTACACTACACTACAGTATAGTACACTATAGTACATGATTGTACACTATAGTACAGTATACTATACTATAGTGCATTACACTACAGTATAGTATACTACAGTACAGTATACTATAGTACAGTATAGCACACTATGGTACAGTATAGTACACTACAGTATAGTACACTATAGTACATGATTGTACACTATAGCACTACAGTACAATATAGTACATTATAGTACAGTATAGTACACTACAGTATAGTATACTATAGTACATGATTGTACACTATAGCACTACAGTTCAGTATAGTACACTATAGTACATGATTGTACACTATAGTACAGTATAGTACACTACACTACAGTACACTACAGTATAGTACAGTATAGTACACTACAGTATAGTACACTATAGTACATGATTGTACACTATAGTACAGTATAGTACACTATAGTACAATACACTACAGTATAGTATACTACAGTACAGTATAGTACACTATAGTACAGTATAGTACACGATAGTACATGATTGTACACTATAGTACAGTATAGTACACTATAGTACACTACATTACAGTACACTACAGTATAGTATACTACAGTACAGTATAGTACACTATGGTACAGTATAGTACACTATAGTACATGATTGTACACTATAGTACAGTATTGTACACTACATTACGGTACACTACAGTATAGTATACTATAGTACATGATTGTACACTATATCACTACACTACAGTATAGTACACTATAGTACAGTATTGTACACTATAGCACTATTGTACAGTGTAGTACACTATATTACAGTATAGTACACTATAGTACAGTACAGTACATGATTGTACACTACAGCACTATAGTACAGTATAGTACACTATAGTTTACAATTGTACACTATAGTACATGATTGTACACTATAGTACAGTATAGTACACTACAGTACTGTATAGTACACTATAGTACATGATTGTACACTATAGTACAGTATAGTACACTACAGTACTATATAGTACTTGCTTCTACACCTGCATTGCTTGGTGTTTGGGGTTTTAGGCTGGGTTTCTGTACAGCACTTTGAAATATCAGCTGATGTAAGAAGGGCTATATAAATACATTTGATTTGATTTGATTTGATAGTACACTATAGTACATGATTGTACACTACAGTACATGATTGTACACTATAGTACAGCACAGACACGTCAGCCTATCAATAATGCCTGCATAATGCAGTTAGTCCATGGTTGCAGTAGGCAAGGTAATCAATGCTAAATCACTTTCTGCAAATCCCTGTTTACCAGTTGTACTGCAGATCAGACTTAATCTACTGCTGATGTCTCCTCTCCTCTCCTCTCCTCTCCTCTCCTCTCCTCTCCTCTCCTCTCCTCTCCTCTCCTCTCCTCTCCTCTCCTCTCCTCTCCCCCAGACATCATTGATCATATCTAATAAAAGAGTGTAAATACTGTTGAGAGTAGCAGCCTGTCAGCCTGTCAGCCTCTCAGCCACTCAGCCACTCAGCCTGTCAGCCTTTCAGCCTGTCAGTCTCTCAGCCTCTCAGCCACTCAGCCTCTCAGCCTCTCAGCCACTCAGTCTCTCAGCCACTCAGTCTCTCAGCCTCTCAGCCTCTCAGCCACTCAGCCACTCAGCCTCTCAGCCACTCAGCCACTCAGCCTCTCAGCCACTCAGCCTCTCAGCCACTCAGCCTCTCAGCCACTCAGCCACTCAGCCACTCAGCCTGTCAGCCACTCAGCCTTTCAGCCTGTCAGCCTCTCAGCCTGTCAGCCTCTCAGCCACTTAGCCTCTCAGCCACTCAGCCACTCAGTCTCTCAGCCACTCAGTCTCTTAGCCTCTCAGCCTCTCAGCCTCTCAGCCTCTCAGCCACTCAGCCAGTCTCTCAGCCACTCAGCCACAGCCTCTCAGCCACTCAGCCTCTCAGCCACTCAGCCTCTCAGCCACTCAGTCTCTCAGCCTCTCAGCCTCTCAGCCACTCAGCCACTCAACCACTCAGCCTCTCAGCCACTCAGTCTCTCAGCCACTCAGTCTCTCAGTCTCTCAGCCTCTCAGCCACTCAGTCTCTCAGCCTCTCAGCCACTCAGCCTCTCAGCCACTCAGCCTCTCAGCCACTCAGCCTCTCAGCCTCTCAGCCTCTCAGCCACTCAGTCTCTCAGCCTCTCAGCCACTCAGCCACTCAGCCTCTCAGCCTCTCAGCCTCTCAGCCACTCAGCCTCTCAGCCTCTCAGCCTCTCAGCCTGTCAGCCTTTCTGCATCTCAGCCTCTCAGTCCTATCACTCAGAAACCAGGCTGTGATCAGAGTCCAACCACGTCACAAATGGCACCCTATTCCCTTTATAGTGCACTACTGTTGACCAGATCCCTATTCCCTTTATAGTGCACTACTGTTGACCAGATCCCATAAGGCTACATAGAGAATAGGTTGCAGTTTGGGATGCAAACCATGTTCTCTAACAGGTCTGGACCACAGAGAGCGAGGTGTTTCCCCCAAACCATGTTCTCTAACAGGTCTGGACCACAGAGAGCGAGGTGTAATATCTTATGCTTCACGGAGTCGTGGCTGAATGACAACAACGTCAACATACAGCTGGCTGGTTATACGATGTACCGGCAGGATAGAACAGCGGTCTATGTATTTTTTTGTAAACAACAGCTGGTGCACGAAATCTAAGGAAGTCTCGAGCTGTTGCTCGCCTGAGGTAGAGTTTCTCATGATAAGCTTTAGACCACACTACCTACCGAGAGAGTTTCCATCTGTATTCTTTGTAGATGTACCAGCTCAGTCAGAGGCTGGCGCTAAGACAGCATTGAATGAGCTGTATTCCGCTATAAGCAAATAAGAAAACGCTCACCCAGAGGCGACGCTCCTAGTAGCCGGGGACTTTAATGCAGGGAAACTTACATCCGTTTTACCTAATATCTACCAGCATGTTAAATGTGCAACCAGAGGGAAAAGAACTATGGACCACCTTTACTCCACACACAGAGATGCATACAAAGCTCTCCCTCTCCCTCACCCTCCATTTGGCAAATCTGACCTTAATTCCATCCTCCTGATTCCTGATTACAAGCAAAAACTAAAGCAGGAAGCACCAGTGACTAGATAAACAAAAAAGTGGTCAGATGAAGCAGATGCTAAGCTACAGGACTGTTTTTCTAGCACAGACTGGAATATGTTCTGGGATTCCCCCGATGGCATTGAGGAGTACGCCACATCAGTCACTGGGTTTATCAATAAGTGCATCGATGATGTCATCCCACCAGTGACCGCACGTACATACCCCAACCAGAAGCCATGAATTACAGGCAGCATCCGCACTGAGCTAAAGGCTAGAGCTGCCGCTTTCAAGGAGCCGGACTCTAACTCGGAAGCTTATAAGAAATCCCGCTATGCCGTCTGACGAACCCTTCAAACAGGCAAAGCATCAATACAGGACTAAGATCGAATCATACTACACCGGCTCTGACGCTCGTTCGATGTGGCAGGGCCTGCAAACTATTACAGACTACATGGGGAAGCACAGCCGAGAGCAGCCCAGTGACAAGAGCCTACTAGACGAGCTAAACTACTTCTATGCTCGCTTCGAGGCAAATAAAACTGAAACATGCAGCTGTTCCGGACGACTGTGTGATCTCGCTCTCCGCAGCCTATGTGAGTAAGACCTTTAAACAGGTCAACATTCACAAGGCCGCAGGGCCAGACGGATTACCAGGACGTGTACTTAGAGCATACGCTGGTTAACTGGCAAGTGTCTTCACTGACATTTTCAACCTCTCCCTGTCTGAGTCTGTAATACCAACATGTTTCAAGCAGACCACCATAGTCCCTGTGCCCAAGAACACTAAGGTAACCTGCCTAAATGACTACTGACCCGTAGCACTCATGTCTGTAGCCATGAAGTGCTTTGAAAGGCTGGTCGTAGCTCACAGCAACACCATCATGCCAGAAACCCTAGACCCCACTCCAATTCGCATACCGCCCCAGCAGATCTGCAAATGATGCAATCTCTATTGCACTCCACACTGCCCTTTCCCACCTGGACAAAAGGAACACTTGTGAGAATGCTGTTCATTGACTACAGCTCAGCGTTCAACACCATAGTGACCACAAAGCTCATCAATAAGCTAAAGGACCCTGGGACTAAACATCTCCCTCTGCAACTGGATCCTGGACTTCCTGACAGGCCGCCCCCAGGTGGTAAGGGTAGGTAACAACAAAGCTGTTCTGTGAAGGGAGTAGTACACAGCGTTGTACGAGATCTTCAGTTTCTTGGCAATTACTCGCATGGAATAGCCTTCATTTCTCAGAACAAGAATAGACTGACGAGTTTCAGAAGAAAGTTCTTTGTTTCTGGCCATTTTGAGCCTGTAATCAAACCCACAAATGCTGATGCTCCAGATACTCAATAAGACTAAAGAAGGCCAGTTTTATTGCTTCTTTAATCAGGACAACAGTTTTCAGCTGTGCTAACATAATTGCAAAAGGGTTTTCTAATGATCAATTAGCCTTTTAAAATGATAAACTTGGATTAGCTAACACAACGTGCCATTGGAACACAGGAGTGATGTTTGCTGATAATGGGCCTCTGTACTCCTATGTAGATATTCCATAAAAAAATCTGCCGTTTCCAGCTACAATAGTCATTTACAACATTAACAATGTCTACACTGTGTTTCTGATCAATTTCATGTTATTTTAATGGGCACAAATTGTGCTTTTTTTTTAAGGGACATTTCTAAGTGACCCCAAACTTTTGAATGGTAGTGTACTTCAGTCTGAGACTTCATCCATTAAAGTTATTTGTGGTGATGTAAAAATGAGGTGTGTGAAATTTGTGATTGGATCATCTCAGAGTATCTATGTCACGTCCTGACCAGTATAAGGGGTTGTTTGTTATTGTAGTTTGGTCAGGACGTGGCAGGGATGTGTTTGTTTAGAGTGTTTCTGGGTTTGTTGGGCTATGTTCTGTTTCGAGAGGGGTGTTTGTTTAGAGTTGTTTCTTGTTTAGCTGTGTGCCTGACAAGACTGTTATTGTCATTGTTTTTGTATACGTGTGTTTTATTTCGGTTTTCCTTCTTTCTGCCTATTAAAAAGATGATGAGTATCCACATTCCTGCTGCGTTTTGGTCAAATCCTTACGACGCCCGTGACAGAACTACCCACCACAAACGGACCAAGCAGCGGAGGAAGGAGCAGCAGCAGAGCTCTGTGGAGTCATGGACCTGGGAGGAGATCCTGGATGGGGCAGGACCTTGGCACCAGGCTGGGGAGTACCGGCGCCCTAAGGAGGAGCTGGAGGCAGCAAAGCTGGAGCGGTGCTATTATGAGGCATTATACGCACCGAGAGGCAAGTGTGAGAGGCAGCAAAAACATTTTTGGGGGGCACACGGGTAGTTTGGCTGGGCCAAGAGTGATCCCTAAGCCAACTCCCCGTGCTTATTATGGGGAGCGTTTGGAGTGGAGAGCGCCGGTGTATGCGGAAGTGCGCACGATCTCGCCCATGTGCACGCTCAGTCCGGTGTGAGCGATCCCAGCCCCTCGCACGTGTCGTGCTAGAGTGGGCATCCAGCCTGGGAGGAGGATGCCTGTGCAGCACATCTGGCCACTAGTGCGCCTCCTAGGCCCAGGCTACCCTACGCCTGCTCTACGCACGGCAGCCATCAGGCCTCTGCACAGCCCAGTTCGCCCTGTACCAGCACTCTGCTCCTGCAGGGCTACTATTACCATCCAGCCAGGACGGGTTGTGCAGGAGGTGCGCTCCAGACCTCCAGTGCCTACTCATGGCCTGGTGTATCCAGTTCCTGCACCTTGCACTAGCCCTGAGGTGCGTGTCTCTAGTCTGGCGCCAGCACCACGCACCAGGCCTCCAGTGCGTCAGCCCAGTGTAGTACGTCCTGTTACCGCTCCTCGCACTAGCCCTGTGGTGCGTGTCCCTAGTCTGGTGCTTCCTAAGCCAGCCTCACGCATCAGGCCTTCAGTCCCCGTCCAGAGCTTCCAGCAATAGTGCCCTGTCCAGAGCTTCCAGCAATAGTGCCCTGTCCAGAGTGTCCGGCGACAGTGCCTCGTCCAGAGTGTCCGGCGACAGTGCCCCGTCCAGAGCTTCTGGCGACAGTGCCAGCAGAGACGGCCCACAGTCCGGAACCGAGAGAGACGGCCCACAGTCCGGAACCGAGAGAGTCACCCTACAGTCCGGAATCGGCGCAGCCAGAGTCGCCCTACAGTCCGAAATTGGCGCAGCCAGAGTCGCCCTCCAGTCCGGTGCTCCCAGAGTCGCCCTTCAGCCCAAGGTCTCCAGCGACGCGCATCAGCCCGAGGTCTTCAGCGATGCGCCATAGCCCAGAGACTTCGGGAAGGGTAATATATAATAAGCATTTAGCGGGGGTGGACAGGTTAGGTTGGGGAGTAAGGCTGGAGCCTGAGCCACCTCCGTAGGAGGAGGTTGGGGAGGGGGGGTGTAGCACAAGAACCGTCAGTGACGGTGGCCACCCTCCCTTCCCTCCCTTTAGTTTGGGATTATTTTTGTTTTGGGTTTATTTTTGTGTTTTTGTTTAAGGTGTATCCGAGGTCTGCACCTTTGGGGGGGGGGTACTGTCACGTCCTGACCAGTATAAGGGGTTATTTGTTATTGTAGTTTGGTCAGGATGTGGCAGGGGGGTGTTTGTTTAGAGTGTTTCGGGGTTTGTTGGGCTATGTTCTGTTTTGAGAGGGGTGTTTGTTTAGAGTGTTTTGGGGTTTGTTGGGTTATGTTCTAGTATGTCTATTTCTATGTGGTGTTTGTTGGGTTGACCTTCAATTGGAAGCAGCTGCTCCTATTTAAGAGGGGTGTTTTTCTATGGGATTTTGTGTGTAGTTGTTTCTTGTTTAGCAGCATTGGCTGACAAGACTGTTATCGTCGTCGATTTTGTATACGTGTGTTTTGTTTCGGTTTTCCTTCTTTCTGCCTATTAAAAAGAAGATCAGTATACACATTCCCACCGCGTTTTGGTCAAATCTTACGACGCCCATGACAATCTACCAGTAGTGTACAGTAGGTAAACATTTGTTGTGGAGGTTGACTGGCAGAAGTCTGGGTGGGACCAAAAAAAATATATATATATATAGGGAAAATACACTGCTCAAAAAAATAAAGGGAACACTTAAACAACACATCCTAGATCTGAATTAAATAAATAATCTTATTAAATACTTTTTTCTTCACATAGTTGAATGTGCTTACAACAAAATCACACAAAAATAATCAATGGAAATCCAATTTATCAACCCATGGAGGTCTGGATTTGGAGTCACACTCAAAATTAAAGTGGAAAACCACACTACAGGCTGATCCAACTTTGATGTAATGTCCTTAAAACAAGTCAAAATAAGGCTCAGTAGTGTGTGTGGCCTCCACGTGCCTGTATGACCTCCCTACAACGCCTTGGCATGCTCCTGATGAGGTGACGGATGGTCTCCTGAGGGATCTCCTCCCAGACCTGGACTAAAGCATCCGCCAACTCCTGGACAGTCTGTGGTGCAACGTGGCGTTGGTGGATGGAGCGAGACATGATGTCCCAGATGTGCTCAATTGGATTCAGGTCTGGGGAACGGGCGGGCCAGTCCATAGCATCAATGTCTTCATCTTGCAGGAACTGCTGACACACTCCAGCCACATGAGGTCTAGCATTGTCTTGCATTAGGAGGAACCCAGGGCCAACCGCACCAGCATATGGTCTCACAAGGGGTCTGAGGATCTCATTTTGGTACCTAATGGCAGTCAGGCTACCTCTGGCGAGCACAGAGGGCTGTGCGGCCCCCCAAAGAAATGCCACCCCACACCATGACTGACCCACTGCCAAACCGGTCATGCTGGAGGATGTTGCAGGCAGCAGAACGTTCTCCACGGCGTCTCCAGACTCTGTCACGTCTGTCACGTGCTCAGTGTGAACCTGCTTTCATCTGTGAAGAGCACAGGGCGCCAGTGGCGAATTTGCCAATCTTGGTGTTTTCTGGCAAATGCCAAACGTCCTGCACGGTGTTGGGCTGTAAGCACAACCCCCACCTGTGGACGTCGGGCCCTCATACCACCCTCATGGAGTCTGTTTCTGACCGTTTGAGCAGACACATGCACATTTGTGGCCTGCTGGAAATCATTTTGCAGGGCTTCGGCAGTGCTCCTCCTGCCTCTCCTTGCACAAAGGCGGAGGTAGCGGACCTGCTGCTGGGTTGTTGCCCTCCTACGGCCTCCTCCACGTCTCCTGATGTACTGGCCTGTCTCCTGGTAGCGCCTCCATGCTCTGGACACTACGCTGACAGACACAGCAAACCTTGCCACAGCTCGCATTGATGTGCCATCCTGGATGAGCTGCACTACCTGAGCCACTTGTGTGGGTTGTAGACTCCGTCTCATGCTACCACTAGAGTGAAAGCACCGCCAGCATTCAAAAGTGACCAAAACATCAGCCAGGAAGCATAGGAACTGAGACGTGGTCTGTGGTCACCACCTGCTGAACCACTCCTTTATTGGGGGTGTCTTGCTTATTGCCTATAATTTCCACCTGTTGTCTATTCCATTTGCACAACAGCATTTGAAATGTATTGTCAATCAGTGTTGCTTCCTAAGTGGACAGTTTGATTTCACAGAAGTGTGATTGACTTGGAGTTACATTGTGTTGTTTAAGTGTTCCCTTTAATTTTTTGAGCAGTGTAGCTAACTTCCTGCTATTCTACACATTTTGCCATGTGGCTGAGAAGAAATATTTGTGGCCTAGGCTGGGCGTTTGGCAATGTGACTGGGTAACCAGACAACACCATCTGGCAAGATTGTGCATCACAAATGGCTCTTTTTTCCTTACAGACTAGTGAACTAGTTTTTACCAGAGCCCTATGGACTTATGGGTCATATGGTCCTCGCAAAAGGTACTGCACTATAAAGTTAATAGGTAGTCATACGCTGAATGACATTAAGGGCATAAGAGAAAGGAGCTCATGTGATGTAAATCTCTATCCCCAACACTAGATGGATGGAGAGGACATGTTAAACACCTCTATCTCCACCACTAGATGGATGGAGAGGACATGTTAAACACCTCTATTCCCACCACTAGATGGATGGAGAGGACATGTTAAACACCTCTATCCCCACCACTAGATGGATGGAGAGGAGAGGACATGTTAAACACCTCTATCTCCACCACTAGATGGATGGAGAGGACATGTTAAACACCTCTATCCCCACCACTAGATGGATGGAGAGGGCATGTTAAACACCTCTATCCCCACCACTAGATGGATGGAGAGGACATGTTAAACACCTCTATCCCCACCACTAGATGGATGGAGAGGACATGTTAAACACCTCTATCTCCACCACTAGATGGATGGAGAGGAGAGGACATGTTAAACACCTCTATCCCCACCACTAGATGGATGGAGAGGACATGTTAAACACCTCTATCCCCACCACTAGATGGATGGAGAGGACATGTTAAACACCTCTATCTCCACCACTAGATGGATGGAGAGGACATGTTAAACACCTCTATCCCCACCACTAGATGGATGGAGAGGACATGTTAAACACCTCTATCTCCACCACTAGATGGATGGAGAGGACATGTTAAACACCTCTATCTCCACCACTAGATGGATGGAGAGGACATGTTAAACACCTCTATCTCCACCACTAGATGGATGGAGAGGACATGTTAAACACCTCTATCCCCACCACTAGATGGATGGAGAGGAGAGGACATGTTAAACACCTCTATCCCCACCACTAGATGGATGGAGAGGACATGTTAAACACCTCTATCTCCACCACTAGATGGATGGAGAGGACATGTTAAACACCTCTATCCCCACCACTAGATGGATGGAGAGGAGAGGACATGTTAAACACCTCTATCCCCACCACTAGATGGATGGAGAGGACATGTTAAACACCTCTATCCCCACCACTAGATGGATGGAGAGGACATGTTAAACACCTCTATCCCCACCACTAGATGGATGGAGAGGACATGTTAAACACCTCTATCCCCACCACTAGATGGATGGAGAGGACATGTTAAACACCTCTATCCCCACCACTAGATGGATGGAGAGGAGAGGACATGTTAAACACCTCTATCCCCACCACTAGATGGATGGAGAGGAGAGGACATGTTAAACACCTCTATCCCCACCACTAGATGGATGGAGAGGACATGTTAAACACCTCTATCCCCACCACTAGATGGATGGAGAGGACATGTTAAACACCTCTATCTCCACCACTAGATGGATGGAGAGGACATGTTAAACACCTCTATCCCCACCACTAGATGGATGGAGAGGACATGTTAAACACCTCTATCCCCACCACTAGATGGATGGAGAGGACATGTTAAACACCTCTATCTCCACCACTAGATGGATGGAGAGGACATGTTAAACACCTCTATCCCCACCACTAGATGGATGGAGAGGACATGTTAAACACCTCTATCCCCACCACTAGATGGATGGAGAGGACATGTTAAACACCTCTATCCCCACCACTAGATGGATGGAGAGGACATGTTAAACACCTCTATCCCCACCACTAGATGGATGGAGAGGACATGTTAAACACCTCTATCCCCACCACTAGATGGATGGAGAGGACATGTTAAACACCTCTATCCCCACCACTAGATGGATGGAGAGGACATGTTAAACACCTCTATCCCCACCACTAGATGGATGGAGAGGACATGTTAAACACCTCTATCTCCACCACTAGATGGATGGAGAGGAGAGGACATGTTAAACACCTCTATCCCCACCACTAGATGGATGGAGAGGACATGTTAAACACCTCTATCCCCACCACTAGATGGATGGAGAGGAGGGACATGTTAAACACCTCTATCCCCACCACTAGATGGATGGAGAGGACATGTTAAACACCTCTATCCCCACCACTAGATGGATGGAGAGGACATGTTAAACACCTCTATCCCCACCACTAGATGGATGGAGAGGAGAGGACATGTTAAACACCTCTATCCCCACCACTAGATGGATGGAGAGGACATGTTAAACACCTCTATCTCCACCACTAGATGGATGGAGAGGACATGTTAAACACCTCTATCTCCACCACTAGATGGATGGAGAGGACATGTTAAACACCTCTATCCCCACCACTAGATGGATGGAGAGGACATGTTAAACACCTCTATCTCCACCACTAGATGGATGGAGAGGACATGTTAAACACCTCTATCCCCACCACTAGATGGATGGAGAGGACATGTTAAACACCTCTATCCCCACCACTAGATGGATGGAGAGGACATGTTAAACACCTCTATCTCCACCACTAGATGGATGGAGAGGACATGTTAAACACCTCTATCCCCACCACTAGATGGATGGAGAGGACATGTTAAACACCTCTATCCCCACCACTAGATGGATGGAGAGGACATGTTAAACACCTCTATCCCCACCACTAGATGGATGGAGAGGACATGTTAAACACCTCTATCCCCACCACTAGATGGATGGAGAGGACATGTTAAACACCTCTATCCCCACCACTAGATGGATGGAGAGGACATGTTAAACACCTCTATCTCCACCACTAGATGGATGGAGAGGAGAGGACATGTTAAACACCTCTATCCCCACCACTAGATGGATGGAGAGGACATGTTAAACACCTCTATCCCCACCACTAGATGGATGGAGAGGACATGTTAAACACCTCTATCTCCACCACTAGATGGATGGAGAGGACATGTTAAACACCTCTATCCCCACCACTAGATGGATGGAGAGGACATGTTAAACACCTCTATCCCCACCACTAGATGGATGGAGAGGAGGACATGTTAAACACCTCTATCCCCACCACTAGATGGATGGAGAGGACATGTTAAACACCTCTATCCCCACCACTAGATGGATGGAGAGGACATGTTAAACACCTCTATCCCCACCACTAGATGGATGGAGAGGACATGTTAAACACCTCTATCCCCACCACTAGATGGATGGAGAGGACATGTTAAACACCTCTATCCCCACCACTAGATGGATGGAGAGGACATGTTAAACACCTCTATCCCCACCACTAGATGGATGGAGAGGAGAGGACATGTTAAACACCTCTATCCCCACCACTAGATGGATGGAGAGGACATGTTAAACACCTCTATCCCCACCACTAGATGGATGGAGAGGACATGTTAAACACCTCTATCTCCACCACTAGATGGATGGAGAGGACATGTTAAACACCTCTATCCCCACCACTAGATGGATGGAGAGGACATGTTAAACACCTCTATCCCCACCACTAGATGGATGGAGAGGACATGTTAAACACCTCTATCCCCACCACTAGATGGATGGAGAGGACATGTTAAACACCTCTATCCCCACCACTAGATGGATGGAGAGGACATGTTAAACACCTCTATCCCCACCACTAGATGGATGGAGAGTCGAGGACATGTTAAACACCTCTATCCCCACCACTAGATGGATGGAGAGGACATGTTAAACACCTCTATCCCCACCACTAGATGGATGGAGAGGACATGTTAAACACCTCTATCCCCACCACTAGATGGATGGAGAGGACATGTTAAACACCTCTATCCCCACCACTAGATGGATGGAGAGGACATGTTAAACACCTCTATCCCCACCACTAGATGGATGGAGAGGACATGTTAAACACCTCTATCCCCACCACTAGATGGATGGAGAGGACATGTTAAACACCTCTATCTCCACCACTAGATGGATGGAGAGGACATGTTAAACACCTCTATCCCCACCACTAGATGGATGGAGAGGACATGTTAAACACCTCTATCCCCACCACTAGATGGATGGAGAGGACATGTTAAACACCTCTATCCCCACCACTAGATGGATGGAGAGGACATGTTAAACACCTCTATCCCCACCACTAGATGGATGGAGAGGACATGTTAAACACCTCTATCCCCACCACTAGATGGATGGAGAGGACATGTTAAACACCTCTATCCCCACCACTAGATGGATGGAGAGGAGGACATGTTAAACACCTCTATCCCCACCACTAGATGGATGGAGAGGACATGTTAAACACCTCTATCCCCACCACTAGATGGATGGAGAGGACATGTTAAACACCTCTATCCCCACCACTAGATGGATGGAGAGGACATGTTAAACACCTCTATCCCCACCACTAGATGGATGGAGAGGACATGTTAAACACCTCTATCCCCACCACTAGATGGATGGAGAGGACATGTTAAACACCTCTATCCCCACCACTAGATGGATGGAGAGGAGAGGACATGTTAAACACCTCTATCCCCACCACTAGATGGATGGAGAGGACATGTTAAACACCTCTATCCCCACCACTAGATGGATGGAGAGGACATGTTAAACACCTCTATCCCCACCACTAGATGGATGGAGAGGAGAGGACATGTTAAACACCTCTATCCCCACCACTAGATGGATGGAGAGGACATGTTAAACACCTCTATCCCCACCACTAGATGGATGGAGAGGACATGTTAAACACCTCTATCTCCACCACTAGATGGATGGAGAGGAGAGGACATGTTAAACACCTCTATCCCCACCACTAGATGGATGGAGAGGAGCATGTTAAACACCTCTATCCCCACCACTAGATGGATGGAGAGGACATGTTAAACACCTCTATCCCCACCACTAGATGGATGGAGAGGACATGTTAAACACCTCTATCCCCACCACTAGATGGATGGAGAGGACATGTTATTAAACATTGTCAACAATGCAGAGAAAGTTAGTGAATTATCCATCTACAGCTCGGACTCGGCGGTGTCTTGTGCCGCTTCTGCAGAATTGCAGGACCTTCAAAGTGTTCTGGTTTCCAGCGTTATAAAACCTTGAGAAGGTGGACACAGACCTGTACAGGTAGCTAGCATCAGCAGCAGTCGGTGCTGTTTAGGATATGGGAGGACGACTCTTTTGAGCGTGGCCTTATTTCTGTTACAGTTCAATGTAACAGTGATGGGTTTAGGATACTGGTCCTTCACCCAGTTCAATGTAACAGTGATGGGTTTAGGATACTGGTCCTTCACCCAGTTCAATGTAACAGTGATGGGTTTAGGATACTGTCATTCATATTCACCCAGTTCAATGTAACAGTGATGGGTTTAGGATACTGTCATTCATATTCACCCAGTTCAATGTAACAGTGATGGGTTTAGGTTACTGTCCTTCACCCAGTTCAATGTAACAGTGATGGGTTTAGGATACTGGTCCTTCACCCAGTTCAATGTAACAGTGATGGGTTTAGGTTACTGTCCTTCATATTCACCCAGTTCAATGTAACAGTGATGGGTTTAGGATACTGTCCTTCACCCAGTTCAATGTAACAGTGATGGGTTTAGGATACTGTCCTTCATATTCACCCAGTTCAATGTAACAGTGATGGGTTTAGGTTACTGTCCTTCACCCAGTTCAATGTAACAGTGATGGGTTTAGGTTACTGTCCTTCACCCAGTTCAATGTAACAGTGATGGGTTTAGGATACTGTCCTTCATATTCACCCAGTTCAATGTAACAGTGATGGGTTTAGGATACTGTCCTTCATATTCACCCAGTTCAATGTAACAGTGATGGGTTTAGGATACTGTCCTTCATATTCACCCAGTTCAGTGTAACAGTGATGGGTTTAGGATACTGTCCTTCACCCAGTTCAATGTAACAGTGATGGGTTTAGGTTACTGTCCTTCATATTCACCCAGTTCAATGTAACAGTGATGGGTTTAGGATACTGTCCTTCACCCAGTTCAATGTAACAGTGATGGGTTTAGGTTACTGTCCTTCACCCAGTTCAATGTAACAGTGATGGGTTTAGGTTACTGTCCTTCATATTCACCCAGTTCAATGTAACAGTGATGGGTTTAGGTTACTGTCCTTCATATTCACCCAGTTCAATGTAACAGTGATGGGTTTAGGTTACTGTCCTTCACCCAGTTCAATGTAACAGTGATGGGTTTAGGTTACTGTCCTTCATATTCACCCAGTTCAATGTAACAGTGATGGGTTTAGGATACTGTCCTTCATATTCACCCAGTTCAGTGTAACAGTGATGGGTTTAGGATACTGTCCTTCACCCAGTTCAATGTAACAGTGATGGGTTTAGGTTACTGTCATTCATATTCACCCAGTTCAATGTAACAGTGATGGGTTTAGGATACTGTCCTTCACCCAGTTCAATGTAACAGTGATGGGTTTAGGATACTGTCCTTCATATTCACCCAGTTCAATGTAACAGCGATGGGTTTAGGATACTGGTCCTTCATATTCACCCAGTTCAATGTAACAGTGATGGGTTTAGGATACTGTCCTTCACCCAGTTCAATGTAACAGTGATGGGTTTAGGATACTGTCCTTCATATTGACCCAGTTCAATGTAACAGTGATGGGTTTAGGATACTGTCATTCACCCAGTTCAATGTAACAGTGATGGGTTTAGGATACTGTCCTTCACCCAGTTCAATGTAACAGTGATGGGTTTAGGATACTGTCCTTCACCCAGTTCAATGTAACAGTGATGGGTTTAGGATACTGTCCTTCATATTCACCCAGTTCAATGTAACAGTGATGGGTTTAGGATACTGTCCTTCACCCAGTTCAATGTAACAGTGATGGGTTTAGGATACTGTCCTTCATATTCACCCAGTTCAATGTAACAGTGATGGGTTTAGGATACTGTCCTTCATATTCACCCAGTTCAATGTAACAGTGATGGGTTTAGGATACTGTCCTTCATATTCACCCAGTTCACTGTAACAGTGATGGGTTTAGGATACTGTCCTTCATATTCACCCAGTTCACTGTAACAGTGATGGGTTTAGGATACTGGTCCTTCACCCAGTTCAATGTAACAGTGATGGGTTTAGGATACTGTCCTTCACCCAGTTCAATGTAACAGTGATGGGTTTAGGTTACTGTCCTTCACCCAGTTCAATGTAACAGTGATGGGTTTAGGATACTGTCCTTCATATTCACCCAGTTCAATGTAACAGTGATGGGTTTAGGATACTGTCCTTCATATTCACCCAGTTCAATGTAACAGTGATGGGTTTAGGATACTGGTCCTTCACCCAGTTCAACGTAACAGTGATGGGTTTAGGATACTGGTCCTTCATATTCTCCCAGTTCAATGTAACAGTGATGGGTTTAGGATACTGGTCCTTCACCCAGTTCAATGTAACAGTAATGGGTTTAGGATACTGTCCTTCACCCAGTTCAATGTAACAGTGATGGGTTTAGGTTACTGTCCTTCACCCAGTTCAATGTAACAGTGATGGGTTTAGGATACTGTCCTTCATATTCACCCAGTTCAATGTAACAGCGATGGGTTTAGGATACTGTCCTTCACCCAGTTCAATGTAACAGTGATGGGTTTAGGATACTGTCATTCATATTCACCCAGTTCAATGTAACAGTGATGGGTTTAGGATACTGTCCTTCATATTCACCCAGTTCAATGTAACAGTGATGGGTTTAGGATACTGTCCTTCATATTCACCCAGTTCAATGTAACAGTGATGGGTTTAGGATACTGTCCTTCATATTCACCCAGTTCAATGTAACAGTGATGGGTTTAGGATACTGTCCTTCATATTCACCCAGTTCAATGTAACAGTGATGGGTTTAGGATACTGTCCTTCACCCAGTTCAATGTAACAGTGATGGGTTTAGGATACTGTCCTTCATATTCACCCAGTTCAATGTAACAGTGATGGGTTTAGGATACTGTCCTTCATATTCACCCAGTTCAATGTAACAGTGATGGGTTTAGGATACTGTCCTTCATATTCCCCAGTTCAATGTAACAGTGATGGGTTTAGGATACTGTCCTTCATATTCACCCAGTTCAATGTAACAGTGATGGGTTTAGGATACTGGTCCTTCACCCAGTTCAATGTAACAGTGATGGGTTTAGGATACTGTCCTTCATATTCACCCAGTTCAATGTAACAGTGATGGGTTTAGGATACTGGTCCTTCACCCAGTTCAATGTAACAGTGATGGGTTTAGGATACTGTCCTTCACCCAGTTCAATGTAACAGTGATGGGTTTAGGATACTGTCCTTCACCCAGTTCAATGTAACAGTGATGGGTTTAGGATACTGTCCTTCATATTCACCCAGTTCAATGTAACAGTGATGGGTTTAGGATACTGTCCTTCATATTCACCCAGTTCAATGTAACAGTGATGGGTTTAGGATACTGGTCCTTCACCCAGTTCAATGTAACAGTGATGGGTTTAGGATACTGTCCTTCATATTCACCCAGTTCAATGTAACAGTGATGGGTTTAGGATACTGGTCCTTCATATTCACCCAGTTCAATGTAACAGTGATGGGTTTAGGATACTGTCCTTCATATTCACCCAGTTCAATGTAACAGTGATGGGTTTAGGATACTGTCCTTCACCCCAGTTCAATGTAACAGTGATGGGTTTAGGATACTGTCCTTCACCCAGTTCAATGTAACAGTGATGGGTTTAGGATACTGTCCTTCATATTCACCCAGTTCAATGTAACAGTGATGGGTTTAGGATACTGTCCTTCATATTCACCCAGTTCAATGTAACAGTGATGGGTTTAGGATACTGTCCTTCACCCAGTTCAATGTAACAGTGATGGGTTTAGGATACTGTCCCTTCACCCAGTTCAATGTAACAGTGATGGGTTTAGGATACTGGTCCTTCACCCAGTTCAATGTAACAGTGATGGGTTTAGGATACTGTCCCTTCACCCAGTTCAATGTAACAGTGATGGGTTTAGGATACTGTCCTTCATATTCACCCAGTTCAATGTAACATCTACAGGTTTATGTTACTGCATGATACTCTAATGTTCCCTGTACCCATCATGAGGTTGCTACAACCTAGTCTACGAATGAAAGTTTACAACGTAGCACAGGTCCAGAGACAAACTGGAGTAGTCAAGGTGACAGACAGTGATACATTCAATACCGCCTTGCACACGCTTTCCTGCATCTATACTGAACAAAAATATAAACAGCAACGTGCATCAATTCCAACGATTTTACTGAGCTTGTCACGGTTATCGTCGGTGAAGGAGGACCAAAATGCAGCAGGACTGTGTTTGTTCATTTTGAACATTTATTAAATCAAAATGAACACAAAAACAACAAACAAGAGAACGACCGATCCACTGACAGTCTGGCAAGGCACAAGGCTAAACACAGAACAATCTCCCACAAACACACAGACAAACACACCCAACTAATATAGGACTTCCAATCAAAGGCAACACCACACAGCTGCCTTCAATTGGAAGTCCACCCCAATTAACTCAACATAGAAACAGACTTCCTAGACTACACATAGAAATACATAAACATAGACCATAAACCAAAAACCCGGAAATACTAAATCAAACACCCTTTTACCAAAACACCACCCCGGACCACATAAAACAAATACCCTCTGCCACGTCCTGACCAAACTACAATAACAATTAACCCTTATACTGGCCAGGACGTGACAGAGCTAAATTTCATTAGAAGGAAATCGGTCAATTGAAATAAATTCATTAGGCCCTCACATGTCCAGAGTGCATAAAATTAGATTACCAAGACTCAATGGTCATGTCGAATTTAACTGCGGTCAGGACTCAACAGCCCTACATTCAGTTCTCTGGCGACAGCTTTGGTGGACATTCCTGCAGTCAGCATGTCAATTGCGCACTCCCCTCAAAACTTGAGACATCTGTGGCATTGTGTTTGTGTAACAAATCGGTACATTTTAGAGTGGCCTTTTATTGCCCCCAGCACAAGGTGCACCTTAGTAATGATCATGCTGTTTAATTAGCTTCTTGATAAGCCACACCTGTCAGGTGGATGGATTATCTTGGCAAAGGATAAATGCTCACTAACAGGGATGCTAACAAATTTGTGCACAACATTTTGGAGAAATAATATTTTTGTGTGTATGGAACATTTCTGGGATCTTTTATTTCAGCTCAGGAAACATGGGACCAACACTTTATATTTATTTAACCAGGTAAATTGACTGAGAACACATTCTCATTTACAGCAACAACCTGGGGAATAGTTACAGGTGAGAGGAGGCAATTGTAAACTGGGGATGATTAGGTGACCATATGAGGGCCAGACTGGGAATTTAGCCAGGACACCAGGGTTAACACCCCTACTCTTACGATAAACACCATGGGATCTTTAATGACCTCAGAGAGTCAGGACACCCATTTAACATCCCCTCCGAAAGACAGGGCCCTACACAGGGCAATGTCTCCCAATCACTGCTCTGGGGTATAATTTTTGACCAGAGGAAAGAGTGCCTCCTACTGGCCGTCCAACACCACTTCCAGCAGCATCTATTCTCCCATCCGGGGACTGACCAGGACCAACCCTACTTTTTTATTTATTTTTATTTATTTCACCTTTATTTAGCCAGGTAGGCCAGTTGAGAGCAAGTTCTCATTTACAACTGCGACCTGGCCAAGATAAACCAAAGCAGTTGGACAAAAACAACACAGAGTTACACATAGGATGTATAATTAAATAAACAAATAATTACAATTGAGCAATTGACACTGGAGTGATAGATGTGCAGAAGAGGATGTGCAAGTAGAAATACTGGTGTGCAAAAGAGCAGAAAAACAAAAATAAATATGGGGATGAGGTAGGTAGTTGGTTGGATGGGCGATTTACAGATGGGCTGTGTACAGGTGCAATGATCGGTAAGCTGCTCTGACAGCTGATGCTTAAAGCTAGTGAGGGAGATATCAGTCTCCAACTTCAGTGATTTTTGCAGTTCGTTCCAGTCATTGGCAGCAGAGAACTGGAAGGAAAGGCGGCCAAAGTAAGTGTTGGCTTTGGGGGTGACCAGTGAGATATACCTGCTGGAGCGCGTGCTACGGGTGGGTGTTGTTATGGTGACCAGTGAGCTGAGATAAGGCAGAGCTTTACCTAGCAGAGACTTATAGATGACCTGGAGCCAGTGGGTTTGGCGACGAATATGAAGCGAGGACCAGCCAACAAGAGCATACAGGTCGCAGTGGTGGGTAGTATATGAGGCTTTGGTGACAAAACGGATGGCACTGTGATAGACTACATCCAATTTGCTGAGTAGAGTGACGCTATTTTGTAAATGACACCGCCGAAGTCAAGGATCGGTAGGATAGTCAGTTTTACGAGGGTATGTTTGGCAGCATGAGTGAAGGAGGCTTTGTTGCAAAAGAGGAGGTGCTTAATATGAGTCTGGAAGGAGAGTTTACAGTCTAGCCAGATACCTAGGTATTTGTAGTTGTCCACATATTCTAAATCAGAGCCGTCCAGAGTAGTGATGCTAGATGGGTGGGTGGGCAGCGATTGGTTGAAGAGCATGCATTTAGTTTTACTTGCGTTTAAGAGCAGTTGGAGGCCATGGAAGGAGTGTTGTATGGCATTGAAGCTTGTTTGTTAACACAGTGTCCAAAGAAGGGCCAGAAGTAGACAGAATGGTGTCGTCTGCGTAGAGGTGGATCAGAGAATCACCAGCAGCAAGAGCGACACCATTGATATATACAGATTAAAGAGTCGGCCCGAGAATTGAACCCTGTGGTACCCCCATAGAGACTGCCAGAGGTCCGGACAACAGGTCCTCTGATTTGACACACTGAACTCTATCTGAGAAGTAGTTAGTGAACCAGGCAAAGCAGTCATTAGAGAATCCAAGGCCGTCGAGTCTGCCGATAAGAACGTGGTAATATGACACCTCATGGTGGATCCATGATAGTAGTTTATGGTAGTGGGTCAACTACTGAACATGTATGCGTGAATCACACACATGCCGATAAGAATACGGTGATTGACAGAGTCGAAAGTCTTGGCCAGGTCGATGAAGACGGCTGAACAGTACTGTTTTTTTATCGATGGTGGTTATGATATCGTTTAGGACACTGAAACTCTTCCAAGTCTTAAGGTAAGCTTTCGGTTTTATAAATGTATTGCCACCGGGGTGTAACTGCTAAACTGCTTGCTGTACACTGTACTGCGTGATTGTACAAATAGATTGGATTGTGTTAGTTGACTATGTGGTTAGCTAATATGGTGACAATGATATAGACTGTGTTGCGGTTAGAGCTTGAGAGGATCTGCAGAGAAAAATGGGAGAAACTCCCCCAATACAGGTGTGCCAAGCTTGTAGCGTCATACCCAAGAAGACTCGAGGCTGTAATTGCTGACAAAGGTGCTTCAACAAAGTACTGAGTAAATGGTCTGAATACTTATGTAAATGTAATATCTGTTTTTTATTTTAATACATTTCAAAACATTTTTTTAATAAACGTGTTTTTGCTTTGTCATTATGGGGTATTGTGATGTCATTATGGGGTATTGTGATGTCATTATGGAGTATTGTGATGTCATTATGGGGTATTGTGATGTCATTATGGGGTATTGTGTGTAGATTGATGAGGGGGCAAAAAACTATTGAATTCATTTTAGAATAAGGCTGTAACGTAAAAAAAAATATGGGGAAAAGGGGAAGGGGTCTGAATACTTACCAAATGCACTTTATGTGTACGTGTGTGTCAAATCAGTTGACTATAACGGAGTCACTTGAAATAGGCCTACGAGTGGGGGGGGTGAACGACCAGCAGATTATACTTCAAGTATAATGTTTCCTTTCTTTTGTTCTTCAGTTAGTCGTGGCAGCTGTTCCTTTATTTTGAGGTGTAGCTTTTCAGAGAAGTCTTCATCTATGAAGATGTTGGTTCCCTTCAGGTACTTGGCTCTCTCTCTATCTCGAGAATCTCCTACTTGTCTTTGAACCTTTTTCACCACTATAGATCTGGGGGGCGTCGATCAGGGAAGAAGGTGCCATGCGCCCTCTCCATCTCGATGAGTTTAGGGTCCAGTTTGAGTTGATCTGCCGGAAGTTTCTTGCCCTCGACTTCTGTGTCATGCCAATGTTCAGTCTTTACGTCCTCAATTCCATTGATTCAAATTCTATTGCGTCTCGATTCGTTTTCGAGGTAGTCTACTTTGGAAGGGTGCTTGTCAAGTGTTGTTTGGAAAATTGTGAAATCCTCAGACATGGTTTTGAATGAGGTCTGGCTGGTGACATTCACACCCTTTAGTTCCTTCACCTCCGGCTGCGTAAATTCCAAACTGTGTTTAAATTCCATTACATCTTTAAACAGATCACGAAACGTTTTGTTGGTGGAATCCATAAAGATCTGCAGGACTTAAAGTTAATTTCCTGCAGATCTATCAGATCTTTATAGAACTGTTGTTGTTGACCCAGTAGTCCATGGAGTGTAGTGTTGACCCAGTAGTCCATGGAGTGTAGTGTTGACCCAGTAGTTCATGGAGTGTAGTGTTGATCCAGTAGTCCATGGAGTGTAGTGTTGATCCAGTAGTCCATGGAGTGTAGTGTTGACCCAGTAGTCCATGGAGTGTAGTGTTGACCCAGTAGTTCATGGAGTGTAGTGTGGAGTGTAGTGTTGACCCAGTAGTCCATGGAGTGTAGTGTTGATCCAGTAGTCCATGGAGTGTAGTGTTGATCCAGTAGTCCATGGAGTGTAGTGTTGACCCAGTAGTCCATGGAGTGTAGTGTTGATCCAGTAGTTCATGTAGTGTAGTGTGGAGTGTAGTGTTGACCCAGTAGTCCATGGAGTGTAGTATTGACCCAGTAGTCCATGGAGTGTAGTATTGACCCAGTAGTTCATGGAGTGTAGTGTTGATCCAGTAGTCCATGGAGTGTAGTGTTGACCCAGTAGTCCATGGAGTGTAGTGTTGATCCAGTAGTTCATGTAGTGTAGTGTGGAGTGTAGTGTTGACCGAGTAGTCCATGGAGTGTAGTGTTGATCCAGTAGTCCATGGAGTGTAGTGTTGACCCAGTAGTCCATGGAGTGTAGTGTTGACCCAGTAGTCCATGGAGTGTAGTGTTGACCCAGTAGTCCATGGAGTGCAGTGTGGAGTGTAGTGTTAACCCAGTAGTTCATGGAGTGTAGTGTTGACCCAGTAGTCCATGGAGTGTAGTGTGGAGTGTAGTGTTAACCCAGTAGTCCATGGAGTGTAGTGTTAACCCAGTAGTCCATGGAGTGTAGTGTTGATCCAGTAGTCCATGGAGTGTAGTGTTGACCCAGTAGTCCATGGAGTGTAGTGTTGACCCAGTAGTTCATGGAGTGTAGTGTGGTAGAGTAGAGTGTAGTGTTGACCCAGTAGTCCATGGAGTGTAGTGTTGACCCAGTAGTTCATGGAGTGTAGTGTGGTAGAGTAGAGTGTAGTGTTGACCCAGTAGTCCATGGAGTGTAGTCCATGGAGTGTAGTGTTGACCCAGACCTGCTGGAACCCTGACCTATTCACCGGATGTGCTACCTGTCCCAGACCTGCAGTTTTCAACTCTCTAGAGACAGCAGGAGCGGTAGAGATACTCTCAAAGATCGGCTATGAAAAAGCCAACTGACACTTACTCTTGTGTTACTGACTTGTTGCACCCTCAACAACTACTATGATTATTATTATTTGACAATGCTGGTCATTTATGAACATTTGAACATCTAGCCCATGTGCTGTTATAATCTCCACCCGGCACAGCCAGAAGAGGACTGGCCACCCCTCATTAGCCTGGTTCCTCTCTAGGTTTCTTCCTAGGTTTTGGCCTTTCTAGGGAGTTTTTCCTAGCCACCGTGCTTCTACACCTGCATTGCTTGCTGTTTGGGGGTTTTAGGCTGGGTTTCTGTACAGCACTTTGAGATATCAGCTGATGTAAGAAGGGCTATATAAATACATTTGATTTGATTTGTTGACCCAGTAGTCCATGGAGTGTAGTGTTGACCCAGTAGTCCATGGAGTGTAGTGTTAACCCAGTAGTCCATGGAGTGTAGTGTTGACCCAGTAGTCCATGGAGTGTAGTGTTGACCCAGTAGTCCATGGAGTGTAGTGTTGACCCAGTAGTCCATGGAGTGTAGTGTTGACCCAGTAGTCCATGGAGTGTAGTGTTGACCCAGTAGTTCATGGAGTGTAGTGTTGACCCAGTAGTTCATGGAGTGTAGTGTGGAGTGTAGTGTTGACCCAGTAGTCCATGGAGTGTAGTGTTGACCCAGTAGTTCATGGAGTGTAGTGTTGACCCAGTAGTTCATGGAGTGTAGTGTGGAGTGTAGTGTTGACCCAGTAGTCCATGGAGTGTAGTGTTGACCCAGTAGTCCATGGAGTGTAGTGTGGAGTGTAGTGTTGACCCAGTAGTCCATGGAGTGTAGTGTTGACCCAGTAGTCCATGGAGTGTAGTGTTGACCCAGTAGTCCATGGAGTGTAGTGTTGACCCAGTAGTCCATGGAGTGTAGTGTTGACCCAGTAGTCCATGGAGTGTAGTGTTGACCCAGTAGTCCATGGAGTGTAGAGTTATCCGCAAGAAGATTCTCACCCTGAGCTCATCTATTTTATTATCCAGAGACTGAAAATTAGCAAGTAATATGCTCGGAAGCGGTGGATGGTTCGCGCGCCTCCTGAGTCGGACTAGAAGTCCACTCCGATTACCTTTTCTCCGCCAGGCGGTGTCTTGCAGCAGCCTCTGGAATAAGTTCAATTGCCGTGGGGGGGGGGGGGGGGGTACGAACAAAGGATCCAATTCAGGGAAAGTTGTATTCCTGGTCGTAATGCTGGTGAGTTACCGCCGCTCTGATATCAAAAACGTTCTTTATGGATGAGCCGAAATTTCTGAAAGAAACTCAGGAAGTTAATCGTTTGTGAAGTAAGTTCATCAAAATCAATTGAAATTGCCCCCCCCCCCCAAAAAAAAAATTAAAGTCTTGACCCTTCTGTAACATGCCATTTACAATAGAAATACAGATTATGTTCCTTAATAGTGAAATTCTCCTTTAACGTAATTCTTAGTTATGTTACGTTTGATGCCAGAGCTCTGAGGCATGCGTCAAAATTGCTAAGCAGTGTACTTTGAAGTAGTGTTCCCGATGCCTTTGTGTCAATTTATCACGAGAACTCAATGACGTTCGAACCTTCGTTTCGTTGAACAGCCACCTGATTGGTTTGGTAGAAGACAAAGAGGCTACGTTATGGGATGTGGGACGTTATCTATAATCATTTGGCTTCTCTAAATTAATTTGACCAGCAGGTGCCACTAGTGTACACTGTGTTGCTGAAAGTAATCAACATATTTTCAACATAATTGTCTGGAAAATCTCAATGATCGAGGAAGCTCAGTCCCCGTCCACCGCCCCAACCACCACTAGTTATTCCCCACCTGCACTACCTTCATACCACCAGCAGGTGGTAGCACTCACCAAGGAAGAACTGGGCCTACACTACAGGGTTACTTTGTGCGGAGGAGAGAGTGTGTGTCTGTCTGTCTGTCTGTCTGTCTGTCTGTCTGTCTGTCTGTCTGTCTGTCTGTCTGTCTGTGTGTCTGTGTGTGTGTGTGTTTGTGCATGTGAGCGAGTGTGTGCATGCGTGCAAATACAGTAAGGAAGTCTTTCCACTCTAGATTTTGTTGGACACTGTAATTATGCTGCCAGTTACATAACAGAGAAAATAACATATGTCTCACACACACACACACCAGGTTTGGATAGGTTTCTTTCTAAATGTAATCCATAAACATTTTATTAAGTAAAGTAACTTTTGGAATTTTTTTAATTTTTTATTTAACCTTAATTAATACAGGTTTATCCTCATTGAGATAACATCAAATCAAATTTCAAATCAAATGTATTTATATAGCCCTTCGTACATCAGCTGATATCTCAAAGTGCTGTACAGAAACCCAGCCTAAAACCCCCAAACAGCAAGCAATGCAGGTGTAGAAGCACGGTGGCTAGGAAAAACTCCCTAGGAAAAACTCCCTAGAAAGGCCAAAAACCTAGGAAGAAAGCTAGAGAGGAAAGAGTCATCATGCCAGGTAGTCCTGAGGCAGGGTCCTAGGGCTCAGGTTCTCTGAGAGAGAGAAAGAAAGAAAGAGAGAAAGAGAGAATTAGAGAGAGCATATTTAAATTCACACAGGACACCGGATAAGACAGGAGAAATACTCCAGATGTAACAGACTGACCCTAGCCCCCCCCCGACACATAAACTATTGCAGCATAAATACTGGAGGCTGAGACAGGAGGGGTCAGGAGACACTATGGCCCCATCCGATGATACCCCCAGACAGGGCCAAACAGGCAGGATATAACCCCACCCACTTTGCCAAAGCACAGCCCCTCACCACACTCTTTTCCAAGAGAGTCCTGGTCCAATGGCAGCAGGGGGGAACAACGTTTCAGACAAAAACAACTGACATACACCAACACAACATTAAACAAAACTATAAAAACACACATACAGTACAACAATTACATAGTACATTTTTTAAAAAAAACACGAAAGTCATGATTAGAAAACAGCTGGCCTATCAAGTGTTTAAACTCCACCAACAAAACTAGATCATCAAACTAACTGAAACTATTTCTACCGTGATCTGTCCCTATAGTCTATACCCAGTAGTGATCTGTCCCTATAGTCTTTACCCAGTAGTGATCTGTCCCTATAGTCTATACCCAGTAGTGATCTGTCCCTATAGTCTATACCCAGTAGTGATCTGTCCCTATAGTCTATACCCAGTAGTGATCTGTCCCTATATTCTATACCCAGTAGTGATCTGTCCCTATAGTCTATACCCAGTAGTGATCTGTCCCTATAGTCTATACCCAGTAGTGATCTGTCCCTATAGTCTATACCCAGTAGTGATCTGTCCCTATAGTCTATACCCAGTAGTGATCTGTCCCTATATTCTATACCCAGTAGTGATCTGTCCCTATAGTCTATACCCAGTAGTGATCTGTCCCTATAGTCTATACCCAGTAGTGATCTGTCCCTATAGTCTATACCCAGTAGTGATCTGTCCCTATAGTCTATACCCAGTAGTGACCTGTCCCTATAGTCTATACCCAGTAGTGATCTGTCCCTATAGTCTATACCCAGTAGTGATCTGTCCCTATAGTCTATACCCAGTAGTGATCTGTCCCTATAGTCTATACCCAGTAGTGATCTGTCCCTATAGTCTATACCCAGTAGTGATCTGTCCCTATAGTCTATACCCAGTAGTGATCTGTCCCTATAGTCTATACCCAGTAGTGACCTGTCCCTATAGTCTATACCCAGTAGTGATCTGTCCCTATAGTCTATACCCAGTAGTGATCTGTCCCTATAGTCTATACCCAGTAGTGATCTATCCCTATAGTCTATACCCAGTAGTGATCTGTCCCTATAGTCTATACCCAGTAGTGATCTGTCCCTATAGTCTCTACCCAGTAGTGATCTGTCCCTATAGTCTATACCCAGTAGTGATCTGTCCCTATAGTCTCTACCCAGTAGTGATCTGTCCCTATAGTCTCTACCCAGTAGTGATCTGTCCCTATAGTATATACCCAGTAGTGATCTGTCCCTATAGTATATACCCAGTCCCTTTACCCAGTAGTGATCTGTCCCTATAGTCTATACCCAGTAGTCATCTGTCCCTATAGTCTATACCCAGTAGTGATCTGTCCCTATAGTCTATACCCAGTAGTGATCTGTCCCTATAGTCTATACCCAGTAGTGATCTGCCCCTATAGTCTATACCCAGTAGTGATCTGTCCCTATAGTCTATACCCAGTAGTGATCTGTCCCTATAGTCTATACCCAGTAGTGATCTGTCCCTATAGTCTATACCCAGTAGTGATCTGTCCCTATAGTCTATACCCAGTAGTGATCTGTCCCTATAGTCTATACCCAGTAGTGATCTGTCCCTATAGTCTATACCCAGTAGTGATCTGTCCCTATAGTCTATACCCAGTAGTGATCTGTCCCTATAGTCTATACCGTGACCTGTTCTCATTTTTTGTGGTTAGAAACAAATCAGAACGGGACCGTAATTGATGTTTATTTACCGACCTGATTTTAAAAAAAGAACAGAGATAAAATGGCGTTTTACCCAAACTCAAATCAAATCAAGTTTTTATTTCTCACGATTTGTAAACTACAGATTTAGACCAGTGGAGAATGCTGAGGGGAACAGGCTCATAATAATGTATATGTAATTTTAGTTTGTACCAGTGGAGAATGTATATGTAATTTTAGTTTATACCAGTGGAGAATGTATATGTAATTTTAGTTTATACCAGTGGAGAATGTATATGTAATTTTAGTTTATACCAGTGGAGAATGTATATGTAATTTTAGTCCATACCAGTGGAGAATGTATATGTAATTTTAGTTTATACCAGTGGAGAATGTATATGTAATTTTAGTCCATACCAGTGGAGAATGTATATGTAATTTTAGTTTATACCAGTGGAGAATGTATATGTAATTTTAGTCCATACCAGTGGAGAATGTATATGTAATTTTAGTTTATACCAGTGGAGAATGTATATGTAATTTTAGTCCATACCAGTGGAGAATGTATATGTAATTTTAGTTTATACCAGTGGAGAATGTATATGTAATTTTAGTTTGTACCAGTGGAGAATGTATATGTAATTTTAGTCCATACCAGTGGAGAATGTATATGTAATTTTAGTTTATACCAGTGGAGAATGTATATGTAATTTTAGTTTATACCAGTGGAGAATGTATATGTAATTTTAGTTTATACCAGTGGAGAATGTATATGTAATTTTAGTTTATACCAGTGGAGAATGTATATGTAATTTTAGTCCATACCAGTGGAGAATGTATATGTAATTTTAGTTTATACCAGTGGAGAATGTATATGTAATTTTAGTTTATACCAGTGGAGAATGTATATGTAATTTTAGTCCATACCAGTGGAGAATGTATATGTAATTTTAGTTTATACCAGTGGAGAATGTATATGTAATTTTAGTCCATACCAGTGGAGAATGTATATGTAATTTTAGTTTATACCAGTGGAGAATGTATATGTAATTTTAGTTTGTACCAGTGGAGAATGTATATGTAATTTTAGTCCATACCAGTGGAGAATGTATATCTAATTTTAGTTTATACCAGTGGAGAATGTATATGTAATTTTAGTCCATACCAGTGGGGAATGTATATGTAATTTTAGTTTGTACCAGTGGAGAATGTATATGTAATTTTAGTTTATACCAGTGGAGAATGTATATGTAATTTTAGTTTATACCAGTGGAGAATGTATATGTAATTTTAGTTTATACCAGTGGAGAATGTATATGTAATTTTAGTTTGTACCAGTGGAGAATGTATATGTAATTTTAGTTTATACCAGTGGAGAATGTATATGTAATTTTAGTTTGTACCAGTGGAGAATGTATATGTAATTTTAGTCCATACCAGTGGAGAATGTATATGTAATTTTAGTTTGTACCAGTGGAGAATGTATATGTAATTTTAGTCCATACCAGTGGAGAATGTATATGTAATTTTAGTTTATACCAGTGGAGAATGTATATGTAATTTTAGTCCATACCAGTGGAGAATGTATATGTAATTTTAGTTTATACCAGTGGAGAATGTATATGTAATTTTAGTTTATACCAGTGGAGAATGTATATGTAATTTTAGTTTATACCAGTGGAGAATGTATATGTAATTTTAGTTTATACCAGTGGAGAATGCTGAGGGGAACAGGCTCATAATAATCTGTTCTATTGGCCAACATGTCCAACGGGACATTACAAACTGTAATACCTTATGTTTCACCGATGCTGAACGACGACACGGATAATATAGAGCTGGCGGGATGTTCCATGCACCGGCAGAACAGAGACGCTACGTCTGGTAAGACGAGGGGTGGGGGTATGTGTCCATTTGTCAATAACAGCTGGTGCACGATGTCTAATATTAAAGACGTCTCAAGGTTTTGCTCGCCTGAGGTAGAGTACCTTATGATAAGCTATAGAATACACTATTTACCATAATAACAGCTGGTGCACAATGTCTAATATTAAAAATGTCTCAAGGTTTTGCTCGCCTGAGGTAGAGTACCTCATGATAAGCTGTAGACCACACTATCTACCAAGAGAGTTTTCATCTATATTCTTCATAGCCGTCTATTTACCACCACAGACCGATGATGGCACTAAGACCGCACTCAACCAACTGTATAAGGCAATAAGCAAACCAGAAAACGCTCATCCAGAAGTGGTGCTCCTAGTGGCTGGGGAGTTAAATCGGTTGTACCTTTAATCTGTTTTATCTCATTTCTATCAGCACGTCACATGTGTAACCAGAGGAAAACAAACTCTAAACCACCTTCACTCCACACACAGAGACGCGTACAAAGCTCTCCCTCGCCCTCCATTTGGCAAATCTGACCATAATTCCATCCTCCTGATTCCTGCTTACAAACAAAAACTAAAGCAGGAAGCACCAGTGACTATATCAATAAAACGTGGTCAGATGAAGCAGATGCTAAGCTACAGGACTGTTTTGCAGCACAGACTGGAATATGTTCCCGGGATTCATCCGATGTCATTGAGGAGTATACCACCTGTCATCGGTTTCATCAATAAGTGCATCGAGGACGTCGTCCCTACAGTGACCATACGTACATATCCCAACCAGAAGCCATGGATTACAGACAACATCCGCACAGAGCGAAAGGGTAGAGCTGCCGCTTTCAAGGAGCGGGACACTAATCCGGACCCTTATGAGAAATCCCGCTATGCCCTCAGAAGAACCATCAAACAGGCAAAGCATCAATACAGGATTAAGATTGAATCCTACTACACCAGCTCTGACGCTCGTCGGATGTGGCAGGGCTTGAAAACTATTACGGACTACAAAGGGAAATCCAGACGCGAGCTGCCCAGTGACGCGAGCCCACAAGGCGAGCTAAATGCCTTTTATTCAAGGCAAGCAACACTGAAGCATGCAAGAGAGCATCAGCTGTTCTGGACGACTGTGTGATAACGCTCTCGGTAGCCGATGTGAACAAGACCTTTAAACAGGTCAACATTCACAAAGCCGCAGGGCCAGATGGATTACCAGGACGTGTACTCAGAGTATGCGCTGTACAACTGGTAAGTGTCTTCACTGACATTTTCAACCTCTCCCTGACCGAGTCTGTAATACCTACATGTTTCAAGCATGTAGGTTGAATCATGTGCTCAAGGAAGCGAAGGTAACCTGCCTAAATGATTACCGCCCCGTAGCACTCACGTCGGTAGCCATGAAGTGCCTTGAAAGGCTGGTCGTGGCTCATATCATTAGCTTCTTCCCGGATACCCTAGACCCAAGCTAATTCTCATACCGCCCCAACAGATCCAGATGATGCAATCTCAATCGCACTCCACACTGCCCTTTCCCACCTGGACAAAAGGAACACCTATGTGAGAATGTTGTTCATTGACTACAGCTCAGCGTTCAACACCATAGTTCACACAAAGCTCATCACTAAGCTAAGAACCCTGGGACTAAACACCTCCCTCTGTAACTGGATCCTGGACTTCCTGACGGCCCACCCCCAGGTGGTAAGAGTAGGCAACAACATGTCTGCCACGCTGATCCTTAACACTGGGGCCCCTCAGGAGTGTGTACAGTACTTAGTCCCCTCCTGTACTCCCTGTTCACCCACGACTGCCGAACAGGCCCCCATTAACATCGACGGGGCTGTAGTGGAGAGGGTCGAGAGTTTCAAGTTCCTTGGTGTCCACATCACCAAGGAACTATCATGACCCAAACACACCAAGACAGTCGTGAAGAGGGCACGACAACACCTTTTCCCCCTCAGGAGACTGAAAAGATTTGGCATGGGTCCTCAGATCCTCAAAAAGATCTTCAGCTGCACCATCGAGAGCATCCTGACTGGTTGCATCACCGCCTGGCATGGCAACTGCTCAGCATTGCTACAGAGGGTAGTGTGTACGGCCCAGTACATCTCTGGGGCCAAGCTTCCTGCCTTCCAGGACCTCTATACTTATCAGGAATCAAGGTAAGACTCAGATGCAGACTGTCGAAGTAACCCAGTCTATTCTAGCAAACACGGGCAGGCAAAGACAGGTCAAGGCAGGCAGGGGTCGAAAATCCAGAGTAAGGCAAAGGTACAGGACGGCAGGCGGACTCAGGGTCAGGCAGAGAGGTCAGGCGGGCGGGTACAGGGTCAGGACGGGCAAAGGTCAAAGCATGGAGGACTAGCAAAGAGAGGCTGGGAAACGATAGGAGCTGATAGGGAAAATGCTGGTAAGCTTGAACGAACGAGACGAACTGGCAACAAACAGACAGGGAATACAGGTATAAATACACAGGGGATGATAGGGAAGATGGGCGACACCTGGAGGGGGGTGAAGACAAGCACAAGGACAGGTGAAACTTATCAGGCCGTGACAATACTAGTCGGAAAGCCCAAAAAATTGTCAGAGAATCCAGTCAGACTGTTTTCTCTGCTACCGCACGGCAAGCGGTATCGGAGCGCCAAGTCTAGGTCCAAGAGGCTTCTAAACAGCTTCCACCCCCAAGCCATAAGACTGCTGAACAATTAATCAAATGGTCACAGGACTATTTACATTGACCTCCCCCCTTAAAAAAAAATGGATTCCATGTGTTTGATGCCGTTCCATTTGCTTCGTTCCAGCCATTATCATGAGCCGTCCTCAGCAGCCTCCACTGATGCCTCCACCACCTTGGCAGCTGGTCAGTAACAGAATCGGATTTCTTTTAGTTACTTTTAGATTAAGTTCCCCCTGAGAGGCATTAGAAGACGACAAAAATGAATATTACCAACTGAACGACATCTATTGCAGGATAAAAGATGTTGCATTTTAATTTATGGTGAAGACATCAAAACTATGAAATAACACATATGGAAACCAAAAAAAGTGTTAAACAAAGGGAGGGGGGCAATGCAAATAGTCTGGGTAGCCATTTGATTAGATGTTCAGGAGTCTTATGGCTTGGGGGTAGAAGCTGTTTAGAAGCTTCTTGGACCTGGACTTGTCGCTCCGGTTCAGCTTGCCGTGCGGTAGCAGAGAGAACAGTCTATGACTAGGGTGGCTGGGGTCTTTGACAATTTTTAGGGCCTTCCTCTGACACCGCCTGGTATAGAGGTCCTGGATGGCAGGAAGCTTGGCCCCAGTGATGTACTGGGCCGTACGCACTACCTTCTGTAGTGCCTTGCGGTCGGAGGCCGAGCAGTTGCCATACCAGGCAGTGATGCAACCAGTCAGGATGCTCTCGATGGTGCAGCTGTAGAACCTTTTGAGGATCTCAGGACCCATGCCAAATCTTTTCAGTCTCCTGAGGGGGAATAGGTGTTGTCGTGCCCTCTTCATGACTGTCTTGGTGTGTTTGGACCATGATAGTTTGTTGGTGATGTGGACACCAAGGAACTTGAAGCTCTCAACCTGCTCCACTACAGCCCCATCGATGAGAATGGGGGCGCGCTCGGTCCTCCTTTTCCTGTAGTCCACAATCATCTGTGTGTAGTGTGTGTAGTGTAGTGTGTGTAGTGTGTGTGTGTGTGTGTGTGTGTAGTATGTAGTCTGTGTGTTTGTGTAGTGTGTGTAGTGTGTAGTGTGTAGTGTGTGTGTAGTGTGGGTAGTGTGTAGTGTGTGTGTGTTTGTGTAGTGTGTGTAGTGTGTATTGTGTGTGTAGTGTATTGTGTGTAGTGTGTGTAGTGTGAAGTGTGTGTAGTGTGTGTGGTGTGTGTAGTGTGTGTAGTGTGTTGTGTGTGTAGTGTAGTGTGTGTGTGTGTGTGTAGTGTAGTGTGGTGTGTGTGAAGTGTATAGTGTGTAGTGTAGTGTGTAGTGTATAGTGTGTAGTGTGTAGTGTGTGTAGTGTGTGGTGTGTATTGTGTGTATGTAGTGTGTGTGTACTGTGTGTAGTGTGTGTGGTGTGTGTAGTGTGTAGTGTGTGGTGTGTATTGTGTGTAGTGTGTGTGTAGTGTGAAGTGTGTGTAGTGTGTTGTGTGTGTTGTGTTTGTAGTGTGTAGAGTGTGTGTAGTATGTAGTGTGTGTAGTGTAGTGTAGTGTGTGTGTAGTGTAGTGTGTGTAGTGTGTGTGTGTAGTGTGGTGTGTGAAGTGTATAGTGTGTAGTGTAGTGTGTAGTGTGTAGTGTGTGTAGTGTGTGGTGTAGTGTGTAGGGTGTAGTGTGTAGGGTAGTGTGTAGGGTGTAGTGTGTAGTGTGTAGTGTGTAGGGTGTAGTGTGTAGTGTGTAGTGTATAGTGTTTAGTGTGTAGTATAGTGTATAGTGTGTAGTGTAGTGTATAGTGTGTAGTGTAGTGTGTAGTGTAGTGTATAGTGTGTAGTGTAGTGTGTAGTGTAGTGTATAGTGTGTAGTGTAGTGTGTAGTGTAGTGTGTAGTGTAGTGTGTAGTGTGTAGGGTGTAGTGTGTAGTGTAGTGTAGTGTATAGTGTGTAGTGTAGTGTGTAGTGTAGTGTGTAGGGTGTAGTGTAGTGTGTAGGGTGTAGTGTGTAGTGTAGTGTAGTGTGTAGGGTGTAGTGTAGTGTGTAGTGTTATTGTCGACAGGTCTCCACAGACACTTGGCTGCTACGGTCACATGGACTATACATCAGATGACTACCGTTAAGAGTGTGTGTGTGTGTGTGTGTGTGTGTGTGTGTGTGTGTGTGTGTGTGTGTGTGTGTGTGTGTGTGTGTGTGCAGTGAGGTGACTGGGTTCAGTGGTAACCAGATAATATCAGCTGAATATAAAGTTAACAGGCTAAAACTGTCTCACGGTTTGGACACACCTACTCATTCAAGGGTTTTTCTTTATTTTTTAAAACTATTTTCTACATAATAGTGAAGACATGAAAGACTATGAAATAACACATATGGAAACCCCAAAAAAGTGTTAAACAAATCAAAATATAATTTAAATTTGAGATTCTTCAAATGAGGGGGGAGAGGAGGAGAGGACAAGGGGAGGGGGAGAGGAGAGGAGAGGAGAGGAGAGGAGAGGAGAGGAGAGGAGAGGAGAGGAGAGGAGAGGAGGACGAGGGGAGGGAGGAGAGGGGAGGGAGGAGAGGAGAGGAAGAACCACCCCCCCCCACACTCCAGACAGACACATGCCCTTGGTAGCAGCTTCCTTGCTGTGAGGAAGTTAAAAGGGGAAATTGAAAGGAGAGACGGATGAGGCCATTCCAGGAAGCAAGGGATACGGATGAGAGGAAAGGGGATGAGGGGAGGAAAGAGGGAGAATTGTGTTGGTGGTTTTGATGGTTAAATTTAGAATTAGCCCACACACAGACTGATACACAAACACACTTTGACACACACACACACACACACACACACAGACTTGTTCACAACCGTCCCATACTGTCGCCACAGAGAACCTTGATTCCCCTCTTCTCACCCGTCCCTCCTCACCCGTCCCTCCTCACCCGTCCCTCCACACCCCTCCACTCCCCTCTTCTCACCCCCCTCCTCCCCCTCCCTCCTCACCCCTTCTCACAACGGTGTGTCATAAGGGTGGGAGGGGGTGGTGATGAGGAACACACACACAAATACACGCTCTCACTTCCAGCAGGAGGGTAATTTTGGTACAAAGTGGCTCTTTCACCTCTTCAATAATCTGAGTCTGGATTAACATGGATTACTGGATTACAGTCTGCCCTGAGAATAGAGTGGGAAGGATGAGAGAGAGGGGGAAGGGGGCAGAGAGAGAAGGGTGGAGAGAAAATTGAGAGAAGGAGAGGAGGGAGAGGAGGGAGAAGAGGGAGAGGAGGAAGAGGAGGAAGAGGAGGGAGAGGAGGAAGAGGAGGAGAGGAGAGGAGGAGGAGAGGAGGGAGAAGAGGAGGGAGGAGGGAGAAGAGGAGGGAGAAGAGGAAGAGGAGGGAGAAGAGGAGGGAGAAGAGGAAGAGGAGGAAGAGGAGGAGAGGAGGGAGAGGAGGAAGAAGAGGAAGAGGAGAAGAGGAGGAGAGGAGGGAGAAGAGGAAGAGGAGGAGAGGAGGGAGAAGAGGAAGAGGAGGAAGAGGAGGGAGAAGAGGGAGAGGAGGAAGAGGAGGAGAGGAGGGAGAGGAGGAAGCGGAAGAGGAGGAGAGGAGGGAGAAGAGGAAGAGGAGGAGAGGAGGGAGAAGAGGGAGAGGAGGGAGAAGAGGGAGAAGAGGGAGAGGAGGGAGAGGAGGGAGAGAGGGAGAAGAGGAAGAAGAGGAAGTGGAGGAGAGGAGGGAGAAGAGGAGGAGAGGAGGGAGAAGAGGAAGAGGAGGAAAAAGAGGAGAGGAGGGAGAGGAGGAGAGGAGGGAGAGGAGGAAGAAGAGGAAGAGGAGGAGAGGAGGGAGAGGAGGAAGCTACTGTTAGCTTGTTTCCTCACCACCAGAATTAACAAATTTAGATTCTCAAACTCTCTAAATAAACCTCCGGCCGCAAGAGGTCTGACTCATAACACTGGATGGTTTCCATTCATACCAATAAAACTCATTGAATTCAATTGACATAAAAAGGGGATGAAGGGGGAGGGAGAGGAAGACATGGAGAGAGAGAGGGGGAACAAAGATATAGAGGGGTTAACCTCCCCCCCAAGCACCTGGCCTGGGTTTTGGTGACGGGGAAGGGGTGTGTAACAGGTGTGCGTGTCTGTCCTTAGTGTGTAGTGTTGCCATGGTGAAGTCAGTGGGCACGGCATGACCAAGATGTAGTGATATAGGGACAGATCACTACTGGGTAAAGACTATAGGGACAGATCACTACTGGGTATAGACTATAGGGACAGATCACTACTGGGTATAGACTATAGGGACAGATCACTACTGGGTATAGACTATAGGGACAGATCACTACTGGGTATAGACTATAGGGACAGATCACTACTGGGTATAGACTATAGGGACAGATGACTACTGGGTATAGACTATAGGGACAGATGAATACTGGGTATAGACTATAGGGACAGATCACTACTGGGTATAGACTATAGGGACAGATCACTACTGGGTATAGACTATAGGGACAGATCACTACTGGGTATAGACTATAGGGACAGATGACTACTGGGTATAGACTATAGGGACAGATCACTACTAGGTATAGACTATAGGGACAGATCACTACTGGGAATAGACTATAGGGACAGATGACTACTGGGTATAGACTATAGGGACAGATGAATACTGGGTATAGACTATAGGGACAGATCACTACTGGGTATAGACTATAGGGACAGATGACTACTGGGTATAGACTATAGGGACAGACACTACTGGTATAGACTATAGGGACAGATCACTACTGGCTATAGACTATAGGGACAGATCACTACTGGGTATAGACTATAGGGACAGATCACTACTGGGTATAGACTATAGGGACAGATCACTACTGGGTATAGACTATAGGGACAGATCACTACTGGGTATAGACTATAGGGACAGATCACTACTGGGTATAGACTATAGGGACAGATGACTACTGGGTATAGACTATAGGGACAGATCACTACTGGGTATAGACTATAGGGACAGATCACTACTGGGTATAGACTATAGGGACAGATGACTACTGGGTATAGACTATAGGGACAGATGAATACTGGGTATAGACTATAGGGACAGATCACTACTGGGTATAGACTATAGGGACAGATCACTACTGGGTAGAGACTATAGGGACAGATCACTACTGGGTAAAGGAACTGGGTATAGACTATAGGGACAGATCACTACTGGGTAAAGGGACTGGGTATAGACTATAGGGACAGATCACTACTGGGTATATACTATAGGGACAGGTCACTACTGGGTATAGACTATAGGGACAGATCACTACTGGGTATAGACTATAGGGACAGATCACTACTGGGTAAAGACTATAGGGACAGATCACTACTGGGTATAGACTATAGGGGCAGATCACTACTGGGTATAGACTATAGGGACAGATCACTACTGGGTAAAGACTATAGGGACAGATCACTACTGGGTATAGACTATAGGGGCAGATCACTACTGGGTAGAGACTATAGGAACAGATCACTACTGGGTATAGACTATAGGGACAGATCACTACTGGGTAGAGACTATAGGGACAGATCACTACTGGGTAGAGACTATAGGAACAGATCACTACTGGGTATAGACTATAGGGACAGATCACTACTGGGTATAGACTATAGGGACAGATGACTACTGGGTATAGACTATAGGGACAGATGAATACTGGGTATAGACTATAGGGACAGATCACTACTGGGTATAGACTATAGGGACAGATCACTACTGGGTAGAGACTATAGGGACAGATCACTACTGGGTAAAGGAACTGGGTATAGACTATAGGGACAGATCACTACTGGGTATAGACTATAGGGACAGATCACTACTGGGTATAGACTATAGGGGCAGATCACTACTGGGTAAAGGAACTGGGTATAGACTATAGGGACAGATCACTACTGGGTAAAGGGACTGGGTATAGACTATAGGGACAGATCACGACTGGGTATAGACTATAGGGGCAGATCACTACTGGGTATAGACTATAGGGACAGATCACTACTGGGTATAGACTATAGGGACAGATCACTACTGGGTATAGACTATAGGGACAGATCACTACTGGGTATAGACTATAGGGAGAGATCACTACTGGGTATAGAGTATAGGGGCAGATCACTACTGGGTATAGACTATAGGGACAGATCACTACTGGGTAAAGACTATAGGGACAGATCACTACTGGGTATAGACTATAGGGACAGATCACTACTGGGTATAGACTATAGGGACAGATCACTACTGGGTATAGACTATAGGGACAGATCACTACTGGGTAAAGACTATAGGGACAGATCACTACTGGGTAAAGGGACTGGGTATAGACTATAGGGACAGATCACTACTGGGTATAGACTATAGGGACAGATCACTACTGGGTATAGACTATAGGGACAGATCACTACTGGGTATAGACTATAGGGACAGATCACTACTGGGTATAGACTATAGGGACAGATCACTACTGGGTATAGACTATAGGGACAGATCACTACTGGGTAAAGACTATAGGGACAGATCACTACTGGGTAAAGGGACTGGGTATAGACTATAGGGACAGATCACTACTGGGTATAGACTATAGGGACAGATCACTACTGGGTATAGACTATAGGGACAGATCACTACTGGGTATAGACTATAGGGACAGATCACTACTGGGTATAGACTATAGGGACAGATCACTACTGGGTATAGACTATAGGGACAGATCACTACTGGGTATAGACTATAGGGACAGATCACTACTGGGTATAGACTATAGGGACAGATTAGACTATAGGGACAGATCACTACTGGGTAAAGACTATAGGGACAGATCACTACTGGGTAAAGGGACTGGGTATAGACTATAGGGACAGATCACTACTGGGTATAGACTATAGGGACAGATCACTACTGGGTATAGACTATAGGGACAGATCACTACTGGGTAAAGACTATAGGGACAGATCACTACTGGGTATAGACTATAGGGACAGATCACTACTGGGTATAGACTATAGGGACAGATCACTACTGGGTATAGACTATAGGGACAGATCACTACTGGGTATAGACTATAGGGACAGATCACTACTGGGTATAGACTATAGGGACAGATCACTACTGGGTATAGACTATAGGGACAGATCACTACTATAGGGACAGATCACTACTGGGTATAGACTATAGGGACAGATCACTAATGGGTATAGACTATAGGGACAGATCACTACTGGGTATAGACTATAGGGGCAGATCACTACTGGGTAAAGACTATAGGGACAGATCACTACTGGGTAAAGACTATAGGGACAGATCACTACTGGGTATAGACTATAGGGACAGATCACTACTGGGTAAAGACTATAGGGACAGATCACTACTGGGTAAAGACTATAGGGACAGATCACTACTGGGTATAGACTATAGGGACAGATCACTACTGGGTATAGACTATAGGGACAGATCATACTGGGTATAGACTATAGGGACAGATCACTACTGGGTATAGACTATAGGGACAGATCACTACTGGGTATAGACTATAGGGACAGATCACTACTGGGTAAAAAGTTTATCGAAATGATACACAAATAATCAGCTGGTTACCAGCACCACACTCTAACACACACACACACACACACACACACACACAGTAACACACAACACACAAAACACACATTGTAACACACACACACACACACAATGTAACTCACACACTGTAACCACGACCTCTGTGACCCTCCAGAATGTATTAATAAAGCCCAGCTGCCCCAGTCTCCACTTTACAGGACTAATCTCTCTCCAGGTCCAGTCTCTTGATAACAGGACTAATCTCTCTCCAGGTCCAGGACCAGTCTCCTGATAACAGGACTAATCTCTCTCCAGGTCCAGGTCCAGTCTCCTGTTAATAGGACTAATCTCTCTCCAGGTCCAGGTCCAGTCTCCTGTTAACAGGACTAATCTCTCTCCAGGTCCAGGTCCAGTCTCCTGTTAACAGGACTAATCTCTCTCCAGGTCCAGTCTCCTGATAACAGGACTGATCTCTCTCCAGGTCCAGGTCCAGTCTCCTGTTAACAGGACTAATCTCTCTCCAGGTCCAGTCTCCTGATAACAGGACTAATCTCTCTCCAGGTCCAGGTCCAGTCTCCTGTTAACAGGAATAATCTCTCTCCAGGTCCAGTCTCCTGTTAACAGGACTAATCTCTCTCCAGGTCCAGGTCAAGTCTCCTGTTAACAGGACTAATCTCTCTCCAGGTCCAGTCTCCTGTTAACAGGACCAATCTCTCTCCAGGTCCAGTCTCCTGATAACAGGACTAATCTCTCTCCAGGTCCAGTCTACTGTTAACAGGACTAATCTCTCATCCAGGTCCAGTCTCCTGTTAACAGGACTAATCTCTCTCCAGGTCCAGGTCCAGTCTCCTATTAACAGGACTAATCTCTCTCCAGGTCCAGGTCCAGTCTCCTATTAACAGGACTAATCTCTCTCCAGGTCCAGTCTCCTGTTAACAGGACTAATCTCTCTTCAGGTCCAGGTCCAGTCTCCTGTTAACAGGACTAATCTCTCTCCAGGTCCAGGTCCAGTCTCCTATTAACAGGACAAATCTCTCTCCAGGTCCAGGTCCAGTCTCCTGTTAACAGGACTAATCTCTCTCCAGGTCCAGGTCCAGTCTCCAGTTAACAGGACTAATCTCTCTCCAGGTCGAGTCTCCTGATAACAGGACTAATCTCTCTCCAGGTCCAGTCTCCTGTTAACAGGACTAATCTCTCTCCAGGTCCATTCTCCAGTTAACAGGACTAATCTCTCTCCAGGTCCAGTCTCCTGTTAACAGGACTAATCTCTCTCCAGGTCCAGGTCCAGTCTCCTGTTAACAGGACTAATCTCTTTCCAGGTCCAGTCTCCAGTTAACAGGACTAATCTCTCTCCAGGTCCAGTCTCCTGTTAACAGGACTAATCTCTCTCCAGGTCCAGTCTCCTGATAACAGGACTAATCTCTCTCCAGGTCCAGTCTCCAGTTAACAGGACTAATCTCTCTCCAGGTCCAGTCTCCTGTTAACAGGACTAATCTCTCTCCAGGTCCAGTCTCCTGATAACAGGACTAATCTCTCTCCAGGTCCAGGTCCAGTCTCCTATTAACAGGACTAATCTCTCTCCAGGTCCAGGTCCAGTCTCCTGTTAACAGGACTAATGTCTCTCCAGGTCCAGTCTCAAGTTAACAGGACTAATCTCTCTCCGGGCCAGGTCCAGCCCGTCGGCTCCCCCAGGTCCGTCCCTGATAACAGGACTAATCTCTCTCCAGGTCCAGGTCCAGTCTCCTGATAACAGGACTAATCTCTCTCCAGGTCCAGGCCCCCCAGGTCCTCCCTGTTAACAGGACTAATCTCTCTCCAGGTCCAGGCTCCCAGGCTCTCCTCAGGTCGAGTCCCGAACAGGACTAATCTCTCTTCGGCCAGCCCGTCGGCACCCCCGGTCCAGTCTCCTGATAACAGGACTAATCTCTCTCCAGGTCCAGGTCCCCAGGTCTCTCCCTGAGTCTCCAACAGGACTAATCTCTCTCCAGGTCCAGGTCGACAGGCTCTCCTCAGGTATCCCAGACAGGACTAATCTCTCTCCAGGTCCAGTCTCCTGTTAACAGGACTAATCTCTCTCCAGGTCCAGGTCCAGTCTCCTGATTAACAGGACTAATCTCTCTCCAGGTCCAGTCTCCTGTTAACAGGACTAATCTCTCTCCAGGTCCAGGTCCAGTCTCCTGTTAACAGGACTAATCTCTCTCCAGGTCCAGTCTCCTGTTAACAGGACTAATCTCTCTCCAGGTCCAGTCTCCTGTTAACAGGACTAATCTCTCTCCTGGTCCAGGTCCAGTCTCCTGTTAACAGGACTAATCTCTCTCCTGGTCCAGGTCCAGTCTCCTGTTAACAGGACTAATCTCTCTCCAGGTCCAGTCTCCTGTTAACAGGACTAATCTCTCTCCAGGTCCAGTCTCCAGTTAACAGGACTAATCTCTCTCCAGGTCCAGGTCCAGTCTCCTGTTAACAGGACTAATCTCTCTCCAGGTCCAGGTCCAGTCTCCTGTTAACAGGACTAATCTCTCTCCAGGTCCAGGTCCAGGTCTCCAGGTGTTGAACAGGACTAATCTCTCTCCAGGTCCAGTCTCCTGTTAACAGGACTAATCTCTCTCCAGGTCCAGGTCCAGTCTCCTGTTAACAGGACTAATCTCTCTTCAGGTCCAGTCTCCTGTTAACAGGACTAATCTCTCTCCAGGTCCAGTCTCCTGTAACAGGACTAATCTCCAGGTCCAGTCTCCTTTAACAGGACTAATCTCTCTCCAGGTCCAGGTCCAGTCTCCTGTTAACAGGACTAATCTCTCTCCAGGTCCAGTCTCCTGTTAACAGGACTAATCTCTCTCCAGGTCCAGTCTCCTGTTAACAGGACTAATCTCTCTCCAGGTCCAGTCTCCTGTTAACAGGACTAATCTCTCTCCAGGTCCAGTCTCCTGTTAACAGGACTAATCTCTCTCCAGGTCCAGTCTCCTGTTAACAGGACTAATCTCCAGGTCCAGTCTCCTGTTAACAGGACTAATCTCTCTCCAGGTCCAGGTCCAGTCTCCTGTTAACAGGACTAATCTCTCTCCAGGTCCAGTCTCCTGTTAACAGGACTAATCTCTCTCCAGGTCCAGTCTCCTGTTAACAGGACTAATCTCTCTCCAGGTCCAGTCTCCTGTTAACAGGACTAATCTCTCTCCAGGTCCAGTCTCCTGTTAACAGGACTAATCTCTCTCCAGGTCCAGTCTCCTGTTAACAGGACTAATCTCTCTCCAGGTACAGGTCCAGTCTCCTATTAACAGGACTAATCTCTCTCCAGGTCCAGGTCCAGTCTCCTGTTAACAGGACTAATCTCTCTCCAGGTCCAGGTCCAGTCTCCTGATAACAGGACTAATCTCTCTCCAGGTCCAGTCTCCTGATAACAGGACTAATCTCTCTCCAGGTCCAGTCTCCTGATAACAGGACTAATCTCTCTCCAGGTCCAGGCCCAGTCTCCTGTTAACAGGACTAATCTCTCTTCAGGTCCAGTCTCCTGATCACAGGACTAATCTCTCTCCAGGTCCAGTCTCCTGATAACAGGACTAATCTCTCTCCAGGTCCAGTCTCCAGTTAACAGGACTAATCTCTCTCCAGGTCCAGTCTCCTGTTAACACGACTAATCTCTCTCCTGGTCCAGGTCCAGTCTCCTGTTAGCAGGACTAATCTCTCTCCTGGTCCAGGTCCAGTCTCCTGTTAACAGGACTAATCTCTCTCCAGGTCCAGTCTCCTGTTAACAGGACTAATCTCTCTCCAGGTCCAGTCTCCAGTTAACAGGACTAATCTCTCTTCAGGTCCATGTCCAGTCTCCTGTTAACAGGACTAATCTCTCTCCAGGTCCAGGCCCAGTCTCCTGTTAACAGGACTAATCTCTCTCCAGGTCCAGTCTCCTGTTAACAGGACTAATCTCTCTCCAGGTCCAGTCTCCTGTTAACAGGACTAATCTCTCTCCAGGTCCAGTCTCCTGTTAACAGGACTAATCTCTCTCCAGGTCCAGGTCCAGTCTCCTGTTAACAGGACTAATCTCTCTCCAGGTCCAGGTCCAGTCTCCTGATAACAGGACTAATCTCTCTCCAGTTCCAGGTCCAGTCTCCTGTTAACAGGACTAATCTCCAGGTCCAGTCTCCTGTTAACAGGACTAATCTCTCTCCAGGTCCAGGTCCAGTCTCCTGTTAACAGGACTAATCTCTCTCCAGGTCCAGTCTCCTGTTAACAGGACTAATCTCTCTCCAGGTCCAGTCTCCTGTTAACAGGACTAATCTCTCTCCAGGTCCAGTCTCCTGTTAACAGGACTAATCTCTCTCCAGGTCCAGTCTCCTGTTAACAGGACTAATCTCTCTCCAGGTCCAGTCTCCTGTTAACAGGACTAATCTCCAGGTCCAGTCTCCTGTTAACAGGACTAATCTCTCTCCAGGTCCAGGTCCAGTCTCCTGTTAACAGGACTAATCTCTCTCCAGGTCCAGTCTCCTGTTAACAGGACTAATCTCTCTCCAGGTCCAGTCTCCTGTTAACAGGACTAATCTCTCTCCAGGTCCAGTCTCCTGTTAACAGGACTAATCTCTCTCCAGGTCCAGTCTCCTGTTAACAGGACTAATCTCTCTCCAGGTCCAGTCTCCTGTTAACAGGACTAATCTCTCTCCAGGTACAGGTCCAGTCTCCTATTAACAGGACTAATCTCTCTCCAGGTCCAGGTCCAGTCTCCTGTTAACAGGACTAATCTCTCTCCAGGTCCAGGTCCAGTCTCCTGATAACAGGACTAATCTCTCTCCAGGTCCAGTCTCCTGATAACAGGACTAATCTCTCTCCAGGTCCAGTCTCCTGATAACAGGACTAATCTCTCTCCAGGTCCAGGTCCAGTCTCCTGTTAACAGGACTAATCTCTCTCCAGGTCCAGGTCCAGTCTCCTGATAACAGGACTAATCTCTCTCCAGGTCCAGGTCCAGTCTCCAGTTAACAGGCCTAATCTCTCTCCAGGTCCAGGGTTTCAGGAGTTCCATGAGACTTGCTCACACAGGGCCTACACTACACAGAGGCAGGGACAGATAACAGCACTAGGTGTGTGTGTGTGTGACAAAGAGGGAGAGAGTATTTGTGCAGCTCTCTCCCCTGTCCTTGACTCCATGCAGGCACTTCCCGTTAACATCATCGAGAGACTAATGGAGGGTTTATCACTGGAAGCTCATCTTGAAGACATAATACATTTTCTCCTCAACTCTGTTTGTTATGCATCAACACGAATCACCATGGTTACACACACACGCGCACACTAACACGCACACGCACACACACACACACCACTCTACAGATCCTAATCAGTGTTGAGGAGTAGTAATTTAACTACAATTTGCAGTAGCTTATTGGTAGTTGAACTAAATGTTAATCTAGGTAATGTTTTCAGTAGTTCATTTTTTTGTTGTTGCCATGTAGCGGTGTAGCTAACTACTGGAACTACACACTACTGTTTAACCATGTAGCGGTGTAGCTAACTACTGGAACTACACACTACTGTTTTACCATGTAGCGGTGTAGCTAACTACTGGAACTACACACTACTGTTTTACCATGTAGCGGTGTAGCTAACTACTGGAACTACACACTACTGTTTTACCATGTAGCGGTGTAGCTAACTACTGGAACTACACACTACTGTTTTACCATGTAGCGGTGTAGCTAACTACACACTACTGTTTTACCATGTAGCGGTGTAGCTAACTACTGGAACTACACACTACTGTTTAACCATGTAGCGGTGTAGCTAACTACTGGAACTACACACTACTGTTTAACCATGTAGCGGTGTAGCTAACTACTGGAACTACACACTACTGTTTTACCATGTAGTGGTGTAGCTAACTACTGGAACTACACACTACTGTTTTACCATGTAGCGGTGTAGCTAACTACTGGAACTACACACTACTGTTTTACCATGTAGCGGTGTAGCTAACTACTGGAACTACACACTACTGTTTTACCATGTAGCGGTGTAGCTAACTACACACTACTGTTTTACCATGTAGCGGTGTAGCTAACTACTGGAACTACACACTACTGTTTAACCATGTAGCGGTGTAGCTAACTACTGGAACTACACACTACTGTTTTACCATGTAGTGGTGTAGCTAACTACTGGAACTACACACTACTGTTTTACCATGTAGCGATGTAGCTAACTACTGGAACTACACACTACTGTTTAACCATGTAGCGGTGTAGCTAACTACTGGAACTACACACTACTGTTTTACCATGTAGCGGTGTAGCTAACTGATGGAACTAAACACTACTGTTTAACCATGTAGCGGTGTAGCTAACTACTGGAACTACACACTACTGTTTTACCATGTAGTGGTGTAGCTAACTACTGGAACTAAACACTACTGTTTAACCATGTAGCGGTGTAGCTAACTACTGGAACTACACACTATTATTTCAGCAAAAAGAAAATATTGGTGAATTAGCAATCATTTTCAAAATGTTCCTAATTCTCAAGTGAAACATTGTTTTTTTTTTGTTTAATAGGCTAATTTACACATTCTGTTAACATCTGATTCCAGAGTGATCTGTTCTTGCAATTTGTAGTCTATGACGGTTCAGATTTACATATCATATTTTTCTCCAAAGTAGTTTTGGATGTAAACTTACTTAAGTAAACTATATTTTTCTTAAAAGGTAGCTTTAATATAGCTTAACTTCTGTCAGTGTGAAGTAATTATTAGCTTGGTCTTCCAGGCCAGAGTACTGTAAGTGTTGTGTTATTTACAGATGTAAACAAATGTTTACACATCAACGGGGTGAAGGGCGGTCAGCTTACAAGGACACCCACTTATCTCAACAACTTCTCTCTTTCCACAACTCCAAGTGTCCCCTGAAGGAGGTTCAAAGAGACAAAGAACAGACGTTTTCCTGTAGAGCAACAGACCATCTTTTCCTATTTACATGTGTTACAGGGGTTTACCAACTAGACTTTCGGGCACCTTAGATGTGGATTCCAAGAAAAGGGGGTTGAGGTTATGATAATCCTTATAAAAAGAGGGGAAAAGTATCACCAACTGCGCCAGTGACATTTTGAACAAACTGAAGGATTCATAACATCTTGGTACAACTTGAAGGATACTGTGAAATTTTCCTTCTGATGTTTCTACGTCATAAAAAAAAAAGGGGGGGGGGGGGTATAATGTGTATTTGCTGTAACGTGAAATGTACAGTGCATTCGGAAAGTATTCAGACCCCTTGACTTTTTCCACATTTTGTTACGTTACACTTTTATTCTAAAATGGATGAAATAGTTTTTTTTTTCCTCGTCAATCTACCCACAATACCACATAATGTAAAGCAAAAACAGTTTATACTTTTTTTTATTTTTTGCAAATATTGTAAAAATAAAAACAGAAATATCACATTTACATAAGTATTCGGACCAGTTACTCAGTACTTTGTTGAAGCATCTTTGGCAGCGATTACAGCCTTGAGTCTTCTTGGGTATGACGCTACAAGCTTGGCACATCTGTATTTGGGGAGTTTCACCCATTCTTTTCTGCAGATCCTCTCAAGCTTGGTCAGGTTGGATGGGGAGCGTCGCTGCACAGCCATTTCCAGGTCTCTCCAGAGATGTTCGATCGGGTTCAAGTCCGGGCTCTGGCTGGGCCACTCAAGGACATTCAGTTCAGAGACTTGTCCTGAAGCCACTCCTGAGTTGTCTTGGCTTTGTGCTTAGGGTCGTTGTCCTATTGGAAGGTAAACCTTCACCCCAGCCTGAGGTCCTGAGTGCTCTGGAGCAGGTTTTCATCAAGGATCTCTGTACTTTGCTCCGTTCATTTTTTCCCTCAATCCTGACTAGTCTCCCAGTCCCTGTCGCTGAAAAACATCCCCACAGCATGATGCTGCCACCACCATGCTTCACCGTAGGGACGGTACCAGGTTTCCTCCAGATGCGACAGTTGGCATTCAGGCCAAAGAGTTCAATCTTGGTTTCATCAGACCAGAGAAGGTTGTTTCTCATGGTCTGAGAGTCTTTAGGTGCCTTTTGACAAACTCAGTGAGCTGTATTTTATTACTATGGATCCCAATTAGCTATTTTCCATTTTCCATTAAGCTTCGCTGAACACGGAAGCCAGCTGGACCAATGTGATTGTTATGATCAGTGATTAGCTGCCTTTGAAGTGAGGGATCTAACATTAAGTAGCCCTATTTTGAGATGTGAGATATCACGATCTCTTTCAATAATGACAGGAATGGAGGAGGTCTTTATACTAGTGAGATTGCTAAGGCGAACACCGCCATGTTTAGTTTTGACCAACCTACTTGTAGATCGAGGCACAGACACGGTCTCAATGGGGAAAGCTGAGCTGACTACACTGACTGTGCTAGTGGCAGACTCCACTAAGCTGGCAGGCTGGCTAACAGCCTGCTGCCTGGCCTGCACCCTATTTCATTGTGGAGCTAGAGGAGTTAGAGCCTTGTCTATGTTCGTAGATAAGATGAGAGCACCCCTCCAGCTAGGATGGAGTCTGTCACTCCTCAACAGGCCAGGCTTGGTCCTGTTTGTGGTTGAGTCCCAGAAAGAGGCCCACTTATCTACAGATTCTATCTTTTGGGAGGGGCAGAAAACAGTTTTCAACCAGCGATTGAGTTGTGAGACTGCTGTAGAGCTCATCACTCCCCCTAACTGGGAGGGGGCCAGAGACAATTACTCGATGCCGACACATCTTTCTAGCTAATTTACACACTGAGGCTATGTTACATTTGGTGACCTCTAACTGTTTCATCCTAACATCATTGGTGCCAACATGTTTTAATTTAAAAAAATATATTTCTCCTTTATTTAACCTGGTAGACCAGTTGAGAACAAGTTCTCATTTACAACTGCGACCTGGCCAAGATAAAGCAAAGCAGTGCGACACAAACAACAACACAGAGTTAAACATGGAATAAACAAACGTACAGTCAATAACACAATAGAAAAAGTCTATATACAGTGTGAGCAAATGAGGTAAGATTAGGGCGGTAAGGCAATAAATAGGCCATAGTGGCGAAATAATTATAATTTAGTGTCACGCCCTGACCTTAGAGATCCTTTTATGTCTCTATTTTGGTTGGTCAGGGCGTGAGTTGGGGTGGGCATTCTATGTCCTTTTTTCTATGTTTGGTATTTCTTTGTTTCGGCCGGGTGTGGCTCTCAATCAGGGACAGCTGTATATCGTTGTTGCTGATTGGGAGTCATACTTAGGCAGCCTGTTTTCCTTTGGGTTTTGTGGGTGGTTTATTTTCTGTTTAGTCATTTTGTTACCTGACAGAACTGTTTGGCTGTTGTCGTTGGTTTATTTTGTAAAGTGTTCTCTTTTTCCATTAAATTACAAAGATGAGCACTAACCACACTGCGCCTTGGTCTACTCCATTCAACAGCGGTTACATATAGTAATTAAACACTGGAATGGTAGATGTGCAGAAGATGAATGTGCAAGTAGAGATACTGGGGTGCAAAGGAGCAAGATAAATAAATAAATACAGTATGGGGATGAGGTAGTTAGATAGATGGGCTATGTACAGGTGCAGTGATCTGTGAGCTGCTCTGACAGCTGGTGCTTAAAGCTAGTGAGGGAGATATGAATCTAGGAACTGCCTCGTTCAGAACGACAGATTTGTACATTGTCAGCTCAGGGATTTGAACTTACAACCTTTCGGTTACAAGTCCAACGCTCTAACCACTAGGCTACGCTGCCGCGCCGTACAAATCAATGATCAAAACCATGTCTACTCCTGGTTGGAAACCTCTCTACGGTTTCACGGCCGACGTCGACCTCTCAAATTCTCTCTTTCAATTAATAAGATCATATGGTTCTCAGAAGTCCTGTTATGTGCTGTTGTATTCGCAGCCTACTGATCAGTGGAGATTCTCAATAACTGGGTTGCATGTATCTGGGTTGCATGTATCTGGGTTGCATGTATCTGGGTTGCATGTATCTGGGTTGTATCTGGGTTGCATGTATCTGGGTTGTATCTGGGTTGCATCTGGGTTGTATGTATCTGGGTTGCTATCTGGGTTGCATCTGGGTTGCATCTGGGTTGTATGTATCTGGGTTGCATGCATCGGGTTGCATGCATCTGGGTTGCATGTATCTGGGTTGCATCTGGGTTGCATGTATCTGGGTTGCATCTGGGTTGCTGATCTGGGTTATATCTGGGTTGCATGTATCTGGGTTGTATCTGGGTTGCATGTATCTGGGGTTGCATGTATCTGGGTTGGCATGTATCTGGGTTGTATCTGGGTTGCCATCTCAATGTACCCGGTCTTGTTATCGTATATTTTAATTACCACATTTTCCAACTTATTTCGTCATGTAAATAAAACCTTGAATTAAGAGTTTGTGGTATTGAAGTGACTTGTGAGAGACTGGGTTTGAGCCCAGAACCTCATCAGAGAGAGAACATAGTATCTGACTGTTGATATAGTGATTAATAAGGATAAAAGGGTTTCTCTATATCCTTAATTAATGGTGCCCCTCTTAATCTGCAAAAACATATTCAGCACATCAATCAGTAAATGATCTTGAATATCAATATTAGGTAATAACAGTGTGTGTGTGTGTGTGTGTGTGTGTGTGTGTGTGTGTGGTGTGTCTGTGTGTGTGTTTTGTGTTGTGTGTTGTGTGTTGTGTGTGTGTGTGTGTGTGCTGTCAGCAGCAGACGGATCCTAGCGCTCCTTCAGACTCTCAGAGCCTTTCTGGGTGACCACTCAGGACAAAAACACACACCTACAGCTGCTGCTAGGAAGAGGAGAGGGGGAGGAGAGAAGAGAGGAAGAGAGAGGGGAGGAGAGAAGAGAGGAGAGGGAAAGAGAGTAGAGGGGAGGGGAGGAGAAGGAGAGGAGAAGTGAGGAGAGGAGAGAGGAAGAGAGAGAAGAGAGGGAAGAGAGAGTAGAGGGGAGGCGAAGGAGAGGAGAGAGATTGGAGGAAAGGGGAGGAGAGAGAGAAGAGAGAGGAGAGGTGGAGGGGAAATGAGAGGAGAGGGGGAGAGCAGTGGGAGTGGCTATACTGGCCAGAAGTAAAACATTCACACAACATAACTACAGATCAGTGAGGGTTGATATACCGACCACAACATAACTACAGGCTGCCACCCTCACACACAGAGAGACAGAGAGACAGAGAGACAGAGAAAGAAAGAAAGACCGAGCGACAGAGGAGAGAGAGAGAGGAGAGAGAGAGAGAGGAGAGAGAGAGAGGAGAGAGAGGAGAGAGAGAGGAGAGATAGAGAGGAGAGAGAGAGGAGGAGAGGGCGGGAAGCAGGAGAGAGGATCAACTAGTTTGGTCACATCACTCAACTGTCTCTGTCTGTGTGTGTGTGTGTGTGTGTGTGTGTGTGTGTGTGCATAGGTGCGCATGTGTGTGTGCATAGGTGTTTGCATAGATGCGCATGTGTGTTATCTTGTGTGTGTGTGTGTGTGTGTGTGTGTATCAGAGTTTCACTCAGTCAGGGTGACTCATGTAAATATACAGTTGATCTGTCTACAATTAATATTATCATGATGTGTGTGGAGCTACTGAGATGGAACCCGCCTGGTCTTTAGTCAGGTTATTGAGACAACTCTATGGAGTGGAGCTACTGAGAGGGAACCCACCTGGCCCTTAGTCAGGGTATTGAGACAACTCTATGGAGTGGAGCTGCTGAGAGGGAACCCACCTGGCCCTTAGTCAGGGTATTGAGACAACTCAATGGAGTGGAGCTGCTGAGAGGGAACCCACCTGGCCCTTAGTCAGGGTATTGAGACAACTCAATGGAGTGGAGCTGCTGAGATGGGACCCACCTGGCCCTTAGTCTGGGTATTGAGACAACTCAATGGAGTGGAGCTATTGAGATGGGACCCACCTGGCCCTTAGTCAGGGTATTGAGAGTGGAGTGTCATGACTCTTCTGTGACGATCTGAAGGATCAGGTTACAGCGGGTCCGTTCTACAGCGTGCTCTCTCTCGTAGAGGGGAGGGGGGGAGGAGGAGGGGGAGGAGTGGGTTGTCGGCTGTTTTATGGCGGTCATAAAATACGCTGCCTCTATGCGCTGTAGTGTTTCGAGAGTGGAATGTAAACTGTGGAACACAGAGAGAAACTAGGACAATCAAAATATTTTTTTTTTGAGAACGTGTGTATTTAATAAAGAACAATCCTGTCAAAGTGTGTTTCATTTGGTGACCTCATGAAAAGACAGGGTCCCACCATTGCTGTATCTCTGGTTGTGTACACTTTTCAATGATCAGATTCACATCTAGGATGTTGGATAAAATGAATAAGGAAATATGAAACTATTTGTGAGAAGATGTGATGTGATGTTGGCCTTCTAAACGAGATACTTGTTAAGGTGTAAAGTTTTAACTAGTCAGTGGCCACGCCCACGTGAGCATAGACTTGGTCGGTGTCATGGACCACCTCCCCTTTCTTCCACAGAGTATAAAACCCACTTCCTACAAAACGTACATTAGGTCAGAGAACGCCGGGACGGAATCTGGTTACAATTCTGTAGGCCGTTTGACCAGAAAGGCGAAGGAAAGGAGAGGTAGCTACCTTGTTGAAATGGTTAAGAACTACAACTCTACCAAAAGGACAAGACCAGAGAACGTGGAGATCATTCCCACGTTGAAACGGCGAAGAAATCTACAAACTAAAGAATAATTATTCAGACTGCAGCTGTTTAAATACTTCAGTCCGATTCTAAGAACAGTTCCGAATGGAACTCTGATGTATTTATTCTAACTACGACAGACTGTGACTTCTGGGAGAACCCAACCAGAGACGTTTCTGTCGACTCTCTCCAGCGAATGGACCGGTGACCACAGAGAGAGGGAGAGAGAGGGAGAAAGAGAGAGAGAGAGAGAGAGAGAGAGAGAGGGAGAGAGGGAGAAAAAGAGAGAAAGAGAGAGAGAGAGAGAGAGAGAGAGAGAGAGAGAGGGAGAAAAAGAGAGAGAGAGAGAGAGAGAAAAAGAGAGAGAGGGAGAGGGAGAAAAAGAGAGAGAGGGAGAGAGAGAGAGAGAGAGAGAGAGAAGGAGAGAGGGAGAAAAAGAGAGAGAGAGAGAGAGAGAAAAAGAGAGAGAGAGAGAGAGGGAGAGAGGGAGAAAAAGAGAGAGAGAAAGAGAGAGAGAGAGAGAGAGCGCGAGGGAGAAAGAGAGAGAGAGAGAGAGAGAGAGAGAGAGAGAGAGAGAGAGAGAGAGAGAGGCGAGGGACTACAAGAGAGAGAGAGGGAGAGACAACAAAACATACGCTTGTAAATATGGAAATTGCAATTTCTTTTCAAATGAGCGGTTGTTGAAATTCAGAGTTTTAGCAATATTCTATGAGTGTAGGTATCAGCTATGTGTTTCCCGCACTTGAGCGGTCCCCAACCCCCTTTCCTTTGTCTACCAAGCCGTCATATCAGTTTGGTCCGCTAGGGACTTTTTCTTTGTATCATGTAACACCCAATGTATAACTAATTGTGTGCGTGATTATGTAATTCTGTGAGATTTTATTAAGTTAGTTAGTAAATAAATAATTTAACCAATTTGTATATCGCCGATTCATGATTTAGGCTAGGGTTCGCAGATATCCAATGGTTTGCGAAGTTCAAGAATATGACTGATGAGGTAATAACGATACATTAATACAAGACTGTACTCAATAAGATATGAAAACATCTGAAGAGTTATATTCAGCAATTGAAACTCTATAAACAACATATTCCCGTGGTGCCCCGACTTAATAGTTAATTCAAGTTACATGATTAGTTTAATCAAGGTAATTAAATGACAGAGAATTGATTTGATAAGATACAGTCTTCAAATTTAATGATCGTCAACGACACAACAGGAGCTACTGAGACGTGACCCGTCCAAGCCCCGTCTAACAGCCCAAGCCCCGTCTAACAGCCCAAGCCCCATCTTACAGTCCAAGCCCCGTCTAACAGTCCAAGCCCCGTCTAACAGCCCAAGCCCCGTCTAACAGTCCAAGCCCCCTTTAACAGCCCAAGCCCCGTCTAACAGTCCAAGCCCCGTCTAACAGTCCAAGCCCCGTCTAACAGTCCAAGCCCCGTCTAACAGTCCAAGCCCCGTCTAACAGTCCAAGCCCCCTTTAACAGTCCAAGCCCCGTCTAAGAGTCTAAGCCCCATCTAACAGTCCAAGCCCCGTCTAACAGTCTAAGCCCCATCTAACAGTCCAAGCCCCGTCTATAGAATTGTTTTAAGGTCATACCAAAGATAATTTTGATACTTGATTTTGAATTGTAAGACCCCTTGAAGTATCAAAAAATGTATAGAAACACATTGAATAACAGATATTCCTTACTGCTATTAGCCCATAGAAACACATTGAATAACAGATTACTGCTATTAGCCCATAGAAACACATTGAATAACAGATTACTGCTATTAGCCCATAGAAACACATTGAATAACAGATTACTGCTATTAGCCCATAGAAACACATTGAATAACAGATTACTGCTATTAGCCCATAGAAACACATTGAATAACAGATTACTGCTATTAGCCCATAGAAACACATTGAATAACAGATTACTGCTATTAGCCCATAGAAACACATTGAATAACAGATTACTGCTATTAGCCCATAGAAACACTTTGAATAACAGATTCATTACATGGAACAACAGATAGTCCCCAAAATATAATCTATAGGAAGTTTGTTCTGAAGTGTCTGTATCTGAGAGATAGAAGAGAGAGATCTTATCTTTGGAACTGAACCATCTCCATATATGCTTCCAATCATTTCGTTCAACTGGTACCGGGTGTATCGATGTACGAGTCGGGAAGCAAATTCAGGGAGTGAATACAATTTAATAAATAAACAAAACAGCGCACCGACATGAAAAGCAACAGAAACAATGACGACTGGGGAAGAAACCAAAGGGAGTGACATATAAAGGGCAAGTAAACCAGGAGGTGATGGAGTCATTATGCGCATAGCGCTGGTGACAGCAGCCTGGTGACCAAGAGGCCGGAGAGGAATCACACGAGTCACCGGGGAATCTTCAGACGAGTCACCGGGGAATCTTCAGACGAGTCACCGGGGAATCTTCACACGTGACACCGGGGAATCTTCAGACGTGACACCGGGGAATCTTCAGGCGTGACACCGGGGAATCTTCAGGCGTGACACCGGGGAATCTTCAGGCGTGACACCGGGGAATCTTCAGGCGTGACACCGGGGAATCTTCAGGCGTGACACCGGGGAATCTTCAGACGAGTCACCGGGGAATCTTCAGACGAGACACCGGGGAATCTTCAGACGAGTCACCGGGGAATCTTCTGACGAGTCACCGGGGAATCTTCAGACGTGTCACCGGGGAATCTTCAGACGAGTCACCGGGGAATCTTCAGACGAGTCACCGGGGAATCTTCAGACGAGTCACCGGGGAATCTTCAGACGAGTCACCGGGGAATCTTCAGACGAGTCACCGGGGAATCTTCAGACGAGTCACCGGGGAATCTTCAGACGTGACACCGGGGAGTCTTCAGACGAGTCACCGGGGAATCTTCAGACGAGTCACCGGGGAATCTTCAGACGAGTCACCGGGGAATCTTCAGGCGTGACACCGGGGAATCTTCAGGCGAGTCACCGGGGAATCTTCAGACGAGTCACCGGGGAATCTTCAGACGAGTCACCGGGGAATCTTCAGACGAGTCACCGGGGAATCTTCAGACGTGACACCGGGGAATCTTCAGACGAGTCACCGGGGAATCTTCAGACGAGTCACCGGGGAATCTTCAGACGAGTCACCGGGGAATCTTCAGACGAGTCACCGGGGAATCTTCAGACGAGTCACCGGGGAATCTTCAGACGAGTCACCGGGGAATCTTCAGACGAGTCACCGGGGAATCTTCAGACGAGTCACCGGGGAATCTTCAGACGAGACACCGGGGAATCTTCAGACGAGTCACCGGGGAATCTTCAGGCGTGACACCGGGGAATCTTCAGACGAGTCACCGGGGAATCTTCAGACGAGTCACCGGGGAATCTTCAGGCGAGTCACCGGGGAATCTTCAGGCGTGACACCGGGGAATCTTCAGACGAGTCTTGTGTAAAACACAACATGTGTTTATGAGAGTCTCAACATTTAGAGAGGTCATAATAGTTATTTTAGGCCAAACCGTTCGGACGCTACAGACGATTTTGTGAGAAGACAGATTTTCAGGATGTCTCATGGTGTGAAAAACACCACCCTAGCTCTGTCACCTTTTTACCGCAGATGAGGAAGTGCGACATAGACGGATGTGGTGGATTGAGAGACATCCAATGCACAAACATCTCTAGCTTAAACTGATGAATTTTTATGGAGATGTTTTTAATTATGCTAGAAAGGCAGGAACCTATGAAAAACCCTAGAGGCACCAGGCTCTGAGGGGTGGCCAGTCCTCTACTGGCTGTACTGGGTAGACCAGAGGAACCAGGCTCTGAGGGGTGACCAGTCCTCTACTGGCTGTACTGGGTAGACCAGAGGAACCAGGCTCTGAGGGGTGACCAGTCCTCTACTGGCTGTACTGGGTAGACCAGAGGAACCAGGCTCTGAGGGGTGGCCAGTCCTCTACTGGCTGTACTGGGTAGAGAGGAACCAGGCTCTGAGGGGTGACCAGTCCTCTTCTGGCTGTACTGGGTAGACCGAGGAACCAGGCTCTGAGGGGTGGCCAGTCCTCTACTGGCTGTACTGGGTAGACCAGAGGAACCAGGCTCTGAGGGGTGGCCAGTCCTCTACTGGCTGTACTGGGTAGACCAGAGGAACCAGGCTCTGAGGGGTGACCAGTCCTCTTCTGGCTGTACTGAGTAGAGAGGAACCAGGCTCTGAGGGGTGGCCAGTCCTCTTCTGGCTGTACTGGGTAGACCAGAGGAACCAGGCTCTGAGGGGTGGCCAGTCCTCTACAGGCTGTACTGGGTAGACCAGAGGAACCAGGCTCTGAGGGGTGACCAGTCCTCTACTGGCTGTACTGGGTAGAGAGGAACCAGGCTGTGAGGGGTGACCAGTCCTCTTCTGGCTGTACTGGGTAGAGAGGAACCAGGCTCTGAGGGGTGGCCAGTCCTCTTCTGGCTGTACTGGGTAGAGAGGAACCAGGCTCTGAGGGGTGACCAGTCCTCTTCTGGCTGTACTGGGTAGAGAGGCACCAGGCTCTGAGGGGTGACCAGTCCTCTACTGGTTGTACTGGGTAGACCAGAGGAACCAGGCTCTGAGGGGTGACCAGTCCTCTACTGGCTGTACTGGGTAGAGAGGAACCAGGCTCTGAGGGGTGACCAGTCCTCTACTGGCTGTACTGGGTAGAGAGGCACCAGGCTCTGAGGGGTGACCAGTCCTCTACTGGCTGTGCCGGGGGGAGATTATAAGAGTACATGGCCATTAAGGCTAGATCGTTCATCAAGACGTTCAGAGAGCCAGACTACATTCGATCATAGGACCTACTGAATAGATGACTACTGACTTACCTCTAGGTTTCCCATCCCTCTCTCCTCCCCTTTTCTCCTCTAATAATCCCTCCCCTCCTCTGCCCATTCCTCCCGTCCTCTCTCCATCCCTCTCCTCCTCCTCTCTCCATCCCTCTCCTTCCCCCTTTGTCCATCCCTCTCCTCTCCTGTCTCTCTGCTCTTCCCTCTCCTGTGCTTCAGTCCTCATCCTCTTCTCTCCTTCGCCCATTCCTCGCGTCCTCTTATCCTCTGACTAGGACAGAGCTGTGGATAAAACATTAACAGCATGTCACTACTAGGGCTGTGACGGTCAAGACATTTCGTCAGCCGTTGATTGTCAAGCAAATAACTGCCCGTCTCACTGTAATTGACCGTTAATTAACATAAACACATTTAGCATCTCCTGGCTTCCACACACAGCCTACAAGCCACTGATGCAGACCCTGGAACATCTACATTTTAATATAGTCTACACCATCACAATAAATCCATTGTTTATTTTAGACAGGTCTAAAGAAACATGATATGAAGAAAATGTAGTCTATTTCAGAAGAACAGAATAGCATACTCTGAGTTGTCCTGATGTTAGGTCCTGATCTGGCTGTGCCAAATGGCTGTGGGGCTACGCTGGTTCATTTAGCAGACTAGATTTGCTTAGAATTCAGTGGCATTATTTTATATTATTTTATAGTATGAAGAATACAATTGAAAAAAGCTGAATAAAATAGAAAATATATTTTCTCCAAACGATTTTACGGAGTGCGCATGGCTGTTCTGTGTTGAGTGGTTAACAAAGAAATAGGTCCTCCTATATGCTTAATTTAGAGTTATTAATGTAACTTTAGTTGTTCTACAAACGTTGGACTATATGTCTAGATTTATAATACATTGTAAGGCTGCATGACGAGACTAATGGTGATTTGAAAAAAGTCACTTGAAAGGCATGAGCTCTGCTTTGTTTTTTTGCGCAGGCTGAACACACTTCATCAGTCTCTCTCATTCACAATTTGACAAGTACTTGATAATGTCTCGAATTTCCCGGCAATATCCCCTTTGTGTGGCCGTAATGCCCCCCAAAAAGAATCCCTGCCTTTTGCGGCCAGTAGCCGTTGTGCTCTTGGGCTGAATATAACAATGATAATTCCCTTCTCCCGGCTGTGTGCTCCGAAGCACCTCTCACTTACATGCCTCTCTCAGATATCTAAATTCTTATCAGCCAACGCCCGTCACGTGATCGGCTCTTTCTCACAGGCTACAAGTGAAGACAGACACATCGGAGACTCAACTGCGCACGTCCTTATCTGAGGCGCACGTTGAAGATATTGGAAGAACTGTCCACATTTACCTTTCGTCGTTTTGAAATCTCACAGTATCAACTTCGCTCTATCTTTCTTTTACGCCTGCTACGTTACTGCAGACGCGGTCATCTGAGACATCCGAATTGCCAGCGGTAGGCTTATAGTGCACTTGATTTACTCTCTGGGCCCGCCGGGAAGGCAGAGTTTATACCTTCAGTCACATGAAATGGTTCAAAATGGCAACAGTTGCCTACCCGGCACTCAGGATGGCTGAATCGGGTGCACCTACTGCCAACAGCCCATGAATAATACAATTAAAAATAGCAAGACAAGGCTTTATCGTTGGGTTTTTTTACAGAAATGTTTGGCGACCGACTAGAAATGCCTTTAAGATGGACCAGTGGACCGTGATCGCCTAGGAATGCCTTGGAGATGGACCAGTGGATCGTGATGGACTAGGAATGCCTTGGAGATGGACCAGTGGATCGTGATGGACTAGGAATGCCTTGGAGATGGACCAGTGGATCGTGATGGACTAGGAATGCCTTGGAGATGGACCAGTGGATCGTGATGGACTAGGAATGCCTTGGAGATGGACCAGTGGATCGTGACCGACCAGTTGGTGACCACCGCTCTAGAAAGTGGAGTGAGGTTCAGTCTCCTGCTTCTCTCTGTGGGCTGATATTTGGGAGCTGAGCTGTAGTCTTGGGCTACTGCATGCATGCCCGTACACGCTCAGATTAGAGGGAACATCTCCACCCCGCTGATCCTCAACACTGGGGCCCCACATGGGTGCGTTCTCAGCACTCTCCTGTACTCCCTGTTCACCCATGACTGCGTGGCCATGCACGTCTCCAACTCAATCATCAAGTTTGCAGACGACACTACAGTGGTAGGCTTGATTACCAACAACGACGAGACGGCCTACAGGGAGGAGGTGAGGGCCCTCGGAGTGTGGTGTCAGGAAAATAACCTCTCACTCAACGTCAACAAAACAAAGGAGATGATCGTGGACTTCAGGAATTCAGGAAACAGCAGAGGGAGCACCCCCCTATCCACATCGACGGGACAGTAGTGGAGAAGGTGGAAAGTTTTAAGTTCCTCGGCGTACACATCACGGACAAATTGAAATGGTCCATCCACACAGACAGCATGGTGAAGAAGGGGCAACAGCACCTCTTCAAACCTCAGAGGGCTTAAGAAATGTGGCTTGTCGCCAAAAACACTCACAAACTTTTACAGACGCACAATCGTGAGCATCCTGTCGGGCTGTATCACCGCCTGGTACGGCAGCTGCTCCGCCCACAACCGTAAGGCTCTCCAGAGGGTAGTGAGGTCTGCACAACGCATCACCGGGGGCAAACTACCTGCCCTCCAGAACACCTACAGCACCCGATGTCACAGGAAGGCCAAAAAGATCATCAAGGACAACAACCACCTGAGCCGCTGCCTGTTCACCCCGCTATCATCCAGAAGGCGAGGTCAGGACAGGTGCATCAAAGCTGGGACCGAGAGACTGAAAAACAGCTTCTATCTCAAGGCCATCAGACTGTTAAACAGCCATCACTAACATTGAGTGGCTGCTGCCAACATACTGACTCAAATCTCTAACCACTTAATAATTAAAAATTGGATGTAATAAATGTATCACTAGTCACTTTAAACAATGCCACTTTATATAATGTTTACATACTCTACAATACTCATATGTATATACTGTATTTTATACCATCTACTGCATCTTGCCTATGCCGTTCGGCCATCGCTCATCCATATATTTATATGTACATATTCTTATTCATTCCTTTACACTTGTGTGTATAAGGTAGTTGTTGTGAAATTGTTAGATTACTTGTTAGATATTACTGCATGGTCGGAACTAGAAGCACAAGCATTTCGCTACACTCGCATTAACACCTGCTAACCATGTGTATGTGACCAATACAATTTGATTTGACATTGTTCACAAGTGATAATATTGTCACCCACAGACTATTCTTGATTTAATCTCATCTTTACATATATTAAATAATTTACGTGTTAGAATGGACCATTATCATACAGCTGTATCAAAACAGGGGAAAAATACATGTCGTGGCCAAAAGATTTGAGAATGACAGAAATATAAATTTTTCACAAAGTCTGCTGCCTTAGTTTGTATGATGGAAATTTGCATATACTCCAGAATGTTATGAAGAGTGATCAGATGAATTGCAACTGAATCCCCCAAAAAACATTTCCACTGCATTTCAGCCCTGCCACAAAAGGACCAGCTGACATGTCAGTGATTCTCTCGTTAACACAGGTGTGAGTGTTGACGAGGACAAGGCTGGAGATCACTCTGTCATGCTGATTGAGTTCGAATAACAGACTGGCAGCTTCAAAAGGAGGGTGGTGTTTGGAATCATTGTTCTTCCTCTGTCAGCCATGGTTACCTGCAAGGAAACACGTGCCGTCAGCATTGCTTTGCCCAAAAAGGGCTTCACAGGCAAGGATATTGCTGCCAGTTAGATTGCACCTAAATCAACCATTTATCGGATCATCAAGAACTTCAAAGAGAGCGGTTCAATTGTTGTGAAGAAGGCTTCAGGGCACCCAAGAAAGTCCAGCAAGCGCCAGGACCGTCTCCTAAAGTTGATTCAGCTGCGGGATCAGGGCACCACCAGTACAGAGCTTGCTCAGGAATGGCAGCAGGCAGGTGTGACTGCATCTGCACACACAGTGAGGCAAAGACTTTTGGAGGATGGCCTGGTGTCAAGAAGGGCAGCAAAGAAGCCACTTCTCTCCAGGAAAAACATCAGGGACAGACTGATATTCTGCAAAAGGTACAAGGATTGGACTGCTGAGGACTGGGGTAAAAGTCATTTTCTCTGATGAATCCCCTTTCCGATTGTTTGGGGCATCCGGAAAAAAGCTTGTCCGGAGAAGACAAGGTTAGCGCTACCATCAGTCCTGTGTCATGCCAACAGTAAAGCATCCTGAGATCATTCATGTGTGGGGTTGCTTCTCAGCCAAGGGAGTGGGCTCACTCACAATTTTGCCTAAGAACACAGCCATGAATAAAGAATGGTACCAACACATCCTCCGAGAGCAACTTCTCCCAACCATCCAGGAACAGTTTGGTGACGAACAATGTCTTTTCCAGCATGATGGAGCACCTTGCCATAAGACAAAAGTGATAACTAAGTGGCTCGGGGAACAAAACATCGATATTTTGGGTCCATGGCCAGGAAACTCCCCAGACCTTAATCCCATTGAGAACTTGTGGTCAATCCTCAAGAGGCGGGTGGACAAACAAAAACCCACTAATTCTGACAAACTCAAAGCGTTGATTATGCAAGAATGGGCTGCCATCAGTCAGGATGTGGCCCAGAAGTTAATTGACAGCATGCCAGGGCGGATTGCAGAGGTCTTGAAAAAGAAGGGTCAACCCTGCAAATATTGACTCTGCATCAACTTCATGCAATTGTCAATAAAAGCCTTTGACACTTATGAAATGCTTGTAATTATACTTCAGTATTCCATAGTAACATCTGACAAAAATATCTAAAGACACTGAAGCAGCAAACTTTGTGAAAATTAATATTTGTGTCATTCTCAAAACTTTTGGCCACGACTGTATGCCCTTAAATAGTGACTGGAGGACGCTTTTCATGCCAGCCAGGTAGGCTATACTCCTGTTGTAAAGAGAAGCAATGTGCTTTATATTAAGAATGTTGAGAAATAAATATAGTAGACCTAGCTTATAGAAAGCTGATGGGATCCTCCTCTTTTTAGTAGAGGCCATCACTCCCGTTTTCTCATGCAATCGCATAGCCTATAGAACTGTTACGCAACATGAGCTCATGGGCTCTCATGAAGTGTTTGATTAGATTTTCCATTACATTTGCATTGATGTCAGAGTGATTAGAGGGACAATAGAGTGCTGAGTACCAGGCAGTTAGCAAGTTTGGTAGGTTACTAATGACCAGCAGGAGCAGCAGAGCTTGGAGAAGCCTAATGACCGTGACTAAAAGGTCACATTGAATTTGACTGCCTTCATGACTCGTGACCACCGGCGTGGCGGTAATACGGTCACCATAACAGCCCTGCCTCTGGCCACCGTAACGTTCTACAAGGGGCTTGGCGGTTAAGACTAACGTTCTACAAGGGGCTTGGTAGTTAAGACTAACGTTCTACAAGGGGCTTGGTAGTTAATACTAACATTCTACAAGGGGCTTGGCGGTTAAGACTAAGGTTCTACAAGGGGCTTGGTAGTTAAGACTAACGTTCTACAAGGGGCTTGGTAGTTAAGACTAACGTTCTACAAGGGGCTTGGTAGTTAAGACTAACCTTCTACAAGGGGCTTGGTAGATAAGACTAACCTTCTACAAGGGGCTTGGTAGATAAGACTAACCTTCTACAAGGGGCTTGGTAGATAAGACTAACCTTCTACAAGGGGCTTGGTAGTTAAGACTAACCTTCTACAAGGGGCTTGGTAGATAAGACTAACCTTCTACAAGGGGCTTGGTAGTTAAGACTAACGTTCTACAAGGGGCTTGGTAGTTAAGACTAACGTTCTACAAGGGGCTTGGTAGTTAAGACTAACATTCTACAAGGGGCTTGGTAGTTAAGACTAATGTTCTACAAGGGGCTTGGCGGTTAGGACTAAGGTTCTACAAGGGGCTTGGTAGTTAAGACTAACGTTCTACAAGGGGCCTGGTAGTTAAGACTAACGTTCTACAAGGGGCTTGGCGGTTAGGACTAAGGTTCTACAAGGGGCTTGGTAGTTAAGACTAACGTTCTACAAGGGGCTTGGTAGTTAAGACTAACGTTCTACAAGGGGCTTGGTAGTTAAGACTAAGGTTCTACAAGGGGCTTGGTAGTTAAGACTAACCTTCTACAAGGGGCTTGGTAGTTAAGACTTCTACAAGGGGCTTGGTAGTTAAGACTAACGTTCTACAAGGGGCTTGGTAGTTAAGACTAACGTTCTACAAGGGGCTTGGTAGTTAAGACTAACATTCTACAAGGGGCCTGGTAGTTAAGACTAATGTTCTACAAGGGGCTTGGCGGTTAGGACTAAGGTTCTACAAGGGGCTTGGTAGTTAAGACTAAGGTTCTACAAGGGGCTTGGTAGTTAAGACTAATGTTCTACAAGGGGCTTGGTAGTTAAGACTAAGGTTCTACAAGGGGCTTGGTAGTTAAGACTAAGGTTCTACAAGGGGCTTGGTAGTTAAGACTAATGTTCTACAAGGGGCTTGGTAGTTAAGACTAAGGTTCTACAAGGGGCTTGGTAGTTAAGACTAACATTCTACAAGGGGCTTGGTAGTTAAGACTAACGTTCTACAAGGGGCTTGGTAGTTAAGACATGTCCGTGTTCTGAACTCTGTAATAACCTTATAGAGACTCAACAGGATCTCAAGATGCACAGCTGAGTAGGTCAGAGCAGCTGCATTATAAGGAGGGGCGGTGAGGGTCAGCCGCCCACCCACCCACCCAACCCACCATACCACACACAGACACACACACAGCTGGGGGAGAGGGAATGTGGTGTGTAGTCGTGTACACCGACACACCCACCAGGACAGAAACGTGAGGAACATGACCGTTCGGTTAATATTTTATTACAGCTCGTCGGTTTAACAGTAGGTCTTCATCTCAGTGTTGAAACAGTTTAATGTGATTCCATCATGCTGAAAACAGCCTACGACAGCACCGTGTCGCTATACACACACACACACACACACACACACACACACACACCACCACATCACCACCGTTACGTCATACACATCGTCACCTTCATTTATGCTTTTAAAAACCTCTCGTCTTGAGTAGCAAATAGCTATAAAAACCCATTTCTATATATATATATAAAAAAAATCTAAAAAAAGAAGGAAGAAGAAGTACAGGATAAGTTAAATAAAAGAAAAACCCTGACGGTGTCATTGAGTTCAGAAGAAACAGAAAGGAGGTTGAACCCTGAACTATGACCTCTGTGACCTGGGCCATAGAACATGCACCTGATGCATACACGTCGTCCGTCCGTCCGTCCGTCCGTCCATGTGTGTGTGTGTGTAGTGACAGCACCATTAACACAATATGTGTGTCTAAGAGTATCAGCAGTGTTTGTGATCTTTGTCTGCCAGAGCCCTGAGAGTGAGAGACTGAGCTGCACTTCCTGACCTCCTGCTAAATGTGTAACCAAATTACAGACACATATTTCACACAGAACCACAAAGAATTTGAAAAAAAAAAAAATAAAAAAAAATAATAATAATCTAAATAAAATCAAACATTGACTATTTGAAATGTTGATATTTTTGTAAAAACCTTTTTTGGAGTGCAATGTTTACTGTTAAATTCTAATCGGTTTTTTTTTTTGGTTGTTGATGTTTTGTCTTCTCGCTTTTGTTTATTATTTTTTTTCACTTGTAAACATGTTCTCCCGTGCCAATAAAGCCCCTTGACAGAGAGAGAATGTCTATTATCAACCTCCACCATCTCAGGACGTAGAAATGTATTGTGTAGAACAAACACGGAGGTCTGTTATGTAGAACAGGGACTCGTTCCAGCTCTAGTTAATCTATTTCTATCTGCAACGTTCTGAACGCTTCACCTCAACGATAAAGCACTGGAGCTGACAGAGAGTATGATGTCACTCCTCTGTCTCCTTTAACCTCTCCTACTGCCCCTCCCTGACAACGCCGCGGCAACCACGGCAGGCTCCATAGCGACCGCTGAGTGACAGGGAGGTGTGGCATGTGCTACTTCTTTCCTCTCGCCTTTCAACATCCCTCCCTCCCTCCCTCCCCAGGCTGCTTCCAACATCCCTCCCTCCCTCCCTCCCCAGGCTGCTGGTAAACGACAGAGATATACCCACATTAGTGTTAAAGAGCTGCACTCTCCCTCTCTCTCTCTCTTTCTCTCTCTCTTCTCCTCCCCCCACCACATACCAACAGGGAGCGATAACGAGAGATAAACACTCTGTAAACATTGATTTAATAAACATTGTGATTTAGCAGAGAGATAGCCCAGTCTCTGGCTCAGCTCAATGATCTAACGAGGTGATCTGTGATGAAAGCTATTTTTCTGTGGACAGGAGTGTAGGTGGCAGAGAGGACCTGTAACATCAGCATGAAGTGGAGGTGCAGAGAGGACCTGTAACATCAGCATGAAGTGGAGGTGCAGAGAGGACCTGTAACATCAGCATGAAGTGGAGGTGCAGAGAGGACCTGTAACATCAGCATGAAGTGGAGGTGCAGAGAGGACCTGTAACATCAGCATGAAGTGGAGGTGCAGAGAGGACCTGTAACATCAGCATGAAGTGGAGGTGCAGAGAGGACCTGTAACATCAGCATGAAGTGGAGGTGCAGAGAGGACCTGTAACATCAGCATGAAGTGGAGGTGCAGAGAGGACCTGTAACATCAGCATGAAGTGGAGGTGCAGAGAGGACCTGTAACATCAGCATGAAGTGGAGGTGCAGAGAGGACCTGTAACATCAGCATGAAGTGGAGGTGCAGAGAGGACCTGTAACATCAGCATGAAGTGGAGGTGCAGAGAGGACCTGTAACATCAACATGAAGTGGAGGTGCAGAGAGGACCTGTAACATCAGCATGAAGTGGAGGTGCAGAGAGGACCTGTAACATCAGCATGAAGTGGAGGTGCAGAGAGGTCCATGTCCCGTCAGAAGGACCTGTAACATCAACATGATTCATTGACTTTTATAAGCTGGTTGTTGCTACATGATCCAACAGATCTCCTTTAGCCCTTATATATAGACACTACACCGCCCATACAAGGGCAGACACACGTGTGTGTGTGTGTGTGTGTGTGTGTGTGTGTGTGTGTGTGTGTGTGTGTGTGTGTGTGTACATGTTTTAGTTGTAATTTCAGTCAGCTGTGTCGTGCTAGGACAACAACCAAAACGTTGTACCCAAGAGGGGACCCCGGGACCGAGTTTGAGAAACCTGCTGTACAGCAAAACACACTGGAGATGAAAGCAGCCGATCCTGACTGATTAAAGCCCATAGAATAACATGTAGAACAGCTATGACCTCTAGGACCCTGGAGCTCCAAGCCAGCGTCACTGTTCCCCTCTAATCAGGGACTGATTTAGACCTGGGACACCAGGTGGGTTATTCCCCTCTAATCAGGGCCTGATTTAGACCTGGGGACACCAGGTGGGTTATTCCCCTCTAATCAGGGCCTGATTTAGACCTGGGGACACCAGGTGGGTTATTCCCCCTCTAATCAGGGCCTGATTTAGACCTGGGGACACCAGGTGGGTTATTCCCCTCTAATCAGGGCCTGATTTAGACCTGGGGACACCAGGTGGGTTATTCCCCCTCTAATCAGGGCCTGATTTAGACCTGGGGACACCAGGTGGGTGATTCCCCTCTAATCAGGGACTGATTTAGACCTGGGGACACCAGGTGGGTGATTCCCCTCTAATCAGGGCCTGATTTAGACCTGGGGACACCAGGTGGGTTATTCCCCCTCTAATCAGGGACTGATTTAGACCTGGGGACACCAGGTGGGTTATTCCCCTCTAATCAGGGACTGATTTAGACCTGGGGACACCAGGTGGGTGATTCCCCTCTAGTCAGGGACTGATTTAGACCTGGGGACACCAGGTGGGGGATTCCCCTCTAATCAGGGACTGATTTAGACCTGGGACACCAGGTGGGTGATTCCCCTCTAATCAGGGCCTGATTTAGACCTGGGGACACCAGGTGGGTGATTCCCCTCTAATCAGGGACTGATTTAGACCTGGGACACCAGGTGGGTGATTCCCCTCTAATCAGGGACTGATTTAGACCTGGGGACACCAGGTGGGTGATTCCCCTCTAATCAGGGACTGATTTAGACCTGGGGACACCAGGTGGGTGATTCCCCCTCTAATCAGGGACTGATTTAGACCTGGGGACACCAGGTGGGTGATTCCCCTCTAGTCAGGGACTGATTTAGACCTGGGGACACCAGGTGGGTGATTCCCCTCTAATCAGGGACTGATTTAGACCTGGGGACACCAGGTGGGTGATTCCCCTCTAGTCAGGGACTGATTTAGACCTGGGGACACCAGGTGGGTGATTCCCCTCTAATCAGGGACTGATTTAGACCTGGGGACACCAGGTGGGTGATTCCCCCTCTAATCAGGGACTGATTTAGACCTGGGACACCAGGTGGGTGATTCCCCTCTAATCAGGGACTGATTTAGACCTGGGACGAATGATAAAAGGTAGGAGAGCAGCAGGGTCAGAGCTGCTCTAAGGTGTCTACGTAGTAATCACTGAGTCAGTCAACCTGCTGTAAAAACCTTTATATCGTCTGTCCAACGGGCCGTTCATCCACACACCTTCAGATACAATTCTAAATCAACACCTGGAGTGTCCACACGTTTCCCCCCCCCAAAAAAAATCATTAAAAAACACAGAAAAACCAAAAGAGAAAATAACTTTAAAACCTCCTGGGTTGTGTCCATCTGTCTATGAGACCAGTTTGGGCAGCACGGTGCGGAGGGGTACGGACCCTGCTGAGTCTCCCATCATGTTGGCTCTCAGTTTGTTGTGATTTGCCGCTGCGCCGCTCCCTCCTTTAGCCGGCAGGATGGACGGGAAGGAGGTAGAGTGATGTTCCGTCGCTCCCTTCTTCTCCCCGGCGGCGGGGCCCAGGGGTTTAGGCAGACGTCGATACAACCAGGGGTGTCTGAGGGCCTGACTAGGGGTCAGTCTGCTGGAAGGGTCCCAATCTAGACACCTTTTAATAAAGTCCGTGAAGGTGAGATCTTCACATCCCTTCAGGGCCGCGCTCCACTCTTTACTAGCCGGAGGACCCCGGAGCTTCCCCCTGCGCGATCGGGAGCCTGTGAAAACCGTGGCCCCGCTGGGCAAGGTGTTAGCTCCGCAGTAGCGCGGGTGGCCCTTGGAAGAGATGAAGTTCTTGGCCCTCTTGGCTTGCTCCAGTAGCTTGGTAGGGGGCATGCCCAGTAGCTCCATGACACAGGCTAGCTGATCCCCTTCGTCCTCCCCGGGGAACATGGGATATCCTGTCAACAGCTCAGACAGGATACAGCCAAATGACCACATGTCAATGGGGAGACCGTAGCGTGACCCCAGGATGACCTCGGGGGCGCGGTAGAAGCGGGACTGGATGTACGTGTAGACACGCTGGTGATGGAAACATGACGAACCGAAGTCTATCACCTGGGGGGAGAGAGAGAGAGAGAGAGAGAGAGAGAGAGAGAGAGAGAGAGAGAGAGAGACAGAGACAGAGACAGAGACAGAGACAGAGACAGAGAGAGAGAGAGAGAGAGAGAGAGAGAGAGACAGAGACAGAGACAGAGACAGAGACAGAGACAGAGACAGAGAGAGAGAGAGAGAGAGAGAGAGAGATAGAGAGAGACAGACAGAGAGAGACAGAGAGAGAGAGAGAGAGAGAGAGAGAGAGAGAGAGAGAGAGAGAGAGAGAGAGAGAGAGAGAGAGACAGAGAGAGAGAGAGAGAGAGAGAGAGACAGAGACAGAGAGAGAGACAGAGAGAGACAGAGAGAGAGAGACAGAGTGAGACAGAGTGAGACAGAGAGAGACAGAGAGAGACAGAGAGAGACAGAGAGAGAGAGACAGAGAGAGAGAGAGAGACAGAGTGAGACAGAGAGAGAGAGACAGAGAGAGACAGAGAGAGAGAGAGAGAGAGACAGAGTGAGACAGAGAGAGAGAGTGAGACAGAGAGAGAGAGAGAGAGAGAGAGAGAGAAGAGGGAGAGGGAGAGGGAGAGGGAGAGGGAGAGAGAGAGAGAGAGAGAGAGTTAGGGATCTGGTGATGGAAACATAACGAACCAAAGTCGATCACCTGGACGGAGAGCGACACAGACAGAAATAGCGAGGAGCAAACCCTGCGTGTGCTCCTGTGTGTGCGTGTGTGTGTGTGTGTGTGTGCGCGTGTGTGTGTGTGCGTGTGTGTGTGTGTGTGCGCGTGTGCTCCTGTGTGTGCGTGTGTGTGTGTGTGTGCTCCTGTGTGTGCGTGTGTGTGTGTGTGTGTGTGCGTGCTCCTGTGTGTGCGTGTGTGTGTGTGCGTGCTCCTGTGTGTGTGTGTGTGTGTGTGTGTGTGCGTGTGTGTGCGTGTGTGTGTGTGTGTGCGTGTGTGTGCGTGTGCTCCTGTGTGTGCGTGCGTGAGCGCGTGCGTGCGTGTGTGCGCGTGTGCGTGTTCCTGTGTGTGTTCCTGTGCGTGCGTGTGCGTGTGCGTGTGTGTGTGCGTGTAGTCGTCCCTCCTCACCTTGATTCCACTCCGTCCTTGCTGTTTCAGCAGTATATTCTCCGGCTTCAGGTCACAGTGGATGATCCGGTGTCGGCTCAAAGCCTCCAGACACTGCAGGATGCTGTGGGCAAACTTCCTGACGAGCGGCAGGCTGAAGCCCTGGAATTTATTCCTCTTGATCAGCTCATACAGGTTCATGCTGAGCAGTTCAAAGGTCATGCAGATGTGGTTTCTGAAGGTGAAGTGTTCTAGCATGTGGACGGCGTTCATGGTTCCGGAGCGGTCCTGCTTACGGAGGTGCTCCAGGATACGTATTTCCTCCTGCGCCTGGCGGTGGAAACGCTTCTCGTTACGGACCATCTTCAGCGCCAGGTGTTGCTGCAGCTTGTGGTCGTACACCTTCGCCACCTGGTCATCAGATCAATATATTTGTCAATAAGTCTGTTGTCCCATCGATACATCAATCAGTTTAATCAATCAAAAACTAACCAATAGGCTATTGTAGCACCTTGAGGGGACTAGGGTCAGGGTTCATGGGTTAAGGGTCAGGTTGCATAAAACATCTTTCACTTGTTTCACTTGTATCAAACTCATTCCATGGAGATCACTGATCAGTAAGGAACTCCCCTCACCTGGTTGTCTCAGTAAGGAACTCCCCTCACCTGGTTGTCTCAGTAAGGAACTCCCCTCACCTGGTTGTCTCAGTAAGGAACTCCCCTCACCTGGTTGTCTCAGTAAGGAACTCCCCTCACCTGGTTGTCTAGGTCTACCCACACCTGGTTGTCTAGGTCTCAGTAAGGAACTCTCCTCACCTGGTTGTCTAGGTGTCAGTAAGGAACTCCCCTCACCTGGTTGTCTAGGTCTCAGTAAGGAACTCCCCTCACCTGGTTGTCTAGGTCTCCCCTCACTCTGGCTCACAGAGTAGCTAACTAGCCAGCTAGCTCACAGAGTAGCTAACTAGCCAGCTAGCTCACAGAGTAGCTAACTAGCCAGCTAGCTCACAGAGTAGCTAACTAGCCAGCTAGCTCACAGAGTAGCTAACTAGCCAGCTAGCTCACAGAGTAGCTAACTAGGCAGCTAGCTCACAGAGTAACTAACTAGCCAGCTAGCTCACAGAGTAGCTAACTAGCCAGCTAGCTCACAGAGTAGCTTAGGCTAACTAGCCAGCTAGCTCACAGAGTAGCTTAGACTAACTAGCCAGCTAGCTCACAGAGTAGCTATAGCTAACTAGCCAGCTAGCTCACAGAGTAGCTATAGCTAACTAGCCAGCTAGCTCACAGAGTAGCTATAGCTAACTAGCCAGCTAGCTCACAGAGTAGCTATAGCTAACTAGCCAGCTAGCTCACAGAGTAGCTATAGCTAACTAGCCAGCTAGCTCACAGAGTAGCTATAGCTAACTAGCCAGCTAGCTCACAGAGTAGCTATAGCTAACTAGCCAGCATTGATAGTGCACCTTTCATTGTTTAGCTAAGTAGCTAGCTGGTTGATATTTTCCTTTTGTAACCTGAGCAGATGAAAGCAACATTCACCTCCACAAATGCAGTTCACATTGATATCCATACTGAATGAAGACATTAAGGGACCTCATGGGCCTTTTGCCTTTTTGGTAGGCCGTCATTGTAAATAACAATTTGATCTTAACTGACTTGCCTAGTTAAATAAAGGTTAAATAATACAACATTTTAAACGTTTCACTTAATTTAAAAGGGGGAAATTTGCCTTAAAATGTTTTGTGCAACTAACTTAAAGTTAAGGAAACTATAAGAGAAAAGATGAGGGGGAAATTAACCGGGTCCAGGGGTCAGAGGTTAAAGTGTTACCTGTCCGAAGCTGCCCTTGCCGATGACTTTGAGGAACTCGTATCTGAAGGCCAGGTGATCGTGGGGTACATGGATGTACCCACCCTGCTCGTCATCAAAACCCCCATTGTTGTTGCCCCCAGCAACCGCAGGACGCTTCTTAGCGTTGGGACCCAGGAAATACACCTGGTGGAACCATAATAATTATTAACAAATGAATCACGGAATTGTTTTAATGTAACAAAACACATTTTTGTGTGTGTGTGTGTGTCTGAGTGTGTGTGTGCGCATGCATGCATGCATGTCTCAGGAGGCTGAAGAAATGTTGCTTGGCACCTAAAACTTTAACAGATGCACAATCGTGAGCATCCTGTCGGGCTGTATCACCGCCTGGTACGGCAACTGCTCCGCCCACAACCGTAAGGCTCTCCAGAGGGTAGTGAGGTCTGCATAACTCATTTAGGGGTCAGTCTGGCCACAATCACTGGCCACTTTAATAATGTAACACTAGTCACTTTAATAATGTTCACATATCTTGCATTACCCATCTCATATGTATATACTGTATTATATTCTATTCTACTGTATCTTAGTCTATTGTATCTTAGTCTGACTTTGCTCATCCATATAATTATATATTCTTAATTCCATTCCTTCACTTTAGATGCGTGTATTTCTGTGAAATAGTTAAGATATGACTTGTTAGACATTACGGCATTGTTGGAGCTAGAAGCATTTCACTACACCCGTAATAACATCTGCTAAATGTGTATGTGACCCCAAAAATGTTTTTGAACTGTAAAGTTTGGTGGAGGAGGAATAATGCTCTGGGGTTGTTTTTCATGGTTCGGGCTAGGACCCTTAGTTCCAGTGAAGGGAAATCTTAACGCTACAGCATACAATGACATTCTAGACGATTCTTTGCTTCCAACTTTGTGGCAACAATTTGGGGAAGGCCCTTTCCTGTTTCAGCATGACAATGCTCCCGTGCACAAAGCGTGGTCCATACAGAAATGGTTTGTCGAGATTGATTTGGAAGAACTTGACTGACCTGCACAGAGCCCTGACCTCAACCCCATCGAACACCTTTGGGATGAATTGGAACGCCGACTGCGAGCCAGGCCCTAATCGCCCAACATCAGTGCCAGACTTCACGAATGATCTCGTGGCTGAATGGGAAGCAAGTCCCCGCAGCCAATGTTCCAACATCTAGTGGAAAGCCTTCCCAGAAGAGTGGAGGGCTGTTATAGCAGCAAACTTTCATATTAATGCAAATGGTTTTGGAATGAGATGTTCGACAAGCAGGGTTCCACATACTGTATCTAAAAATCAGGCAAAAAACCCCCTGTCAAAATTCTGACTGAAGCCTTCAATGCATTTTCAGGGTCGGTTACGGGTCTCCGATTTTCACATTATCATAGTCGACTGTTGCGGATGGGTTTTTAAAATCAGGACGAACAAACAGCTGACGTGAACCACTAGTGCAGGTCTCTACGCTGAAAATTTACAGGGAGCATGCTGGCGTCTAAGTTTAGAAACTTAGGACCACAATGAAAAATATTTCAGGTAACAAGACATTTTAAAATGGTAGTAAAGATGCAAAGACATTCAAATTAAAAACTGAAATGTCACATTTACATAAATATTCAGACCTTTTTACTCGGTACTTTGTTGAAGCATCTTTGGCAGTGATGACAGCCTCGAGTCTTCTTGGGTATGAAGCTATATGCTTGTGCACACCTGTATTTGGGGAGTTTCTCCCATTCTTCTCTGCAGATCCTCTCAAGCTCTGTCAGGTTGGATGGGGAGCGTTGCTGCACAGCTATTATCAGGTCTCTCCAGAGATGTTTGATCAGGTTCAAGTCTGGGTTCTGGCTGGGCCACTCAAGGACATTCAGAGACTTGTCCTGAAGCCACTCCTGCGTTGTCTTAGCTGTGTGCCGTTGTCCTGTTGGAAGGTGAACCTTCGCCCCAGTCTGCGGTCCTGAGTGCTCTGGAGCAGGTTTTCATCAAGGATCTCTCTGTACTTTGCTCCGTTCATCTTTCCCTCGATCCTGACTAGTCTCTCAGTCCCTGCCGCTAAAAAAACATCCCCACAGCATAATGCTGCCACCACCATGCTTCACCGTAGGGATGGTGCCAGGTTTCCTCCAGACGTGACACTTGGCATTCAGGCCAAAGAGTTCAATCTTGGTTTCATCAGGCCAGAGAATCTTGTTTCTCATGGTCTGAGTCCTTTAGGTGCCTTTTGGCAAACTCAGTGGGCTGTCATGTGCCTTTTACTGAGGAGTGGCTTCCGTCTGGCCACTCTACCATAAAGGCCTGATTGGTGGAGTGCTACAGAGATGGTTGTCCTTTTGGAAGGTTCTTCCATCTCCACAGAGGAACTCTGGAGCTCTGTCTGAGTGACCATCGAGTTCTTGTTCACCTCCCTGACCAAGGCCCTTCTCCCCCTGATTGCTCAGTTTGGCCGGGCGGCCAGCTCTAGGAAGAGTCTTGGTGGTTCCAAACTTCTTCCATTTTAGAATGATGGAGGCCACTGTGTTCTTTGGGATCTTCAATGCTGCAGAAATGTTTTGGTACCCTTCCCCAGATCTGTGCCTCGACACAATCCTGTCTCGGAGCTCTAAGGGCATTTCCTTCGACCTCATGGCTTGGTTTTTTGCTCTGATATGCACTGACAACTGTGGGACCTTATATAGACAGGTGTGTGCCTTTCCAAATCATGTCCAACCAATCAAGTTGTAGAAACATATCAAGTATGATCAATGGAAACAGGACACTCCTGAGCTCAACTTCGAGTCTCATAGCAAAGGGTCTGAATACTTACGTAAATAAGCTAAACATTTTTTTTTATTTAATACATTTGCAAACATTTCTAAAAACCTGTTTTCGCTTTGTCATTAAGGGGTATTGTATGTAGATTGATGAGGAAAATGTTTCATTTAATCCAGTTTAGGCTGTAATGTAACAAAATGTGGGAAAAGGGAAGGAGTCTGAATACTTTCAGAGTACAATGGTCACACTGTAGAGGCCTGGTGTAAATGTGTGCCCCAGCGTGTGTGAGTCCCACTGTGTGTGTGTGTGTACCTCTGGGTAGGAGTGTATCTCACTCTGTTCCGGGATAGTAAGTTGTGAGCGGTACTGTCTGAGGGCCTGTTCAGGAGTCAGGGGCCCCACCAGTTTGCCCCCCCAGGGTCCGGTGCTCTCTGACGACCCCTTACTGGATCCCGTACTGTCTGCGCTGCGTTCTTTAGACAGTCCAAGCACCGATGCTGGTTTACCGGTGATCTGTCCAGCGGAGCGCTCTTTAGACTGTCCAGGCACCGATGCTGGTTTACCGGTGATCTGTCCGGCGGCGCTGTTGCCGTTGTGCGTTGTCGCGGTAACAGCATTGACCTTGCGGTTGTAGGTGGAGTCTTCGTACGGGTACTTGACCTTCAACTGAGCCCCGCTAACACTGATCTGGTCCCGCATCACACCTGGCTTATTCACCTGGGGGAGGGAGAAGAGAGACAGAGTTAGAGAGAGGGGGGGAAGTGGGGAGAGAACCAGTGGAATAGGAACTAATTCCTGCCAGACGATGTTGTCCGGTAACAGGGTCAGGTGCAGCAAAGAAAGACTCATCAATGCTGTAGCTGGCTCAAAATAGAGCTGTAGCTGGCTCAAAACAGACCTGTAGCTGTCTCAAAACAGACCTGTAGCTGGCTCAAAACAGATCTGTAGCTGGCTCAAAACAGATCTGTAGCTGGCTCAAAACAGAGCTGTAGTTGGCTCACAACAGAGTTGTAGCTGGCTCAAAATAGAGCTGTAGCTGGCTCAAAACAGAGCTGTAGCTGGCTCAAAACAGATCTGTAGCTGGCTCAAAACAGAGCTGTAGCTGGCTCAAAACAGATCTGTAGCTGGCTCAAAACAGAGCTGTAGCTGGCTCAAAACAGAGCTGTAGCTGGCTCAAAACAGAGCTGTAGCTGGCTCAAAACAGGTGTTGAATTCATTAATTGAGGACTGCATTGTAGTGGTTAATCGAACCCACAACCCTGGCGTTGCAAACACCATGCTCTACCAACTGAGCCACACGGGACCCCCAGGTACTTCTATGTGGTCACTTTATGGACTGGTCCCCATTGATCTTTGTAGGGGGTAGTGGAGTTGTGTTCCATCTCAAATCAATTTCCATCTCTTTTGTATTCTTAATGTTTATTTCAAGAAAGTTATCTGCACACCACTGGACGAACATGGTCAAAGCCAAGTACTCCCTCTCCCGTCCTGCTGCTGAAACCCTCATACCTGCATTCATCTCCCGTCCTGCTGCTGAAACCCTCATACCTGCATTCATCTCCCGTCCTGCTGTTGAAACCCTCATACCTGCATTCATCTCCCGTCCTGCTGCTGAAACCCTCATACCTGCATTCATCTCCCGTCCTGCTGCTGAAACCCTCATACCTGCATTCATCTCCCGTCCTGCTGCTGAAACCCTCATTCATCTCCCGTCCTGCTGCTGAAACCCTCATACCTGCATTCATCTCCAGTCCTGCTGTTGAAACCCTCATACCTGCATTCATCTCCAGTCCTGCTGCTGAAACCCTCATACCTGCATTCATCTCCTCCAGTCTTGACTACTGCCACTCATTCCTCTCCCTCATCAACTCAAAGTCCCACCATAAATTCCAAATGGTTCAGAACTCTGAACCAGGATCGGGACACATCACTGCACTCTATACTCCTCTGTAAACTGGTCATCTCTGTATACCCGTCACAAGACCCACTGGTTGATGCTTATTTATAAAACCCTCTTAGGCCTCACTCCCCCCTATCTGAGATATCTACTGCAGCCCTCATCCTCCACATACAACACCCGTTCACTCCCCCCTATCTGAGATATCTACTGCAGCCCTCATCCTCCACATACAACACCCGTTCACTCCCCCCTATCTGAGATATCTACTGCAGCAGCCCTCATCCTCCACATACAACACCCGTTCACTCCCCCCTATCTGAGATATCTACTGCAGCCCTCATCCTCCACATACAACACCCGTTCACTCCCCCCCTATCTGAGATATCTACTGCAGCCCTCATCCTCCACATACAACACCCGTTCACTCCCCCCCTATCTGAGATATCTACTGCAGCCCTCATCCTCCACATACAACACCCGTTCACTCCCCCCTATCTGAGATATCTACTGCAGCCCTCATCCTCCACATACAACACCCGTTCTGCCAGTCACATTCTGTTAAAGGTCCCCAAAGCACACACATCCCTGGGTCGCTCCTCTTTTCAGTTCGATGCAGCTGGCGACTGGAACGAGCTGCAACAAACACTCAAACTGGACAGTTTTATCGCCATCTCTTCATTCAAAGACTCAATCATGGACACTCTTACTGACAGTTGTAGCTGCTTTGCGTGATGTCTTATTGTCTCTACCTTCTTGCCCTCTGTGCTGTTGTCTGTGCCCAATAATGTTTGTACCCTGTGTGTGCTGCTACCATGTAAGTCGCCAATTTGTAAGTCGCTCTGGATAAGAGCGTCTGCTAAATGTCTTAAATGTAAATGTTGTGCTGCTACCATGCTGTGTTGCTACCATGTTGTTGTCATGCTGTCTTGCTACCATGCTGTGTTGCTACCATGTTGTGTTGTTACCATGCTGTTGTCATGTTGTGTTGCTGCCATGCTGTTGTCATGCTGTGTTTCTACCATGCTGTGTTTCTACCATGCTGTGTTGCTACCATGTTGTGTTGTTACCATGCTGTTGTCATGTGTTGCTACCATGTTGTGTTGTTACCATGTTGTGTTGCTACCATGTTGTGTTGCTGCCATGATGTTGTCTAAGCGCAGCTTAGAGGGACAGGGGGAGGGGCACAGCTTAGAGGGACAGGGGGAGGGGCGCAGCTTAGAGGGACAGGGGGAGGGGTGCAGCTTAGAGGGACAGGGGGAGGGGCACAGCTTAGAGGGACAGGGGGAGGGGCACAGCTTAGAGGGGGAGGGGCACAGCTTAGAGGGACAGGGGGAGGGGCGCAGCTTAGAGGGACAGGGGGAGGGGCGCAGCTTAGAGGGACAGGGGGAGGGGCACAGCTTAGAGGGGGAGGGGGAGGGGCACAGCTTAGAGGGACAGGGGGAGGGGCACAGCTTAGAGGGGGAGGGGGAGGGGCACAGCTTAGAGGGGGAGGGGCGCAGCTTAGAGGGACAGGGGGAGGGGCACAGCTTAGAGGGGGAGGGGCACAGCTTAGAGGGACAGGGGGAGGGGCGCAGCTTAGAGGGACAGGGGGAGGGGCACAGCTTAGAGGGACAGGGGGAGGGGCGCAGCTTAGAGGGACAGGGGGAGGGGCACAGCTTAGAGGGGGAGGGGCACAGCTTAGAGGGACAGGGGGAGGGGCACAGCTTAGAGGGACAGGGGGAGGGGCACAGCTTAGAGGGACAGGGGGAGGGGCACAGCTTAGAGGGACAGGGGGAGGGGCACAGCTTAGAGGGACAGGGGCGCAGCTTAGAGGGACAGGGGGAGGGGCGCAGCTTAGAGGGACAGGGGGAGGGGCACAGCTTAGAGGGACAGGGGGAGGGGCACAGCTTAGAGGGACAGGGGGAGGGGCACAGCTTAGAGGGACAGGGGGAGGGGCACAGCTTAGAGGGACAGGGGGAGGGGCACAGCTTAGAGGGACAGGGGGAGGGGGAGGGGCGCAGCTTAGAGGGAACATTTGTTATGAGGTGGAAACACACTCCTGAAATACGCAATCCTTCCCCCCAGCTGAGAAGTGAGAGTGTGGGGCAGGCGTGTGTGTGTGTGTGTGTGTGTGTGTGTGTGTGTGTGTGTGTGTGTGTGTGTGTGTGTGTGTGTGTGGGGCAGGCGTGTGTGTGGGGGGCAGGCGTGTGTGTGTGTGGCAGGTGTGTGTGTGGCAGGCGTGTGTGTGTGGCAGGCGTTAGTGCGTGCGCGTGTGTGTGTGTGTGTGTGTGTGTGTGTGTGTGTGTGTGTGTGTGTGTGTGTGTGTGGTGTGTGTGATCCCTGAATAGCTGTGGGTGTGCAGCAGCAGGCATTCCTCCTAGATCAGCTGAACACACAGACAGAGAGACAGAGAGACAGACACACAGACAGACACACAGACAGAGAGACACAGACAGAGAGACACAGACAGACAGACAAAGAGACAGACAAAGAGACAGACAAAGAGAGAGACAGACAAAGAGAGAGACAAAGAGAGAGAGACAAAGAGAGAGACAGACAGACAGACAGACATTGATCATTGGATGTCCTCCCTCTCTCTAATTCTCTTGTCCTTCTCTGTTCCTCACCTTCTCGTTCGTGTGCAAGACAAGAAAGAGTGTACAAACACACTGGTCTGCATGGGAGGAACAGAGGAATGGGAATTGAGAGTGCGTGAGAGAGAGAGAGAGAGAGTGTAAGTATGCCATGTTGTAGCAGAGAATACTTCTCTGTGCTCGTGGATTATAACCTGTCAGAAGAGAAGGGGAGAGAGGAGAAGAGAGGGGTAATGGTGAATGTGTTAGGTCGGATTTTCAAGCCTAGTAAATCTTTACAAACTATCGGACCTTGTTTCCTGCCTGCTGTGTGCTCTGCCTAATGGGTCTGGATGTAAAACAGCCCCTCTGGCAGTTAAGCCAATCAGAGAGCATCGTTCAAGAGGACCTACTGGGTCTGGTTCCAACACTAACACATCCCTCCTTCACATCCCTCCTTCACATCCCTCCTTCACATCCCTCCTTCACATCCCTCCTTACGGTTCAAATTAACCTGTTAGGGCTAGGGGGCAGCATTTGCACGTCTGGATAAAAAAAATGTACCCGATTTAATCTGGTTACTAATCCTACCCAGTAACTAGAATATGCATATACTTATTATATATGGATAGAAAACACTCTAAAGTTTCTAAAACTGTTTGAATGGTCTCTGTGAGTATAACAGAACTCATTTGGCAGGCAAAACCCTGAGACATTTTCTGACAGGAAGTGGATACCTGATGTGTTGTATTGACTTTAAACCTATCCCATTGAAAAACACAGGGGCTGAGGAATATTTTGGCACTTCCTATTGCTTCCACTAGATGTCACCAGCCTTTACAAAGTGTTTTGAGTCTTCTGGAGGGAGATCTGACCGAACAAGAGCCATGGAACGATGATGTCCCATTAGACACCTGGCGCGCGAGTTCATGTTGGGTACCCTCGTTCCAATACGTTATAAAAGAGTATGCATTCGTCCACCTTGAATATTATTCATGTTCTGGTTAAAAAAGGCCCTAATGATTTATGCTATACAACGTTTGACATGTTTGAACGAACGTAAATATATTTTTTCCCCTCGTTCATGACGAGAAGTCCGGCTGGCTTAGATCATGTGCTAACAAGACGGAGATTTTTGGACATAAATGATGAGCTTTTTTGAACAAAACTACATTCGTTATGGACCTGTGATACCTGGAAGTGACATCTGATGAAGAGAATCAAAGGTAATGGATTATTTACATAGTATTTTCGATTTTAGATTTCCCCAACATGACGTCTAGTCTGTATCGCAACGCGTATTTTTCTGGGCGCAGTGCTCAGATTATTGCAAAGTGTGATTTCCCAGTAAGGTTATTTTTAAATCTGGCAAGTTGATTGCGTTCAAGAGATGTAAATCTATAATTCTTTAAATGACAATATAATATTTTACCAATGTTTTCTAATTTTAATTATTTAATTTGTGACGCTGACTTGACTGCCGGTTATTGGAGGGAAACGATTTCCTCAACATCAATGCCATAGTAAAACGCTGTTTTTGGATATAAATATGAACTTGATAGAACTAAAAATGCATGCATTGTCTAACATAATGTCCTAGGAGTGTCATCTGATGGAGATTGTAAAAGGTTAGTGCATCATTTTAGCTGGTTTTATGGTTTTGGTGACCCTGTCTTTGACTTGACAAAACATTACACACAACTCTTGTAAATGTACTGTCCTAACATACTCTAAATTTATGCTTTCGCCGTAAAACCTTTTTGAAATCGTAAAACGTGGTTAGATTAAGGAGATGTTTATCTTTGAAATGGTGTAAAATAGTTGTATTTTTGAAAAATTTGAATTTTGACATTTATTTGGATTCAAATTTGCCGCTCTTGAAATGCACCTGCTGTTGATGGAGTGCACCACGGGTGGCACGCTAGCGTCCCACCTAGCCCATAGAGGTTAAGATGATGGAGAGGGAGACGAAGGACTAAGAGGATAAGGAGGGAGAGAGAGAGACGAAGGACTAAGAGGATAAGGAGGGAGAGAGAGAGACGAAGGACTAAGAGGATAAGGAGGGAGAGAGAGAGAGACGAAGGACTAAGAGGATAAGGAGGGAGAGAGAGAGAGACGAAGGACTAAGAGGATAAGGAGGGAGAGAGAGAGAGACGAAGGACTAAGAGGATAAGGAGGGAGAGAGAGAGAGACGAAGGACTAAGAGGATAAGGAGGGAGAGAGAGAGAGACGAAGGACTAAGAGGATAAGGAGGGAGAGAGAGAGACGAAGGACTAAGAGGATAAGGAGGGAGAGAGAGAGATGAAGGACTAAGAGGATAAGGAGGGAGAGAGAGAGAGACGAAGGACTAAGAGGATAAGGAGGGAGAGAGAGAGAGACGAAGGACTAAGAGGATAAGGAGGGAGAGAGAGAGAGAGAGACGAAGGACTAAGAGGATAAGGAGGGAGAGAGAGAGACGAAGGACTAAGAGGATAAGGAGGGAGAGAGAGAGACGAAGGACTAAGAGGATAAGGAGGGAGAGAGAGAGACGAAGGACTAAGAGGATAAGGAGGGAGAGAGAGAGACGAAGGACTAAGAGGATAAGGAGGGAGAGAGAGAGACGAAGGACTAAGAGGATAAGGAGGGAGAGAGAGAGACGAAGGACTAAGAGGATAAGGAGGGAGAGAGAGAGAGACGAAGGACTAAGAGGATAAGGAGGGAGAGAGAGAGAGAGACGAAGGACTAAGAGGATAAGGAGGGAGAGAGAGAGAGACGAAGGACTAAGAGGATAAGGAGGGAGAGAGAGAGACGAAGGACTAAGAGGATAAGGAGGGAGAGAGAGAGAGAGACGAAGGACTAAGAGGATAAGGAGGGAGAGAGAGAGAGACGAAGGACTAAGAGGATAAGGAGGGAGAGAGAGAGACGAAGGACTAAGAGGATAAGGAGGGAGAGAGAGAGAGACGAAGGACTAAGAGGATAAGGAGGGAGAGAGAGAGAGACGAAGGACTAAGAGGATAAGGAGGGAGAGAGAGAGAGACGAAGGACTAAGAGGATAAGGAGGGAGAGAGAGAGACGAAGGACTAAGAGGATAAGGAGGGAGAGAGAGAGACGAAGGACTAAGAGGATAAGGAGGGAGAGAGAGAGACGAAGGACTAAGAGAATAAGGAGGGAGAGAGAGAGAGACGAAGGACTAAGAGGATAAGGAGGGAGAGAGAGAGACGAAGGACTAAGAGGATAAGGAGGGAGAGAGAGAGACGAAGGACTAAGAGAATAAGGAGGGAGAGAGAGAGACGGACTAAGAGGATAAGGAGGGAGAGAGAGAGAGATGAAGGACTAAGAGGATAAGGAGGGAGAGAGAGAGACGAAGGACTAAGAGGATAATGAGGGAGAGAGAGAGACGAAGGACTAAGAGGATAAGGAGGGAGAGAGAGAGAGACGAAGGACTAAGAGGATAAGGAGGGAGAGAGAGAGAGACGAAGGACTAAGAGGATAAGGAGGGAGAGAGAGAGACGAAGGACTAAGAGGATAAGGAGGGAGAGAGAGAGACGGACTAAGAGGATAAGGAGGGAGAGAGAGAGAGATGAAGGACTAAGAGGATAAGGAGGGAGAGAGAGAGACGAAGGACTAAGAGGATAAGGAGGGAGAGAGAGAGACGAAGGACTAAGAGGATAAGGAGGGAGAGAGAGAGACGAAGGACTAAGAGGATAATGAGGGAGAGAGAGAGAGAGAGAGATGAAGGACTAAGAGGATAATGAGGGAGAGAGAGAGACGAAGGACTAAGAGGATAATGAGGGAGAGAGAGAGAGAGAGAGATGAAGGACTAAGAGGATAAGGAGGGAGAGAGAGAGGGGAAAAGGAGGGAGAGGGGAAAAGGAGGGTGAGGGACATGTATTTGTATCGTTTTGTACAATGGTCATCCTGTATTGCAACAAAAGGTCTCAGTAACAGTGGTTTAGGACAGGACAGTGACAGTGTGTGCGTACCAACAGTGCGTTTGGGTATGGGAGGCAGGCAATACCTGGGTTTTTTCTAGATCAAAAAGAGGCTTAGGTGATGGACAAAAAAAATTATGTAAAAAAATCCAAGATGGCGCTGCAGTAGGACGTGTGTATCTGTCTTTGTCTTATCCCGTGTAAATAGCCGGTCTTTTTCATATATATCTTAACCTCTCCTTCTATCTACGAACTAAATATACTTTCCTGCAACCTGCCTCACCCAATGAGGTACGGATCTGCTATTTATATTCCTTATAACGGGAACTTCCATCAGGAGCTAGCCAGCTAACTAGCCAGCTAACTAACTGGAACTTCCATCAGGAGCTAGCCAGCTAACTAGCTACTAGTCTTTGTTAGCCACGGCTAGCAGTCCTCGCCCCCCCCCCAGTCATCAGCCAGCCTCAGCTCGGACAACACCTGCCAGTCTGCACAGCGCGATATCAACCCAGAGTATATCGAACTGCTTCTCTCTACCATTTCACCGGATTCCTGCCGCTCTGGATCATTACACCGGATCATTAGTCCTAGCTAGCTGCTAGCTAGCTGCAAACGAGTGGCTACTGTTAGCTAACACCTCTGCCCCGAAGCAAGCACCAGCTAGCCTTGAGTTAGCCTCGAGCTAGGCCCATACGACAGCTAATTCTAGGGCTACAATACCTCCTTTGCCACTTGGCCTGGACCCTTCATTGTCGACACGGAGCTCCGCCGATCCATCACGACTGGTCTGCCGACGTGATCGCCCGATGTGGTCTCAACAGGCTATTCTGTTACGATGTCGCCGAAGAACCATCTACTATCCCCGGCCCGCTAGCTTTTCTGAACGCCGTGTCCCCTGCTCGCCTAGCGTAGTAGTGACCACCGAACAGCACACTGACTCACCTATTGCTGCTCTTCTGACCCTATGATCACTCAGCTACACAGCTGATGCACCCTGGACTGTTTCAATAACACGGTACCTCACTTTGTTTATCTGTCGGCCCCCAGCCTCGAACTCAGGTCCTGTATGTACCTAACTGACCCGCTCTGCCCAGTCATCGCCAATTACCCGTTGTTGTCTTAGCTCTCCTGATCAACACCTGTGATTGCTTTATACCTCTCTCTAACGTCAAAACTGCTGTCTTGGCTAGTTTTGACTGTTTTATTTCACTGTTGAGCCTCCAGTCCCACTCAAAATGCCTTAGATTAACTCTTTCGTCCCACACAACACACATGCGGAGACATTACCTGGCTTAACTGGTGCCTCCAGAGACGAAACCTCTCTCATCGTCACTCAACGCCTAGGTTTACCTCCACTGTACCCGCATCCTACCATACCCTTGTCTGTACATTATGCCCTGAATCTATTCTACCACGCCCAGAAATCTGCTCCTTTTATTCTCTGTCCCCAACGCACTAGACGACCAGTTCTTATAGTCCTTTACCCGTACCCTTATCCTACTCCTCCTCTGTTCCTCTGGTGATGTAGAGGTTAATCCAGGCCCTGTAGCCCCAGAAGCCTCCTCCCTAAGTTTGTTTTATTCACTGCTTTAGCACACTCTGCCAAACCTGACGTCCTAGCCGTGTCTGAATCCTGGCTTAGGAAGGCCACCAAAAATTGTGATATTTCCATCCCCAACTACAACATTTTCCGCCAAGATAGAACTGCCAAAGGGGGTGGAGTTGCAATCTACTGCAGAGATAGCCTGCAGAGTTCTGTCATGCTATCCAGGTCTGTGCCCAAACAGTTCGAGCTTCTACTTTTAAAAATCCACCTTTCCAGAAATAAGTCTCTCACTGTTGCCGCTTGTTATAGACCCCCCTCAGCCCCCAGCTGTGACCTGGACACCATATGTGAATTAATTGCCCCCCATTTATCTTCAGAGTTTGTACTGTTAGGTGACCTAAACTTGGATATGCTTAACACCCCAGCCGTCCTACAATCTAAGTTAGATGCCCTCAATCTCACCCAAATTATTATGGAACCTACCAGGTACAACCCTAAATCCGTAAACACGGGCACCCTCATAGATATCATCCTGACCAACCTGCCCTCTAAATACACCTCCACTGTCTTCAACTAGGATCTCAGCGATCACTGCCTCATTGCCTGCGTCCGTAATGGGTCCGCGGTCAAACCACCACCACTCATCACTGTCAAATGCTCCCTAAAACATTTCTGCGAGCAGGCCTTTCTAATCGACCTGGCCCGGGTATCCTGGAAGGATATTGACCTCATTCCGTCAGTAAAGGATGCCTGGTTATTCTTTAAAAATGCTTTCTTCACCATCTTAAATAAGCATGCCCCATTCCAAAAATGTTGAACTAAGAACAGATATAGCCCATAGCTCACTCCAGACCTGACTGCCCTTGACCAGCACAAAAACATCCTGTGGCGTACTGCATTAGCATCGAATAGCCCCCGCCATATGCATCCTTTCAGGGAAGTTAGGAACCAATATACAGAGGCAGTTAGGAAAGCAAAGGCTAGCTTTTTCAAACAGAAATTTGCATCCTGTAGCACAAACTCCAAAAAGTTCTGTGACAGTCCATGGAGAATAAGAGCACCTCCTCCCAGCTGCCCACTGCTCTGAGGATAGGAAACACTGTCACCACCAATAAATCTGCGATAATTGAGAATTTCAATAAGCATTTTTCTATGGCTGGCCATGCTTTCCACCTGGCTACCCCTTCACCGGTCAACAGCCCTGCACCCCCCACAGCAACTTGCCCAAGCCTCCCCCATTTCTCCTTCACCCAAATCCAGATAGCTGACATTCTGAAAGAGCTGCAAAATCTGGACCCATAAATTTTTTTTTTCAAAATCAGCCGGGCTAGACAATCTGCACCCTCTCTTTCTAAAATGATCCGCTGCAATTGTTGCAACCCCTATTACTAGCCTGTTCAACCTCTTTCGTATCGTCTGAGACCCCCAAAGATTGAAAAGCTGCCGCGGTCATCCCCCCTCTTCAAAGGGGGAGAGACTCCAGACCCAAACTGTTACAGACCAATATCTATCCTACTCTGCCTTCCTAAAGTCTTCGAAAGCCAAGTTAATAAACAATTCACCGACCATTTCGAATCCCACCGTACCTTCTCCGTTATGTAGTGAAGGATGGTTTCCGAGCTGGTCATGGGTGCACCTCAGCCACGCCCTAAACAATATCATAACCGCCATCGATAAAAGACAATACTGTGCAGCAGTCTTCATCGACCTGGCCAAGGCTTTCGACTCTGTTAATCACAACATTCTTATCAGCAGACTCAACAGCCTTGATTTCTCAAATGACTGCCTCGCCTGTGTTAACAAACCTCCAGACGCGCTTCAATGCCATACAACTCTCCTTCCGTGGCCTCCAACTGCTCTTAAATCCAAGTAAAACTAAATGCATGCTCTTCAACCGATCGCTGCCTGCACCCGCCCGCCCGTCCAGCATCACTACTCTGGACGGTTCTGACTTAGAATATGTGGACAACTACAAATACCTAGGTGTCTGGTTAGACTGTAAACTCTCCTTCCAGACTCACATCAAACATCTCCAATCCAAAGTTAAATCTAGAATTGGCTTCCTATGTCGCAACAAAGCATCCTTCCCTCATGCTGCCAAACATACCCTCGTAAAACTGACTATCCTACCGATCCTTGACCTCGGCGATGTCATTTACAAAATAGCCTCCAATACCCTACTCAACAAACAGGATGCAGTCTATCACAGTGCCATCCGTTTTGTCACCAAAGCCCCATACACTACCCACCACTGCGACCTGTATGCTCTTGTTGGTTGGCCCTCACTTCATACTCGTCGCCAAACCCACTGGCTCCAGGTCATCTACAAGACCCTGCTAGGTAAAGTCCCCCCTTATCTCAGCTCGCTGGTCACCATAGCAGCTTCCACCTGTAGCACGCGCTCCAGCAGGTATATCTCTCTGGTCACCCCCAAAGCCAACTACTCCTTTGGCCGTGTCTCCTTCCAGTTCTCTGCTGCCAATGACTGGAACGAACTACAAAAGTCTCTGAAACTGGAAACACTTATCTCCCTCACTAGCTTTAAGCACCAGCTGTCAGAGCAGCTCACAGATCACTGCACCTGTACATAGCCATCTATAATTTAGCCCATACAACTACCTCTTCCCCTACTGTATTTATTTATTTATTTATTCTGCTCCTTTGCACCCTATTATTTCTATTTCTACTTTGCACTTTCTTCCACTACTAATCTACCATTCCAGTGTTTTACTTGCTATATTGTATTTACTTTGCCACCATGGCCTATTTGCCTTTACCTCCCTTATCTCACATCATTTGCTCACATTGTATATAGACTTATTTTACTACTGTATTATTGACTGTATGTTTGTTTTACTCCATGTGTAACTCTGTGTTTTTGTATGTTGTCGAACTGCTTTGCTTTGTCTTGGCCAGGTCGCAATTGTAAATGAGAACTTGTTCTCAACTTGCCTACCTGGTTAAATAAAGGTGAAATAAATAAATAAATCAAATAAATATGCTGCCCAGTCCCATCTCATGACTACAATACACACAGTAGTGTGCGTAGATAGCAACCCCATAGTAAGTCAATAGGGCTATAATAATGACTAGCCATCTAGTCATCTCCCTTGCATTACATTAGATGTAGGTTGTTTTTGCCTGTTAAACTTGCTGGTTCGCTAGATTATTACGATTCCCATATAGCTAGCTGATAATTCTGAAGTTCTAAGTTTGTTTATGTGGCTCTCTTGTCATCTGGGTTACCATTAGCATGGCTGGCAGCAGGTTGGAGTGAATAGGCAGTACGACACAGGGCATAGTCGTGAGGTGATTGATGAACGCGTGTAGTCTCCCGCCCTCTCACTTAAAAAAAAACTTCTAGCTGAACCTCCTCCAGAGGGATGTTCTCCCACTGTCGCCCGTCTAGCTGCCCTCCTCCAGAGGGATGTTCTCCCACTGTCGCCCGTCTAGCTGCCCTCCTCCAGAGGGATGTTCTCCCACTGTGGCCCGTCTAGCTGCCCTCCTCCAGAGGGATGTTCTCCCACTGTCTCCCGTCTAGCTGCCCTCCTCCAGAGGGATGTTCTCCCACTGTCGCCCGTCTAGCTGCCCTCCTCCAGAGGGATGTTCTCCCACTGTCGCCCGTCTAGCTGCCCTCCTCCAGAGGGATGTTCTCCCACTGTCTCCCGTCTAGCTGCCCTCCTCCAGAGGGATGTTCTCCCACTGTCTCCCGTCTAGCTGCCCTCCTCCAGAGGGATGTTCTCCCACTGTCGCCCGTCTAGCTGCCCTCCTCCAGAGGGATGTTCTCCCACTGTCGCCCGTCTAGCTGCCCTCCTCCAGAGGGATGTTCTCCCACTGTCTCCCGTCTAGCTGCCCTCCTCCAGAGGGATGTTCTCCCACTGTCTCCCGTCTAGCTGCCCTCCTCCAGAGGGATGTTCTCCCACTGTCTCCCGTCTAGCTGCCCTCCTCCAGAGGGATGTTCTCCCACTGTGGCCCGTCTAGCTGCCCTCCTCCAGAGGGATGTTCTCCCACTGTGGCCCGTCTAGCTGCCCTCCTCCAGAGGGATGTTCTCCCACTGTGGCCCGTCTAGCTGCCCTCCTCCAGAGGGATGTTCTCCCACTGTGGCCCGTCTAGCTGCCCTCCTCCAGAGGGATGTCCTCCCACTGTGGCCCGTCTAGCTGCCCTCCTCCAGAGGGATGTTCTCCCACTGTGGCCCGTCTAGCTGCCCTCCTCCAGAGGGATATCCTCCCACTGTCGCCCGTCTAGCTGCCCTCCTCCAGAGGGAGTTCCTCCCACTGTCGCCCGTCTAGCTGCCCTCCTCCAGAGGGATGTCCTCCCACTGTCTCCCGTCTAGCTGCCCTCCTCCAGAGGGATGTTCTCCCACTGTCGCCCGTCTAGCTGCCCTCCTCCAGAGGGATGTTCTCCCACTGTCGCCCGTCTAGCTGCCCTCCTCCAGAGGGATGTTCTCCCACTGTCGCCCGTCTAGCTGCCCTCCTCCAGAGGGATATCCTCCCACTGTCGCCCGTCTAGCTGCCCTCCTCCAGAGGGATGTCCTCCCACTGTCGCCCGTCTAGCTGCCCTCCTCCAGAGGGATATCCTCCCACTGTCGCCCGTCTAGCTGCCCTCCTCCAGAGGGATATCCTCCCACTGTCGCCCGTCTAGCTGCCCTCCTCCAGAGGGATATCCTCCCACTGTCGCCCGTCTAGCTGCCCTCCTCCAGAGGGATGTTCTCCCACTGTGGCCCGTCTAGCTGCCCTCCTCCAGAGGGATGTTCTCCCACTGTGGCCCGTCTAGCTGCCCTCCTCCAGAGGGATGTCCTCCCACTGTCGCCCGTCTAGCTGCCCTCCTCCAGAGGGATATCCTCCCACTGTGGCCCGTCTAGCTGAACCTCCTCCAGACGGATGTTCTCCCACTGTGGCCCGTCTAGCTGCCCTCCTCCAGAGGGATATCCTCCCACTGTGGCCCGTCTAGCTGAACCTCCTCCAGACGGATGTTCTCCCACTGTGGCCCGTCTAGCTGAACCTCCTCCAGAGGGATGTTCTCCCACTGTGGCCCGTCTAGCTGCCCTCCTCCAGAGGGATATTCTCCCACTGTCGCCCGTCTAGCTGCCCTCCTCCAGAGGGAGTTCCTCCCACTGTGGCCCGTCTAGCTGCCCTCCTCCAGAGGGATGTTCTCCCACTGTGGCCCGTCTAGCTGCCCTCCTCCAGAGGGATGTTCTCCCACTGTCGCCCGTCTAGCTGCCCTCCTCCAGAGGGATGTTCTCCCACTGTCGCCCGTCTAGCTGCCCTCCTCCAGAGGGATGTTCTCCCACTGTCGCCCGTCTAGCTGCCCTCCTCCAGAGGGATGTCCTCCCACTGTGGCCCGTCTAGCTGCCCTCCTCCAGAGGGATGTCCTCCCACTGTGGCCCGTCTAGCTGCCCTCCTCCAGAGGGAGTTCCTCCCACTGTGGCCCGTCTAGCTGCCCTCCTCCAGAGGGATGTCCTCCCACTGTGGCCCGTCTAGCTGCCCTCCTCCAGAGGGATGTTCTCCCACTGTGGCCCGTCTAGCTGCCCTCCTCCAGAGGGATGTTCTCCCACTGTCTCCCGTCTAGCTGCCCTCCTCCAGAGGGAGTTCCTCCCACTGTCTCCCGTCTAGCTGCCCTCCTCCAGAGGGAGTTGCTCCTAGCCGTTGGGGTGTGTGTGTGTGTGTGTGATCATCCAGATGGTTATCTGTATCGTAGCTAGATTCAGGTTATATTTGCATGTTTTCCCAGGGTTGACAGAGTCCCTGCAGGCTGTGTATTAACTCATGGATCATGAAAAGTGATGTGATAGCTAGCTAACTTGCTAAATAACCATTATGATCAGTGATAACCTATTAGGTACTGCACTAGCAACTTGCTTTTTACTAGTAGACTCATCATCTATGGCGCCTTCTCCCGCTAGAATGAACTTGGTGCATCTTCTATCCATCTAATTGATAGGAAAGGCGCAGTCACAAGGTGAACGATGACAGGAAAACACGTCTACACGTCCGGTATCTGGGTGTGTGTGTGTGTGTGTGTGTGTGTGTAGCGTGTGTTGTGTGTGTGTAGTGTGTGTGTGTGAGTGTGTGTGTAGTGTGTGTAGTGTGTGTGTGTGTGTGTGTGTAGTGTGTGTGTAGTGTGTGTGTAGTGTGTGTGTAGTGTGTGTGTGTACACTGTGGTTACAGTCACGTGTTTTTACACAGAGGCAGAGAGCAGGATGATCCTTCAACGTCTTTGTATTTTGCGTGTTTCATATGCAGCCAGCGAGTGGTAGCGTATAGGCTATTTACCGTGCTTTGACAGACTGAATGAAGCTGGACCAGGTTTATAAAAGGTGTGGAACAGACTGAATGAAGCTGGACCAGGTGATTAAAAGGTGTGGAACAGACTGAATGAAGCTGGACCAGGTTTATAAAAGGTGTGGAACAGACTGAATGAAGCTGGACCAGGTTTATAAAAGGTGTGGAACAGACTGAATAAAGCTGGACCAGGTGATTAAAAGGTGTGGAACAGACTGAATAAAGCTGGACCAGGTTTATAAAAGGTGTGGAACAGACTGAATGAAGCTGGACCAGGTTTATAAAAGGTGTGGAACAGACTGAATGAAGCTGGACCAGGTGATTAAAAGGTGTGGAACAGACTGAATGAAGCTGATGTCGTCTATCCTTGCCATTCATAAATCATTCATACAGTATGTCCATGGTATCGCGTCAGGACAACTAAAGAGCTCGTTTGTTTCCATCAGGACTTCCCAGACAGTGACTCGTCAGTAGTCTGCCGCATCAGTAAGAGAGACGTTCATTTGGCTTCCTAATTTGTATACTGGTAGGGGCTTTTCTGCAGATAAATGACGAAAATATTAAAATGAACCTGGTGAATCATTCTCACTGCACGAACAATAGGGTAGAGGCTATTGTTCGTCATTCTGGTTCAAAATATGACAAAAGAAAAAACAGATTGTATTGATAAAAGGCCAACTGATGTAATCAATGTGCTGGTTTCAGTGTAGCAAAGCCCCATATTTAACACCTGCTTCCTTCTTCAAATCACACCTGTATTTCAGGATGCCGTGGACGTCAACAGACTCTTACATGACGACATATTAAAAAAAAAAAAAAAGTAGTTCTGGAATACAAAAATCAACGGTTTACCCGATATGAATGAAAATACCCTCCAATTAAAGCTGACAGTCTGCACTTTAACCTCATAGTCATTGTTTGGTTTCAAATCCCAAAGTGCTGGAGTACGGAGCCAAAACATCCATAAAAGGTGTCACTGTGCCAAAACTTTTGGAGCTCACTGACAAAGGCTAAGTTTCCGAACCTTCCCAACAATACAGAGAGAAAGAAAACAGATGTAATAAAAAGGTAAAAAACGTAATAATAATTACACAATGATAACTAGGTTATATACACAGGGTACCAGTACTGAGTAATGATAACCAGGCTATATACACAGGTTACCAGTACTGAGTAATGATAACTAGGTTATATACACAGGGTACCAGTACTGAGTAATGATAACTAGGTTATATACACAGGGTACCAGTACTGAGTAATGATAACCAGGCTATATACACAGGGTACCAGTACTGAGTCCATGATAACTAGGCTATATACACAGGGTACCAGTACTGAGTCAATGATAACTAGGTTATATACACAGGGTACCAGTACTGAGTAATGATAACTAGGTTATATACACAGGGTACCAGTACTGAGTAATGATAACTAGGTTATATACACAGGGTACCAGTACTGAGTCCATGATAACTAGGTTATATACACAGGGTACCAGTACTGAGTAATGATAACTAGGTTATATACACAGGGTACCAGTACTGAGTCAATGATAACTAGGTTATATACACAGGGTACCAGTACTGAGTAATGATAACTAGGTTATATACACAGGGTACCAGTACTGAGTAATGATAACTAGGTTATATACACAGGGTACCAGTACTGAGTAATGATAACTAGGTTATATACACAGGGTACCAGTACTGAGTAATGATAACTAGGTTATATACACAGGGTACCAGTACTGAGTAATGATAACTAGGTTATATACACAGGGTACCAGTACTGAGTAATGATAACTAGGTTATATACACAGGGTACCAGTACTGAGTAATGATAACTAGGTTATATACACAGGGTACCAGTACTGAGTAATGATAACTAGGTTATATACACAGGGTACCAGTACTGAGTAATGATAACTAGGTTATATACACAGGGTACCAGTACTGAGTAATGATAACTAGGTTATATACACAGGGTACCAGTACTGAGTAATGATAACTAGGTTATATACACAGGGTACCAGTACTGAGTAATGATAACTAGGTTATATACACAGGGTACCAGTACTGAGTAATGATAACTAGGTTATATACACAGGGTACCAGTACTGAGTAATGATAACTAGGTTATATACACAGGGTACCAGTACTGAGTAATGATAACCAGGCTATATACACAGGGTACCAGTACTGAGTAATGATAACTGGGCTATATACACAGGGTACCAGTACTGAGTCCATGATAACTAGGTTATATACACAGGGTACCAGGTTATATACACAGGGTACCAGTACTGAGTAATGATAACTAGGTTATATACACAGGGTACCAGTACTGAGTAATGATAACTAGGTTATATACACAGGGTACCAGTACTGAGTAATGATAACTAGGTTATATACACAGGGTACCAGTACTGAGTAATGATAACTAGGCTATATACACAGAGTACCAGTACTGAGTCCATGATAACTAGGTTATATACACAGGGTACCAGGTTATATACACAGGGTACCAGTACTGAGTAATGATAACTAGGTTATATACACAGGGTACCAGTACTGAGTCAATGATAACTAGGCTATATACACAGGGTACCAGTACTGAGTAATGATAACCAGGCTATATACACAGGCTACCAGTACTGAGTAATGATAACTAGGTTATATACACAGGGTACCAGTACTGAGTCAATGATAACTAGGTTATATACACAGGGTACCAGTACTGAGTAATGATAACTAGGTTATATACACAGGGTACCAGTACTGAGTAATGATAACTAGGCTGTATACACAGGGTAGCAGTACTGAGTCAATGATAACTAGGTTATATACACAGGGTACCAGTACTGAGTCAATGATAACTAGGTTATATACACAGGGTACCAGTACTGAGTAATGATAACTAGGTTATATACACAGGGTACCAGTACTGAGTAATGATAACTAGGTTATATACACAGGGTACCAGTACTGAGTAATGATAACTAGGTTATATACACAGGGTACCAGTACTGAGTAATGATAACTAGGTTATATACACAGGGTACCAGTACTGAGTAATGATAACCAGGCTATATACACAGGGTACCAGTACTGAGTAATGATAACTGGGCTATATACACAGGGTACCAGTACTGAGTCCATGATAACTAGGTTATATACACAGGGTACCAGGTTATATACACAGGGTACCAGTACTGAGTAATGATAACTAGGTTATATACACAGGGTACCAGTACTGAGTAATGATAACTAGGTTATATACACAGGGTACCAGTACTGAGTAATGATAACTAGGCTATATACACAGAGTACCAGTACTGAGTCCATGATAACTAGGTTATATACACAGGGTACCAGGTTATATACACAGGGTACCAGTACTGAGTAATGATAACTAGGTTATATACACAGGGTACCAGTACTGAGTCAATGATAACTAGGCTATATACACAGGGTACCAGTACTGAGTAATGATAACCAGGCTATATACACAGGCTACCAGTACTGAGTAATGATAACTAGGTTATATACACAGGGTACCAGTACTGAGTCAATGATAACTAGGTTATATACACAGGGTACCAGTACTGAGTAATGATAACTAGGTTATATACACAGGGTACCAGTACTGAGTAATGATAACTAGGCTGTATACACAGGGTAGCAGTACTGAGTCAATGATAACTAGGTTATATACACAGGGTACCAGTACTGAGTCAATGATAACTAGGTTATATACACAGGGTACCAGTACTGAGTCCATGATAACTAGGTTATATACACAGGGTACCAGTACTGAGTCCATGATAACTAGGTTATATACACAGGGTACCAGTACTGAGTAATGATAACTAGGTTATATACACAGGGTACCAGTACTGAGTCAATGATAACTAGGTTATATACACAGGGTACCAGTACTGAGTAATGATAACTAGGTTATATACACAGGGTACCAGTACTGAGTAATGATAACTAGGTTATATACACAGGGTACCAGTACTGAGTAATGATAACTAGGTTATATACACAGGGTACCAGTACTGAGTAATGATAACTAGGTTATATACACAGGGTACCAGTACTGAGTAATGATAACTAGGCTATATACACAGGGTACCAGTACTGAGTCCATGATAACTAGGCTATATACACAGGGTACCAGTACTGAGTAATGATAACTAGGTTATATACACAGGGTAGCAGTACTGAGTCCATGATAACTAGGCTATATACACAGGGTACCAGTACTGAGTCCATGATAACTAGGTTATATACACAGGGTACTAAACTTTATGGTGTTGGAGTCGTGTTTGGCCACGCAGTCGTGGGTGAACAGGGAGTACAGGAGGGGGCTAAGCACACACCCCTGAGGGGCCCCAGTGTTGAGGATCAGCGTGGCGGATGTGTTGTTGCCTACCCTCACCACCTGAGGGGCGGCCCGTCAGGAAGTCCAGGATCCAGTTGCAGAGGGATGTGTTTAGTCCCAGGATCCTTAGCTTAGTGATGAGCTCGGATGGCGCTGTAGTGAACAGCATTCTCACATAAGTGTTCCTTTTGTCCAGGTGGGAAAGGGCAGTGTGGAGTGCAATAGAGATTGTCTAATCTGTGAGTCCGTTTTATTTTTTTTAATTTTTTTACATACATATATATTTTTTAACACCTTTATTCAACTAGGCAAGTCAGTTAAGAACAAATTCTTATTTACAATGACGGCCTAGGAACAGTGGGTTAACTGCCTTGTTCAGGGCCCGGGGAACAGTGGGTTAACTGCCTTGTTCAGGGCCCGGGGAACAGTGGGTTAACTGCCTTGTTCAGGGGCAGAACGACAGATTTTTACCTTGTCAGCTCAGGGATTTGATCCAGCAACCCTTTCGGTTACTGGCCCAACGCTCTAACCACTGGGCTACCTGCCACCCCATCTGTTGGGGCGGTTTGCGAATTGGAGTGGGTTGAAGGTGTCTGGGATTATGATGTTGATGTGAGCCATGACCAGCCTTTCAAAGCATTTCATGGTTACAGATGTGAGAACTACGGGTCGATAGCCATTTTGACAGGTTACCTTAGTGTTCTTGGGCACAGGGACTATAGTGGTCTGCTTAAAACATGTAGGTATTACAGACTCGGACAGGGAGAGGTTGAAAATGTCAGTGAAGACACTTGCTGGCTGGCGCATACTCTGAGTACACGTCCTGGTTATCCATCTGGACCCCCTGAGGCCTTGTGAACGTTGACCGGTTTTACTCACATCGTCAACGGAGAGCGTGTGTTAGTTTGCAAACCCTGACACATGCGACAAACATCAGAGCCGATGTCGTAGGATTCGATCTTCAGCCTTGTATTGACGCTTTGCCTGTTTGCTGGTTAGTCAAGAGGGCGTAGCAGGAACTATCTTGGTAAATGATATGGTCTTCAGATGATCTAACTCAGGTGAGCAGGACATCCTTAATATTAGAGATCGCACACGAGCTGTTGAGAAAAAGACACACACCTCCCCCATTGAGCTTACCCTCGCTGCCGTTCTATCCTGCCGATGTATAGAAAAACCAACTAGACGCATATTTTATCCATGTCCTCGTTCAGCCGCGACTCTGTGAAACATATGATATTACAGTTCTTCAGGTCCCGTTGATAGGATAGTCTCAAACGGAGCTCCATCCAGTTTATTCTCCAGTGATTGTTACGTTTCGCCAATAGAACGGAGGGCAGAGGCGGGTTATGTACTCGCCCGACGTAATTTCGTCAGGGTACCCTCACGTCAGCCTCTCTCTCTCTCTCACGTTGCCCTTTTTCGTGTCTCTGGGATTAGGGCCTGGTCCGAGGTGAGCAGTACGTTGCCCTTTTTCGTGTCTCTGGGATTAGGGCCTGGTCCGAGGTGAGCAGTACGACCTGCGCATCCCGATTCGTTGAAGTAGAATTCTACTTCCAAATGGGAGGTTCCCTGTTCTGATGTCCAGAATCTCTTTTCGGTCTTTACAGTCATAGGAAACGATGACGGAAACATAATTAATATAACTTTTTTTGGTACATTAAGTGCAATATGTAACCATTTGGGTGATCTGACCAAATTCCCATAGAAATGTGAGTTATATATATCTGTCATTCTCATTGAAAGCAAGACAAACAAGCGGTAGATCTGTTCTACGTGCTCTATTTCTATGCTTCCCATTCTTAAGTTTAATTTCAGCGTCTTTTACATTCGGTTTTGTACACCAGCTTTAAACCTGCTGAAAATACAATATTTATGGTTATGGAAAATATATTTAGCAGCTGTTTAGATTATACATTGATTCTCTACACAACACTTGCTTGTTATGTCACACAAACTGAAATGAGAATTTTAGGCTCTTGATCTCTGCTGTTACCAATAGAAGCTTGCTTTTGCAGGAAGCTAACCCCTTAGCTAGATAACTAGCCATCAAACTGCAGAGCCATTAGCACGTTTTAAACAGTTACCTTAATAGTTGTAAGATGTCTAGCTGGTAAATATCTCGTAGTGATTTCCCCTACTGTAACTAGATCACCTGGCGCCTGCTGGACAACATGGCTCTGGTCTCTCGTCATCACGTGCTTGCAAACAAAACAACATGTGACTGGGGACTACCGGTAAACTTCATCATGAAAAAAAATAGTTTCAATGAACGCAAATCTGCTTTATATCCTAACATATGGCACACGTAACGTAGACTGCAGGTATTTACTCTAAAGAGTAGCGACAAATAGAAAAACGTATTAAATTAGTACATTTCAACGGTATTGAAAAACCATCCCATGGCCATTTCCAAATATCCGGGTATACAGTATACTGCCCAACCCTAGTGTGTGTGTGTGTGTGTGTGTGTGTGTGTGTGTGTGTGTGTGTGTGTAGTGTTTTGGGGTATTGGGGGCAGGCCTGCGGGGCGGTGTGTGTGTGTGTGTGTGTGTGTGTGTGTGTGTGTGTGTGTGTGTAGTGTTTTTGGGTATTGGGGGCAGGCCTGCGGGGCGGTGTGTGTGTGTGTGTGTGTGTGTGTGTGTGTGTGTGTGTGTGTGTGTGTGTGTTTGTGTGTGTGTGTGCTCACAGTGTGTTTGGGTATCGGGGGCAGGCCAGCGGGGCAGTGTGTGTGTGTGTGTGTGTGTGTGTGTGTGTGTGTGTGTGTGTGTGTGTGTGTGTGTGTGTGTGTGTGTACTCACAGTGTGTTTGGGTATCGGGGGCAGGCCAGCGGGGCAGTGTGTGTGTGTGTGTGTGTGTGTGTGTGTGTGTGTGTGTGTGTGTGTGTGTGTGTGTGTGTGTGTGTGTGTGTGTGTGTGTGTGTGTGTGTGTACTCACAGTGTGTTTGGGTATCGGGGGCAGGCCAGCGGGACTGTGTGCGTCTGCTTCTTCCTTCAGTAGGTGGTCAGTTCTCATGTAGGAGTTATAGAGGCCGTCGCCATGACGCGCTGGTGGACACAACAACACAGGTCAGAGGTCACGCTCTGGATCAACTTTATTGACATTAACAATATAAATCAGACACATTTGTAATAAATAAATTGGTCTAACAGGAGCTCTCATATCGAAACAGTAACCTAACATAGACTGAGTACACCTTTTGCCCTCAGAACAGCCTCAAATCGTTGGGGCATGGACTCCACAAGGTGTCGAAAGCGTTCCACAAGGTAGGGTTCGGGTCACATTTTATCCTCGCCGTCCCGGTACCGCAATTTCAACTGTCCCAAACTTAACTTGAACCATCCCAAAATGAAAACACATGTTTGTTTTTTTTTTTTGTTTTTTTTTAAATGTGTTGATATGCCAACATGGGTCTAGCTCATTTACAATGCTTTTAAAGTAAAGTATTTCAGTCTATATTACATCAACTTCATTTGTTAACATAAAACTTTTTGGCATCTAAATGAAAATAAAAAAAACATAAATTAAATTATTAGAAAGTATAATGTATTAATGACATTATTAGATAGTATAATGTATTAATGACATTATTAGATAGTATAATGTATTAATGACATTATTAGAAAGTATAATGTATTAATGACATTATTAGAAAGTATAATGTATTAATTGAACATGCTAACCACATGTATAGAATATACAGTACCAGTCAAAAGTTTGGGCACACCTACTGATTTCTTTATTTTTACTACATTGTAGAATAATAGTGACGATATCAAAACTATAAAATAACACATATGGAATCACGTAGTAACCAATGGAATCAGTCTCAAGAAAGTTTGGCTCATTTTCAGTCTCCTCCCTTATATCAGCATCGGTCTGGACATGACAGGCTGTATGTAGCCAATAGGCATCGGCTATCACCTACACATCAACATAAAGGCTAATTACTTATGTACATTTACATACACTTTTGTTTTTCTTCACAGAATTCCTACAATTTTTCAGTTTTCAAATCAATTTACTTAGCAATTTTAGTTAATGGCCTTGCAGCCCTGGCAGAAGGCCTTGGTGCCCTGGCAGAAGCCTTTGGTGCCCTGGCAGAAGCCCTTGCAGCCCTGGCAGAAGCCCTTGGTGCCCTGGCAGAAGCCCTTGGTGCCCTGGCAGAAGCCCTTGGTGCCCTGGCAGAAGCCCTTGGTGCCCTGGCAGAAGCCCTTGGTGCCCTGGCAGATCGGGTACTTCTTAACTGGTACCTAGAGCAAAACAACCGACATGTACGTGTCCGTGGGAGTCTCACCGTTCCACAGAGGGGTCATATTAGTGTGTAGAACAAACTGTTTGGACGCTACAGACAGAAGTTGTCAGAAGAGGCTGTACCAACTTCAGACGAGTCCTGTGATGATGGTGGGGGGGGGGGGGGGGGGTCATAGAGCAAAACTAAGAACACCATCGTGTTCCTGAGAGTCTCATCTTTCTACAGAGTGGTAGTTTGTAGGCCAAACCAGTCGGAGACTACATACGTTTTCGTGAGAAGACCGATTTTCAGGATGTCTCAGTCTGACAAACATCGCTCTAACTCTGCCATCTTTCACCACAGATGGGGGAAGGGTCATACTGGCGGATGAAATGGATTGAGACACAGCCCATGCAACAACAACAAAAATTTCTGTAGTTTAAACAGATGGGGATTTCTGCATTATGTTCATTCGATTTCCGTGGAGCAACTTCTAATAACATAATTTCAGGCCTGTAGTTCCCCCTCTGTGTGCAGGTCTAAGGTGACACACATAGTCACGCATACTGTGGCATATCATAACCAGACCCTTTCCGGTTATCAGATCCCTTCCGTATTAATGATTCTATTTCTGATCACACCTGTGTGTGTCTGTGTTCCATCGCTTCAACGTGGATGCACAGAACAAAACAAACAAAAAAACGGTGGAGACAGACAGACAAGCGGAAAGATGCTGCCGTCACAGTAGCATCTGCTAGCCCCATTAATAGGCCAATAATAGGCCTACCACTTTGAGCAACAGTGGCTCTCTGGCAACCTTAAGCACCTGGCTAAGCCAGTCTGGGGCTGTGAATGGGGTTGACCGGTTCATGCTAGTAATAGCGTTAACCCATAGAGAGCTGTGTGGGGTTAGTTAGCATTTGCCAATAGGGAGCTGTGGTGCTAGCATTAGACCATAGAGAGCTATGGGGCTAGTTAGCATTAGCTAATAGGTATCCGTGGAATTCGCCTGCTAGCATTAATTAACCCATAGACCAGGGGTCTCCAACTACCAGTAGTCCGCAGCCCACCTATAAAAAGTACATGAAAGTACATGCATTTTTACATCACAAGCCGTCCTCAAAAGATCCCGGCTATTATCCAATCAAAACCACATCGACATTATCCCAACCCTGGTTAGCCACTATTGTCTTAAAAAGTCAAAACGTAACGATATCTGCCAGTTCATTTCCAGCAATATTGGCCGTCTGTCTGTTACAGACGTTTGTCTTTTACTCCGTATGTAGTAGCCAGTTAGCGATGCTAATAATTTCCCCCGAAAACCTTCTCAATTAAAAGTTAACTGCAAAGTAGGCTTACCTGACAGAAGTATATAGCATGAGTATTTGTTTTAATTGGGTGGCGATTATTTTGCAAACTCTTGCCATGATATTTTCTGCAGCAGTATGTCTAAACATCAGTAGAAACATCGCTAGACCGACACATTCCTCTCCTCCGTACAGGGAATTACACTCAAAACTAAATGTTAGTTTCTCTCCTTTATTAAGTAAAGAAAATGGTCTCCTGATGTGATTTAAGCCTCGACATGGACTCAGAACATTCATTTCCGTTGTTTCTCTAGGAATAATTGTAATATCGAGAGTAAAAAGATATAAAATCCCAAACCATGAAAAATAAAACAGACTGGTTTTAACAGTTTAGTTAGCCCCATAGATAACTGTGTAGCTAAGTTAGCGTTAGCCCCATAGATAACTGTGTAGCTAAGTTAGCGTTAGCCCCATAGATACCTGTGTAGCTAAGTTAGCGTTAGCCCCATAGATACCTGTGTCACTAAGTTAGCCCCATAGATAACTGTGTAGCTAAGTTAGCGTTAGCCCCATAGATAACTGTGTAGCTAAGTTAGCGTTAGCCCCATAGATACCTGTGTCACTAAGTTAGCCCCATAGATAACTGTGTAGCTAAGTTAGCTTTAGCCCCATAGATAACTGTGTAGCTAAGTTAGCGTTAGCCCCATAGAAAGATGTGTAGCTAGCTAGCGTTAGCCCATAGATAACTGTGTCGCTAAGTTGGCGTTAGTTGAAACGGACAGCAGTGTATTGCTATCAGTTTAGTTAGAGTTAGCCCTAAGAGAGCCATGTTAGCTAGGGATTAACCCATAGAGAGATGTGGGGTTAGTTAGAGCTGTGTTGCAGTGTCAAACAGACGGGCTGTGTTGTGGGGGTACAATACACACGGCCTGAATGAAAGGGGAGTTAAGACTGTGGATTCAGCACTTTACCCCCATATTCACATTCACTCTGGCCCCAAACATTACTACTGAACCCTCCCCCATAACATAACTCAAACCAAAAGGGTTGGCGTCAATTTCATGTGAATGGCACTGTTGTTATGGAAAAACGTAGCTATTTAGCAAACACACCGCCTGTGTCTGTATGCGGAAGGTGGTGGTCCAGGAGGGACAAACACCACAGAGAGTAGAGCGAAGGGAACAACCCCAGAACCCAGAAATGTTTCAGATCACGTGTCATAAACCAGACTATTAACAATGGTGCAACAACGTAGACACAGACTGCTGGCTAGACTATAGCTGACTCAACTGTCTGTCCATACAGAGCTACTGAGGAGATATCTATTTATTTCACAAGACTATATTGACTTGCCTAGTTAGCTAAATACAGAGTTCAGCACTTGTTCCAGTGTTGACTGGCTCTGGAGTCGAGTACTTACAGCCATGCAGGAGTCTAGTGTTTGTCTGATCAATAGACACAAAGTTGCAACAGTCAGAAAACAAACTTGTTTACCTCCACTGAGTGGAACTGATCCAACGCTATTATGACATCACAGTCTACAGGGCTCCACAGTGCTCCCATTTTGAGGGCATACGCTCCTAAATATATTGCTGTGCAACTTATAATTTTACATTTGGTAGCACCAGTGTCCCTAGAGAAAAATGAAAATCACCCAACTGCGTATTGCGGCTTTAATACCTCAAAACATTTGTTTTTTTTATTGTGTGCCTTCATTTATTTGTCACCGTAGGGTCCTGGTCTGCCTGACAAATCAGACTACGATTACCTCTGGTTCACAGTCTAAAGATTAATGCCATACAATTTGCTTGGAAAAACTTCCACTCACAAGCTATAAAGCCAGAATGTTCAATTATTTTTTTATTTTTGTATGTATCGGTTGTTTCGTGCAGCCGGTCTGGTGTTTGAGTTCAAATTCATATCATATAGTTCATATTTCTACCACCAGAAGCATGTGGAGAACCATGTAAACACGTGCATGAGCTCTGCAAACATGCATGTATTTTCATCTTGTGTACATGCTTCAGGTGACAAATCTGAACACACTACCAGCGCTTTGAAAAGTTAATACAATTATACTTTCCTGTGGATATATATATATATATAGTCTCACATTCCTACCTGCAAAAGAACCAACCGCACAGACAACCAGTGAAGTATCATTTTACTCAGCATTCTGTCTTGTAGAGGTCATGAGAGGAAACGTACCTGATCCAAAACACTAATTTTCTGCCTGACGTAGAATTGTAATGCAATTCCTCTTCGGTGGAGTTTAACGGCAGTTGGCATGTAATTATGTTGCATTACCGCCTCCAACTGAACTACAGTATATATCCATTACACGTTGTGATACAAAATGGGAAAAGGGGAAACTGGGAAAAATTTAAATAAATAGAAAAATACTAATATATAGTGTATTCAGAAAGTATTCAGACCCCTTGATTTTTTCCCACATCTTGTTATGTTACAGCCTTAAAAAAAATATATATATATACATTTTAGGATATCAGCCTATCCACAATACCCCATAATGACAAAGCGAAAACAGGTTTTTAGAAATGTTTGCAAAGATTAAAAACAGAAATACCTTATTTACATAAGTATTCAGACCCTTTGCTATGAGACTCGAAATTGAGCTCAGGTGCATCCTGTTTCCATTGATCATCCTTGAGATGTTTCTGCAACTTGATTGGACTCCACCTGTGGTCAATTCAATTGATTGGACATAATTTGGAAAGACACACACCTCAAGCCATGAGGTCGAAGGAATTGTCTGTAGAGCTCCGAGACAGGATTGTGTCGAGCCACAGATATGGGGAAGGATACCAAAAAAATGTCTGCAGCATTGAAGGTCCCCAAGAACACAGGGGCCTCCATCATTCTGAAATGGAAGAAGTTTGGAACCACCAAGACTCTTCCTAGAGCTGACTGCCCGGCTAAACTGAGCAATCGGGAGAGAAGGGCCTTGGTCAGGGAGGTGACCAAGAACCCAATGGTCTCTCGACAGAGCTCCAGAGTTCCTCTGTGGAGATGGGGACCCCGAAGGCCCTCTCGCAGAACTCCACCGATCAGGCCTTTATGGTAGAGTGGCCAGATGGAAGCCACTCCTCAGTAAAAGGCACATGACAGCCCGCTTGGAGTTTGCCAAAAGGCACCTGAAGACTCTCAGACCACGAGAAACAAGATTCTCTGGTCTGATGAAACCAAGATTGAACTCTTTGGCCTGAATGCCAAGCATCCCTACAGTGAAGCATGGCGGTGGTAGCATCATGCTGTGGGGATGTTTTTCAGCGGCAGGGACTGGGAGACTAGTCAGGATCGAGGGAAAGATGAACAGCGCAAAGTACAGAGAGATCCTTGATGAAAACCTGCTCCAGAGCACTCAGGACCTCAGACTGGGGCGAAGGTTCACCTTCCAACAGGACAACGACCCTAAGTACACAGCCAAGACAACACAGAAGTGGCTCCAGGACAAGTCTCTGAATGTCCTTGGTGGGCCCAGCCACAGCCCGGACTTGAAACCAATCGAACATCTCTGGAGAGACCAGAAAATAGCTGTGCAGTGACACACCCCCATCCAACTTGACAGAACTTGAGAGGATCTGCAGAGAAGAACAGGAGAAACTCCCCAAATACAGGTGTGCCGAGCTTGTAGCGTCACTCTAGAAGACTCGAGGCTGTAATCGCTGCCAAAGATGCTTCAACAAAGTACTGAGTAAAGGGTCTGAACTTATGTATATGTGCTATTTCAGTTGATTTAATACATTGGCAAAAATGTCTAAAAACCTGTTTTTGATTTGTAATTATGGGGTATTATGTGTAGATTGGGGGGGGGGGGCGGGAGGGCAATTTAATCAATTTTAGAATAAGGCTGAAACCTAACAAAATGTGGAAAAAGTCAAGAGGTCTGAATACTTTCCTCAGTTGTATTTATATCTCCTAGATTTAGGACAGACACTCAAAACCTTGTTTCTTATTTATTTTTTACTTTCCGCTTCGCCGAGTGCTGAAAAATATTTTACCCTCGGTTGCAACACTTACTACCGAGTTCCAAACTGCCTCTGGAAGCAACATGAGCACAATAACTTTATCAGGAGCTTCATGAAATGGGTTTCCATGGCCGAGCAGCCACACACAAGCCTAAGATCACCATGCGCAATGCCAAGTGTCGGCTGGAGCGGTGTAAAACTCGCCGCCATTGGACTCTGGAGCAGTGGAAACGCGTTCTCTGGAGTGATGAATCAAGCTTCACCATCTGGCAGTCAGACGGACGAATCCGGGTTTGGCGGATGCCGGTAGAAAGCTACCTGCCCCAATGCATAGTGCCAACTGTGAGGTTTGGTGGAGGAGGAATAATGGTCTGGGGCTGTTCGATGAGCAGGTGACCACATTCTTGAAAATACACTACGTGACCAAAAATAAGCAACAGTCCTTGACTCCCAAGCTATTTTGAGATGATCAACTGTCTTGAACCATGGGAACAAAATAATTCAGGGACAAATGTTACATTTGTGTTCAACAAAATGGCCAGCTAACAAATGATGGCCGGTGAAATGCCACTGTGTGCAATAACTGATACTAGAATCACATCTATCCTGACGCCTAGTCACTTTACCTTGCATTCATGTACATATCAATCTGAAATACCTCCTACCTCTGCACATTGATCTGGTACTCCCTGTATATAGCCCCATTCTTCTGTATTTCATTATATTCTTTGTGTTACTAACTTATTGTATTATTTGTAAACTCTGCATCGTTGTGAATGGCTCGTAAGTAAAGCATTTCACGGTAAAGTCAACACCAGTTGTATTCGGTACATATGACAAATATAATTAGCTTTGAGTACATTAATGTAACGTTACAGTAAGTACATTAGAACACAGTAAGAAGCCAATTATAATCAGTTAATTACCTGCTGTTATGGGGTCTTCTGCTTTTCTTTGTAATACCATCATGATTGCAGTTTAACGTTGAAGCCAGCATCCGAGGTGGAAGTTAAAAATCTTTTGTAAAAACAACCGTATAAAAAATAAAAATAAAAAATTTGCCAACACTTGGCTAGTTATAATAAAATACTTAAGAGGGCAGCTTGTATCACTTGCAATTCGTGCTCGTGTAGCTAGTTCAAGTGATCCAAAAATATCCCCTGCTAGCCAACTTCGTTGGATGAAATATAGCTACATAAGTTGGTTTTAATATAGCTTTGCTCACTTGCTCAACTTTAATATTCTAGCTAGGACTCTCTACCTACACAATCGGACCTTGCTCTCGTCCTAAAAACCATGGCTTTGCCAACTCGCTAGCCCTGCAGTCTGGAAAAAGTTCCAGCGATGGGGGTCGTTTCTCGTTTCCGTCAGCTAACGTTAGCACAGCCACAAAAACACACGTCCGACTGAGCAAACGTTAAATTACTCCCGCTGTCCAAAATAGTTGGAGTCCCAAAATGACAGCTTAGCTGTCTGACCCGTGTGGCCCTCGTCTTTCTCTGTCGGTTGATTACTATATCCACACAGAGAACCATTCCCAAAGGAAAAAAATCTCGAGTTTATTTGCGTTGACTGATTAGTTAGCAATGTAACTAGTGAGTTTCTTGCTTCGATCGGACCAGGATTCGTCCTTCTTCCGGAATGCTTGGGAAGCTGTTTTCTCTTGAGACGGGTTATCGTCGGTTAGCTAGCTAGCTAACATAGTAGCTAGCTAACGTTACCTCAACTCTGGGCAAAAGCCCTCCGTTCTCGCTGAATTCGGAGATCTCTTTCGGGTGATATTATATGTCCTCAGTGCGTTAGCGCCGTTTTAAAAACGACTTATGTTTTAACCAGTCTTGTCAACAGCAGGAGCTCCTATATTTTTTGTTGTTGAGTGTGATTGTCTGGTTTGTTGCTAAGGGCGTCTTCGCCGTGTTTCGAGTAGAGTCGTTAAACAGGTGGTAGGGGCTAGAGTGAGGCGGGGGTTAAAGCGCCGCCATCTTGGCTCAAAGTCACAGGGTGTTTCCACCAGGGTTCCATTGTTGTACCTATCGGGGGCGGGGGTTAAAGCGCCGCCATCTTGGCTCAAAGTAACAGGGTGTTTCCACCAGGGTTCCTATTGGGGGGGGGGTTAAAGCGGCGCCATCTTGGCTCAAAGTAACAGGGTGTTTCCACCAGGGTTCCATTGTTGTTTCTATGGGGGTATAAGCGGCGCCATCTTGGCTCAAAGTAAGAGGGTGTTTCCACCAGGGTTTCATTGTTGTTCCTATGGGGGGGGGGTTAAAGCGGCGCCATCTTGGCTCAAAGTAACAGGGTGTTTCCACCAGGGTTCCATTGTTGTTCCTATCGGGGGTTAAAGCGGCGCCATCTTGGCTCAAAGTAACAGGGTGTTTCCACCAGGGTTTCATTGTTGTTCCTATCCAGTGGTGTCTACATGGATATATATCGTGGCCATCCGAGTTACTAGCTACATGAAACAAGAAGATAGATAACGATCCGTGTACTTAGTGTTGGGGAAAACCGAGGCTTTCTGAAGGCTTCCGAGCTTTCAACAAATTGTGTCGGAATACGGTTCAATTTACTCGCAGCTTCATTAGAGGTTCACAATGCACGTTAGTGACATCTGCTGGTCAGCAATAAGTGCTTGTAAGATTCATGTTTTCCCCCGTCATTTTCAGCAAAACTCTGTGGCGCAGCGGTAAACTGTTGTTTTATTAGACCATAATTAGTTGGAATACCAGGCTCGAATCTTATATCGTGCTGCCCTTTTTGCCTTCAAATTGACTAATCTTAAAATACGAATTATTTGAACAACAATGCAGAATGTGTGCTTTCCAGTGGCGACCCGTCATTCAGGACAGGCGATTTGAGCCCCAAAATGTGTACAGTAGCTTTGATTGGACTGATCATGTCAACATCATACTTTCAAAACCTTAGCTAGCAGACATCATCATGAATGAAGTCGACAACCTACTGGCTAATCCTTTTCAATCCTTGTCATATGAAGAGAAATAATGAAGAGAAATGACAGATAAAACATATCGGTGCTCATCGGGCCATTAGACAAACATTACACAACAAGTTGGAAATCACAAATTCAACAATGAGTGGTTTGGAAGGAGTCAGTGACAGTGTCTAAATGCAAGCATTGCAAAGCAATCATTAGCCTGCTATTCAGTGGAGTGGCTGTGTGGTCCCAAATCTGGGATTAAGGGGCTCTTTTTCAAGTTTAAAATGACAAACATTAAACATTGGCCATGCTGTCATTGAAGCATGATTTGTTCTGCTCCCAAAACAACTGTTAACTCGGAACTGCGAAAACTTGACTTCAGTGAGTTCAAGACAACTGTGAAGCCGGGAATAAACGAGCTCCGACTGGGAAAATACGTTTTGAATGGTTATCCAACTAGGAATTGTAAATCCGGCCTCTTTCTAGAGCTACGACCTAAAGATGAATGACGTCATCATGATTAGACTTTTTCTGGGTTTCCAGTTATTTTGAAATTCCATAAATCCAGAGAATGCCAGACTTTTATGATAAAATTTGCCCACGAAGGACTGCCGCACCACCTTCCTGTTCAAATGAGTCCAAAAATATGTCTGCTGCTGCATAAATGATGTAATATGCCAGGGAGATGTGTATACTGTAGCTAAGAAAGTAATACTAAGTGTATGTTGTGTAGTAAGACGTTAGTAGCCCATGTGCCTCACCCTAATAATTCTATTTACCCCTCTTCATTTTGCCTACTGTTCTGACTTTGTGGTGCACATGTAGCCTATAACCTGTTTTAGAGAAATGTAATCATTGAATATTGTAAGAGCTTTCATTGTCTGTTTATATGCCCCCTTTATTTATCCTACAGTTGTGACTTGGTGTAAAGGGAGAACACTAAGAACGACCCATGTTCTGAATTCTGTCACTGTACATTTCAAAAGTGCTGATCAAATAGTTATTGACTACGTCAGTCCTAGCTCGCTCATTAATATCTTAATCAAAATTACGGATTGCCTCTAATCCGCTTGTCGTCCCCTTATGCAATAGCTCGTACATCTCAATTGTCATTAGAAACCACATTTGTTTAAGCAAGTCAGCCATATCGGCTATGTTTTTTTAAAAGGTAGTAAATGAGGCTGAATGAACTGTTTTGCTGCCAGACAAGGCTCTGCTGATAACCAGGTGTATCAGCGGTAAGCTGTTGGGACTGCATTATGTAGGCGGTTTGTGGGCGCCGTTTGTCACCGTTAAAGTGCAATTAATGTTTAGCGTTGTGTTGTTGTGGCTTTGCTGGCATGCATCCCACTTTTTTTCTTTTTTTTTACCCCATCAAGATTCACATGCTAAAATTCGCACTGGTGCTTTCACATAAAAAAAAAATAACATTTTCAAAATAGTGTGCCTTCAACGGGATTCGACTCTTACCCTCACGTCCCTGAATGTTCAATAGTTCCTTACTCTTCTTCTTCTTCTTTGGTATAATGGCTTTCGCAAGAATTATATTCCGTCATCTACTGTACAAGTGGATAATAAGGATACAAAAAGGAAAACATTTGGGTAAAAAGTAATAAAAAAATTACATGTTAAATGTATTTAATTCATCCTGACTCTCGTCCTGTCCCACCATGTTTAATTCATCCTGACTCTCGTCCTGTCCCACCTGCCACCATGTTTAATTCATCCTGACTCTCGTCCTGTCCCACCTGCCACCATGTTTAATTCATCCTGACTCTCGTCCTGTCCCATCTGACACCATGTTTAATTCATCCTCACTCTCATCCTGTCCCACCTGCCACCATGTTTAATTCATCCTCACTCTCATCCTGTCCCACCTGCCACCATGTTTAATTCATCCTCACTCTCATCCTGTCCCACCTGCCACCATGTTTAATTCATCCTCACTCTCATCCTGTCCCACCTGCCACCATGTTTAATTCATCCTCACTCTCATCCTGTCCCACCTGCCACCATGTTTAATTCATCCTGACTCTCATCCTGTTCCATTTCCTCCTCAAGCTCTTCCAAAAGTTCTGTGCGATCCTCCACACCATATTCACTCCTTTTTTTATTTGTCCATCATCTCGTTCTTCACCAGATCTCCCAGAAGGCCTGTGTAATCACCCACTCCATTTTTATTCATACTTTGAGGTTTTCCATCTGTCTTTCATCCAGAGATAGTGCTGGTTGTAACGACGGTCGTCAGGAATGGACCAAGGCGCAGCGGGTTGAGTGCTCATAATTAACTTTAATGAAAACACTTATACAAACAAAACGATGGACGACGAATACAGACTTGAAGGCAAACGACAGCAATTCAAGTGACAACCTCCCACAAATACAAACACACCCTAATATATAGGACTCTCAATCAAAGGCAACTAGACAACACCTGCCTTCAATTGAGAGTCCACACCCCAATTAACTAAACATAGAAACAGACTAACTAGAAAGAACATAGAAATAGACTAACATAGAGCAGTGACCAAAAAAACCCCGGAATACATAAATCAACTACCCTCTACATAATACACACACCACGAACCACATAAACCAAATACCCTCTGCCACGTCCTGACCAGCCTACACTAACAAAATAACCCTCATACTGGTCAGAACGTGACGCTGGTAAATCCTGTTCAGGTGTAATAAGTTGTTTTATAAAGATACATTATATATTTTGAATGCTACACTAATGTATTTATCCTTTATTAATGTATGTATAAAACATAGCTATTAACATAGCACAAATACCTTTTCCTGACTGTATTTCAGAGGCGTTGAGTTAAATGCGAATGACACATTTCAGTGGTACATCTGTCTAGTTATCAGTTACAGTGGTAGGGTTACAGTTGAAGTCGAAAGTTTACATGCACTTAGGTTGAAGTCATTAAAACTCGTTTTTCAACCACTCCACAAATTTCTTGTTAACAAACTATAGCTTTGGCAAGTCGGTTAGGAAATCTACTAAGTAATTTTTCCAACAATTGTTTACAGACAGATTATTTCACTTATAACTCACTGTATCACAATTCCAGTGGGTCAGAAGTTTACATACACTAAGTTGACTGTGTCTTCAAACAGCTTGGAAAATTTCCTGGAATTATGTCATGGCTTTAGAAGCTTCTTATAGGCTAATTGACATAATTTGAGTCAATTGGAGGTGTACCTGTGGATGTATTTCAAGGCTTACCTTCAAACTCAGTGCCTCTTTGCTTGACATCATGGGAAAATAAAAAGAAATCAGCAAAGACCTCAGAAAAAAATTGGAGACCTGCACAAGTCTAGTTCATCCTTGGGAGCCATTTCCAAACGCCTAAAAGTACCAGGTTCATCTGTACAAACAATAGTATGCAAGTATAAACACCATAGGACAACGCAGCCGTCATACTACTCAGGAAGGAGACGCATTTTGTCTCCTAGAGATGAACGTACTTTGGTGCGAAAAGTGCAAATCAATCCCAGAACAACAGCAAAGGACCTTGTGAAGATGCTGGAGGAAACAGGTACAAAAGTATCTATATCCACAGAAGAACGAGTCCTATATCGACAGAACCTGAAAGGCCGCTCAGCAAGGAAGAAGCCACTGCTCCAAAACCGCCTTAAAAAAGCCAGACTACGGTTTGCAACTGCACATGGGGACAAAGATCGTACTTTTTGGAGAAATGTCCTCTGGTCTGATGAAACAAAAATAGAACTGTTTGGCCATAATGACCATCATTATGTTTGGAGGAAAAAGGGGGAGGCTTGCAAGCCGAAGAACACCATCCCAACCGTGAAGCACGGGGGTGGCAGCATCATGTTGTGGGGGTGCTTTGCTGCAGGAGGGACTGGTGCACTTCACAAAATAGATGGCATCATGAGGGAGGACAATTATGTGGATATATTGAAGCAACATCTCAAGACATCAGTCAGGAAGTTAAAGCTTGGTCACAAATGGATCTTCCAAATGGACAATGACCCCAAGCATTCTTCCAACGTTGTGGCAAAATGGCTTAAGGACAACACAGTCAAGGTATTGGAGTGGCCATCACAAAGCCCTGACCTCAAACCTATAGAAAATTTGTGGGCAGAACTGAAAAAGTGTGTGTGAGCAAGGAGACCTAAAAACCTGACTCAGTTACACCAGCTCTGTCAGGAGGAATAGGCCAAAATTCACCCAACTTATTGTGGGAAGCTTGTGGAAGGCTACCCGAAATGTTTGACCCAAGTTAAACAATTTAAAGGCAATGCTACCAAATACTAATTGAGTGTATGTAAACTTCTGACCCACTGGGAATGTGATGAAAGAATAAAAGCTGAAATAAATCATTTTCTCTACAATTATTCTGACATTTCACTTTCTTAAAATAAAGTGGTGATCCAAACTGACCTAAGACAGGGAATTTTTACTAGGATTAAATGTCAGGAATTGTGAAAAACTGAGTTTAAATGTATTTCGCTAAGGTGTATGTAAACTTCCGACTTCAACTGTATATTCTAGGTACTAGGTCTCCCTCTTTCCCTATTTGACACTCATCATACTGGTGCACACTCACTGTACTTCATTTAGGCCTACAGTATGTTTTTAAAATGTTTTTTAAAAGGCATTGTTCGTCTGTAAAATAAACCGTGTATATATAGCGCTGTTAAGGTCATCAATGGATTATAAAAGTATGGATCAGCAGCTCAGACATCTTTTTAAAAAAACTAGCTGTAATCCAGGCCCTAAGAATATGTTGTGGAGCACTCAGGACCTCTCCAGGACAAGTGATGCTGGGAGAGAAGCTGTTAAAGTGAAGAAGACAACATCCAGCCATTATCATATTGGGTAAATCTACAAGGACATGAGGTTACACATGCTACATCAAAGGTGTCACACCCTGATCTGTTTGATCTGACCTTGTGATTGTCTCCACACCCTCCATGGATTTGCTCATCTTCCCCGTTATTTATACCTCTTTATGTTCTCGGTTTGTCTGTTACCAGTTCGTCTTGTTTGTCAAGTCAACCAGCATTTTGTCTCCGCTCCTGCTTTTCCCCAGTCTCTCTTTTTCTGCCCCTTGTTGCCGTAATAAACAATATTACTTCAACACAGTCTGCATTTTAGGTCTTACCTGAAACGTTATACTTGCAGTGCTTCTGCCATTAAGTCTTGGAGGCCCAAAAAACTTCTCGGCTGCAGATATAACGATGTCCAGCTTCTTGGACTTCTTGGACACTTGTACTTAATAACTGTGACTATAAATGTTACAAAATCCAACTTCTACACAATAAGTGTATCCAGATCACTTGATTGACGTATAACATTTGCAACTTGTTGTGGTACATCCAGTGCCATATCTTCTCCTGAACTGTGACCTCTTTCCCCTTCAATGCTCTTCACCAGGACATATACAGGATGCTACCCTCCACAACACTATGTCACCAGGACATATACAGGATACTACCCTCCACAACATAACCTTCACTATGTCACCAGGACATATACAGGATACTACCCTCCACAACATAACCTTCACTATGTCACCAGGACATATACAGGATGCTACCCTCCACAACACTATGCCACCAGGACATATACAGGATGCTACCCTCTACAACACTATGTCACCAGGACATAAACAGGATGCTACCCTCTACAACACTATGTCACCAGGACATATACAGGATGCTACCCTCCACAACACTATGTCACGAGGACATATACAGGATACTACCCTCCACAACATAACCTTCACTATGTCACCAGGACATATACAGGATACTACCCTCTACAACACTATGTCACCAGGACATATACAGGATGCTACCCTCCACAACACTATGTCACCAGGACATATACAGGATACTACCCTCCACAACATAACCTTCACTATGTCACCAGGACATATACAGGATACTACCCTCTACAACACTATGTCACCAGGACATATACAGGATACTACCCTCCACAACATAACCTTCACTATGTCACCAGGACATATACAGGATGCTACCCTCTACAACATAACCTTCACTCCAAAGCAAAACTACAAACCTACAACCTGATTATGGACGGAATTACCAAGAATGTTTCCTACACCCAAGGATTTTTCTTCCGAAGCTATGCAGCAAATGCTCTGGGAAACAAACCGAAACCTGAAAACAACCTGGACCTGAGTGAGTAATGTTTAGTCTAAAGCTCTTCTTTTTTTATTACTTTCAAAAGCTAAGAAGAAAAATACATTACAATGATATATTTTACTTTAGAAGGACTGAATGCTAAGGCTACCAAGCTATGCTAAGACAAAGAGATACAACTTCAATTAGCACTGACGTGTGAAGCGAAAGGTGTCGAAGCCTTTGAGCCCAACAAATGGACAGGCAACCCCACCCAGATCCAGAGGCCTTGAAGCCCCCTCCTGCTGTTCAGTCCATCCACTGGCATTGTCTACAAGAAATCTGCCTCCAGAAATAAAAGCTTCTCCCAAGTGGGTGTGACACCTATTCCCGTTGCACTGCTGCACTGCTGCTTGGATCCACCTGGTGATCTTTTCACCGTCTTCTCTGGTTGTCTTCCTACCTCTCACTGGCTTTGTATTCATGTTACCTGATGAAATTGCTGTACAATATGATCTTGCTGCCATCTGATGCACATTCAGATGTCATAAATCAGCACTGCAGAGCTCTCCCTGTCCTCTGCCGTGCCCTGATTGTATTACTGCTGATGATATCTGGAAATGTGCATGAACACCCTGGCACATCTACTGTTGCTAGCCCCAATTCTGACTTTGTGCTCTGATATCTGCTTCACTGATTTCTGCTCTCGTAAAAGCCTGGGTTTTCTGCTGGTTAACTCTAAAAGCTTATTACCTAAAATGGATCAATGGAAAGTGTGGGTTCACAGCTCCAATCCAGATGTGTTGGTCATTACTGACACCTGGTTAAGGAAGAGTGTTTTGAATACTGATGTTAACCTTTCTGGTTATAACCTTTTTCAGCAAGACAGATCTTCCAAAGGTGGTGGAGTGGCAATCTTTACCAAGGATCACCTTCAGTGCTCAGTTGTCTCCACCAAGTCTGTCCCCAAACAATTTGATTTGCTGGTTTTAAGTATTAAACTTTCAAATAGCTCTTTGTTGACTGTTGCTGGGTGCTATCGTCCTCCATCAGCACTGGCCTGTACCCTACCTGCCCTAAGCTCTCTCCTGGCTCCTTACACTAAGTCTGAATTTGTCCTGCTAGGTGATCTAAACTGGGACATGCTTAAACCACCTGACCAAGTCCTAAAGCAATGGGACTCCCTAAATCTTTCTCAGATTATCACCAATCCCACAAGGTATGACTCCAAACACCCAGAAAAGACTACTCTCTGTGGTGTTATCCTCACAAATAATCCTGATAGGTATCAGTCTGGTGTTTTCTGTAATGACCTGTTTTGATGATGTAATGTTAATGATCACTGTTTTACAGCCTGTGTTCGTAATGGCTGCTCAGTGAAACGTCCTGTCCTGATTTGTCATAGACAAGCTGATCTTAACCGTTATAGGCCTATTTCTATTTTTCCCTGTTTATCAAAAGGGTTGGGAAAATGTGTCAATAATCAACTGACTGGCTTTCTTGATGTCTACAGTATTCTCTCTGGTATGCAATCTGGGTTCCTGTTCAGGTTATGGATGTGTCACTGCAACCTTAAAGGTCCTCAATGATGTCACCATTGCCCTTGACTCTAAACAATGTTGTGCTGCTGTTTTTATTGACTTGGCCAAAGTTTTTGATATGGTAGACCGTTCCATTCTTGTGGGCCGGCTAAGGAATATTGGTGTCTCTGAGGGGTCCTTGGCCTGGTTTGCTAACTACCTCTGTCAAAGAGTGCAGTGTATAAAGTCAGAACATCTGCTGTCTCAGCCACTGCCTGTCACCAAGGGAGAACCCCAAGGCTCGATCCTAGGCCCAACGCTCTTCTCAATTTACAACAATAACATAGCTCAGGCAGTAGGAAGCGCTCTCATCCATTTATATGCAGATGACACAGTCTTATCTCAGCTGGCCCCTCCCCGGATTTTGTGTTAAACGCTCTACAACTAAGCTTTCTTAGTGTCCAACATGCTTTCTCTGCCCTTAACCCTGTTCTGAACACCTCCAAAACAAAGGTCATGTGGTTTGGTAAGAAGAATGCCCCTCTCCCCACAGGTGTGATTACTACCTCTGAGGGTTTAGAGCTTGAGGTAGTCACCTCATACAAGTACTTAGGAGTATGGCTAGACGGTACACTGTCCTTCTCTCAGCACATATCAAAGCTGCAGGCTAAGGTTAAATCTAGACTTGGTTTCATCTATCGTAAATCGCTCCTCTTTCAGCCCAGCTGCCAAACTAACCCTGATTCAGATGACCATCCTACCCATGCTAGATTACGGAGACATCATTTATAGATCGACAGGTAAGTGGGCTCTTGAGCGGCTAGATGTTCTTTACCATTCGGCTATCAGATTTTCCACCAATGCTCCTTACAGGACACATCACTGCACTCAATACTCCTCTGTAAACTGGTCGTCTCTGTTTACCCGTCACAAGACCCACTGGTTGATGCTTATTTATAAAACCCTCTTAGGCCTCACTCCCCCCTATCTGAGATATCTACTGCAGCCCTCATCCTCCACATACAACATCCGTTCTGCCAGTCACATTCTGTTAAAGGTCACCAAAGCACACACATCCCTGGGTCGCTCCTCTTTTCAGTTCGCTGCAGCTAGCGACTGGAACGATCTGCAACAAAACACTCAAACTGGATAATTTTATCACAATCTCTTCATTCAAAGACTCAATCATGGACACTCTTACTGACAGTTGTGGCTGCTTTGTGTGATGTATTGTTGTCTCTACCTTCTTGCGCTTTGTGCTGTTGCCTGTGCCCAATAATGTTTGTACCCTGTGTTGTGTTGCTGCCATGTTGTGTTGCCGCCATGTTGTTGTCGTCATGTTGTGTTGCTACCATGCTGTGTTGTCACGTGCTGCTGCCATGCTGTGTTGTCGTCTTAGGTCTCTCTTTATGTAGTGTAGTGTCGTCTCTCTTGTCGTGATGTGTGTTTTGTCCTATATTTTTATTCTATTTATTTTTAATCCCCTGTCCCCGCAGGAGGCCTGTTGGTAGGCCGTCATTGTAAATAACACTTTGTTCTTAACTGACTAATTCAATGCAAAATCAACCAATCAGCGCATATTATGCAATTTCGACCAATTACTGCACTGTTACCGTGGAAAATGGCCCAATTCAACCACACATCAACAACGTTTTTCCCCCTGGCCTGTGAGGGGGGGGGGAAACATCGCAAAATGTATCGCAGAATTTCATAAAAGCTGCCGCAAAAATCAAGCATTTTTGGCTGCAGAAATCACAAAAACTTTTTTGCGAAATCCTGGAGGGACTGCCTTTTGTTCTTTAGATACACACGATATCAACACCATACCACTCCTGGTTACAATTTATTTTATTTATTTTCATTTAACCTTTATTTAAACAGGAAGGGCTCATTGAGATTTAAAATCTCTTTTTCAAGAGCGTCCTGGCCAAGATAGGCAGCACCAAGTCATTACAAAAATTACAGACAAACAACATGAAAAACCACAAGTAATCTAGTAAAAACCATAGAATTCACAAGAGTATAACAAAATCATAAAACAGCAAATTAAAAACATTGACAGGTCAGGGAATCAGTCACAAGATCATTCATCAGTGATTTAAAAACATCAATCGGGACGAGTTCTTCCAGTTTAACAGTATTTTGTAAGGCGTTCCAAGCCGATGGCGCAGAGTAAATAAAATCCCTTTTGCCAAATTCAGTTCGGACATTTGGAACAGCTAGCAGGATAAAGTCCAGCGAACGAAGAGACTACCCACCACATGTCTGAACAATAAAAATGCCCAAATAAAAAGGTAGTAAACCCAAAATGGCTTTGTAAATAAAAGTATACCAGTGACTGAGCCTACGAGTGACTAGACTATGCCTACACGATATCAACGCCATACCACTCCTGGTTACTATGCCTACACGATATCAACGCCATACCACTCCTGGTTACTATGACTACACGATATCAACGCCATACCACTCCTGGTTACTATGACTACACGATATCAACGCCATACCACTCCTGGTTACTATGACTACACGATATCAACGCCATACCACTCCTGGTTACTATGACTACACGATATCAACGCCATACCACTCCTGGTTACTATGACTACACGATATCAACGCCATACCACTCCTGGTTACTATGACTGCATCCACTTTCCCCAACGCCTTCTTCACCATCCTCGTGACTTTATAAGGGTTTCCCAAATAAACATCCCACACGCCGCCATACACGTGGCCTCCGGTTGTGAGGCAGGTTGGACGTTGGAGGTGGCTTATAGTAGAGAAATTAACATTACATTATTTGGAAACAGCTCTGGTGGACATTCCTGCACTCAGCATGACAATTACGTGCTCCAACAACTTGAGAAATCTGTGGCATTGTGTTGTGTGACAAAGCTGCACATTTTAGAGTGGCCTTTTATTTGTCCCCAGTACAAGGTGCACCTGTGTAATGACCATGCTGTTTAATCTGCTTCTTGATATGCCACACCTGTCAGGTGGATGGATTATCTTGGCAAAGGATAAATGCTCACTAACAGGGATGTAAACAAATTTGGGTACATAATTTGAGAGAAGTTTTTTTGTGGGTATGGAAAATGTCTGGGATAATTTATTTCAGCTCATGAAACATGGGACCAACACTTTACACGTTGTGTTTATATTTTGTGCAGTATAGTTAACGTAAGTTCAATCACAAAGGCTGATCTGAGTGCATCTCCTCAGTTTCATTCAGTAGTACAATACAATTCACATTGCTTTTTTTTTTTTTCGTTGGCACAGTGCAAATTTCTATCTGTGATGTTTAAATGTTTTCGAGAGCGAGTACATCGTCTCCTTCCTGAGAGTGGCGTTGATCATGAACTACTTCTCCTGGGGTGAGCCTGATGTTCCGCATGCCACGCCTCATCTCTAAAACAATGGGGAAAAGATAGACATATTTGATGAGTTTACTGACCTGTCTGTCCACAGGCTTGATTGTGCTGTAACCTTCTACAACTGGATTACACTGGCACCGGATGTTCTGAGGGATGCACTGCTGTTGGACTGGAAAAACCCAAATAGACATTTCATCAGTACTGTATCACAGCCTTTTTTTTTATCTAGACAGAAAAAAAGCATTTGGACAATGTGACAACTGGTCACTCAACATCCAATCTTCATGCCTTATTGTTTGTTCTTGCTTCCCAATCAACAGTCCGGGATCTTCCTCTTCTGACACGGTGGATGAATTGGCTTTTCTGGTAAATACAGGGTCATTTCTCTTTTCCCACCGGAGACTGAAAGCTGCAGATCCGAATGTTGTAACTGGGTTTCCGGTCCACCCATCTGAAAAGACACATTTGTTATTTACTTTTACTAGCTAGCTAAGTTGATTAATAAAATGGTAACATCTATATTAAAAAAATACCATAACCCACAGATTTGACTTGAGTGACAGTAAAATAGACAGAGTTTTGGTCTATCTGCACATCTAAAATCTTACTATGTGGATTGGGACATTTCTACTGGGACGGAGGAATGTTCTGGAATACTCAACCAGATGATCAGGACCAGTCTGTTACTATTTGCCCGAAAAGAGGTTTAGTATTTCTATTGAGCTATGCGACTGTACTTATAATTCTCAAGAGGAAAGTTAAAACCCTCAGCCGTGAGGTCACTGAGGAGGACCAACAGTGTTTAAAGGGGGATCATATGAATGGGACTGACATGCAGGGATGTAACAAAGGATTTTGGGCCACTGGCCAGCAGACAACGATTTCTACATTCAGGTCATAAATCTGTGGCATGCGATGTTTGTAAAAGCAAAATATCACAGCTGTGTCAGGCTAGTTTGGCACATTGTCTACTATCCAGTCTGAAAAGTACTAGCCTCGGGCTAGATTCATTTCCATCCCTGTTGACATTTCGATCTGACTGAACAGGTCATTTGATTAGTCATGTACAACAGATGCAGCCGTGGAACAAAACCATTTATTTTGTGAGCTAGCTAGTCAACTTTAGCTAATGTAGCTAACTAGCCAACCAAGGTGCCTAACTACCTAGCCTTCCAGGCGATATTTAGTTAGCTAACTAGTTAACATTAGCTCACCATTCGTGTAGTCAGACTTTTCTAAGTGGTGACATACTAGCTAACCAACTAACCTTGCCATGGTGCCGGCCTAAAGTTAGTTAGCAAGTCTGACTACACGAACGGTGAGTTAACGTTAACTAGCTAGTTAAATATCCCTTCTGTGGTGGGCTAACGCTAGCTAGCATTTCACCATGTGAAAGAGTAGCTGGCTAGCTCACTGAAGACTTGTCAATAAAAATGTCCCAACTGTCATTCTTCTGGCCTATTCTGGTTTTCTTTTTACTTGTAAAAAGAAGGTAATGTGAGTTGTACACGTAAATGCAGTTGGTGGCTATTTAGCCAATTTTCACCTAGTTAACCACAGATCTTTGACCTAACTAAAATGCCTTTTTTAGTAGCTAGCAAACAGGGATTACCTTAATCACACAGCTCCAGCGATGCCTCTCACTTACAGAGGTTGGGGAAAAAAACGATAAAATCGGAGTTGATAGCACAGTACCATCCTTGCTTCTGATCGACGGAGAGACCTAAGGTTAACTAGTTCGCTACAAAGGCAGAAGGTAATTAAAAATATGTAAAACATGTTAAGATAGCTAGCTAGGTCATTTGAAAAATGCTCAAAACAACACCACACAAGAAACACGATATCAATTATTTACAGGAGAAACTAAAAAGGATATAATACCTACGCTACTTGCTAGGATACATGATACTTTATCGATGAGTTTGCTTGGAGAAATTTGTCTTGAGGGATGACATCAAATCTTGTGACAAGAAGTGTAGTTCTGTGTTAGCCACATTAGCAGCTAATTAGTCTTGTTTTGGGGGGGGGGGGTTAATTACAGGTGAATATATTAAATTACTTTGTCCGATAGAGATTTTCGCGGTTATCAAAACGTCACGCCGGGGGTAAGCCTACACGAAACACAGACCTTATATGAAGTAGTACTAAAATCCCCTATGGGAAAATGAATGGTGAAAAAAAAAAACGATTGGAACCATTTCCGGGTTTGACCACTAGGTTTTATTGGTAGTATGATTCATACTGTGGTACTCAATTGGCTACGAGGTAGTGAGACGATAATATTGGATAGGATTTATACCTTCCCTTTCTCTGGTCCACACTCCAGTCCAGTTGATGGCGCTAATGCACCTTAAAGTTGGTTGCCAACCACCATAAAAAACAAATCCACAGAATAAGACGACAAGGTAGATACTTCCAACTCCGGTTACTGGATAGTAGTGCTGTCAAGCGGGTGTGAAGGGCACGGTGTCTCGGTGTTGTGGCAGTTCAGCCCTCCACGTTGAGTAGTAGACTGTATGTGTCAAGGTGACATCTGGACGGTGATCAATATGAGTTATTTCTTGTGTAGGCTGCTATCCTACTTGAAATAAAATCATGGGAGGGGGGGGGGGGGAATTGGCACGTTAGCGAACGCCGGCGACACAGCCGTGGTATCACGGTCCTCTCTCATGTCAACATGTTCATACAATGCCGGTGCACACTGGTCGCCGGCTTATCGACTCGCCGTGCAGCCCAATCAGACACGCAAAACGGTATTGAGGCAACCAATCTGCAACTCAATTCTGTCATCATGAAGTGCTTTGAGGGGCTAGTCAAGGATCACCTCACCTGTCACCCTAGACCCACTTCAGTTTGCATACCGCCCCAACGGGTCCACAGACGATGCATTCGCCATCACACTGCACACTGCCCTATCCCATCTGGACAAGAGGAATACCTATGTAAGAATGCTGTTCATCGACTACAGCTCAGCCTTCAACACCATAGTACCCTCCAAGCTCATCATTAAGCTGGAGGCCCTGGGTCTTGACCCCGCCCTGTACAATTGGGTCCTGGACTTCCTGATGGGCCGCCCCCAGGTGGTGAGGGTAGGTAACTACATCTCCACCCCGCTGATCCTCAACACTGGGGCCCCACAAGGGTGTGTTCTCAGCCCTCTACTGTACTCCCTGTTCACCCACGACTGAGTGGCCATGCACGCCTCCAACTCAATCATCAAGTTTGCAGACGACACAACAGTAGCAGTCTTGATTACCAACAATGACGAGACGGCCTATAGGGAGGTGGTGAGGGCCCTCGGAGTGTGGTGTCAGGAAAATAACCTCTCACTCAACGTCAACAAAACAAAGGAGCTGATAGTGGACTTCAGGAAACAGCAGAGGGAGCACCGCCCCATCCACATCCACATCGACGGGACAGAAGTGGAGAAGGGGAACGATTTAAGTTCCTCGGCGTACACATCACGGACAAACTGAAATGGTACAACGGCGCCTCTTCAACCTCAGGAGGCTGAAGAAATGTGACTTGTCACCTAAAACCCTCACAAACTGTTACAGATGCACAATTGAGAGTATCCTGTCGGGCTGCATCACCAACTGGTTCGGCAACTGCACTGCCCACAACCGCATGGCTATCCAGAGGGTAGTGAGGTCTGCACAACGCATCACCGGGGGCAAACTACCTGCCCAACACCACCCGATGTCACAGGAAGGCCAAAAAGATCATGAAGGACAACAACCACCCGAGCCACTGCCTGTTCACCCCGCTATCATCCAGAAGGCGAGATCAGTACATTTGCATCAAAGCTGGGACCGAGAGACTGAAAAACAGCTTCTATCTCAAGGCCATCAGACTGTTAAATAGCCATCATTAACACAGAGAGGCTGCTGCCTATATACATAGACTTGAAATAATTGGCCACTTTAATAATGTTTACATATCTTACATTACTCATCTCATATGTATATACTGTATTTTATACCATCTATTGCATCTTTCCTATGCCGCTCTGTCATTGCTCAGCAAACAGCTGGAGGCAGGGCTTTCTCCTATAGAGCTCCATTTTTATGGAATAGTCTGCCTACCCATGTGAGAGACGCAGACTCAGTCTCAACCTTTAAGTCTTTACTGAAGACACATCTCTTCAGTAGGTCCTATGATTAAGTGTACTCTGGCCCAAGGGTGTGAAGGTGAACGGAAAGGCTGGAGCAACGAACCGCCCTTGCTGTCTCTGCCTGGCCGGTTTCCCCTCTTTCCACTGGGATTCTCTGCCTCTAACCCTATTACGGGGGCTGAGTCACTGGTTTACTGGTGTTCTTCCATGCCGTCCCTGGGAGGGGTGCGTCACTTGAGTGGGTTGAGTCACTGACGTGGTCTTCCTGTCTGGGTTGGTGCCCCCCCTTGGGCTATGCTGTGGCGGAGATCTTTGTGGGCTATACTCGGCCTTGTCTCAGGATGGTAAGTTGGTGGTTGGAGATATCCCTCTAGTGGTGTGGGGGCTGTGCTTTGGCAAAGTGGGTGGGGTTATATCCTACCTGTTTGGCCCTGTCTGGGGGTTTCATCGGATGGGGCCACAGTGTCTCCTGACCCCTCCTGTCTCAGCCTCCAGTATTTATGCTGCAGTAGTTTATGTGTCGGGGGGCTAAGGTCAGTCTGTTACATCTGGAGTATTTCTCCTGTCTTATCCGGTGTCCTGTGTGAATTTAAATATGCTCTCTCTAATTCTCTCTTTCTCTTTCTTTCTTTCTCTCTCTCGGAGGACCTGAGCCCTAGGACCATGCCTCAGGACTACCTGGCTTGATGACTCCTTGCTGTCCCCAGTTCACCTGGCCGTGCTGCTGCTCCAGTTCCAACTGTTCTGCCTGCAGCTATGGAACCCTGACCTGTTCACCGGACGTGCTACCTGTCCCAGACCTGCTGTTTTCAACTCTCTAGAGACAGCAGGAGCGGTAGAGATACTCTCAAAGATCGGCTATGAAAAAGCCAACTGACACTTACTCTTGTGTTACTGACTTGTTGCACCCTCGACAACTACTATGATTATCATTATTTGACAATGCTGGTCATTTATGAACATTTGAACATCTAGGCCATGTGCTGTTATAATCTCCACCCGGCACAGCCAGAAGAGGACTGGCCACCCCTCATAGCCTGGTTCCTCTCTGGGTTTCTTCCTAGGGTTTTGGCCTTTCTAGGGAGTTTTTCCTAGCCACCGTGCTTCTACACCTGCATTGCTTGCTGTTTGGGGTTTTAGGCTGGGTTTCTGTACAGCACTTTGAGATATCAGCTGATGTAAGAAGAGCTATATAAATACATTTGATTTTAAAATTTTTTTTTTTTATATATATATTCTTATTCCATTCCTTTACTTAGATTTGTGTGTATAAGGTAGTTGTTGGGGAATTTTTAGATTACATGTTAGATATTACTGCATCGTCGGAACTAGAAACACAAGCATTTCGCTACACCTGCAATAACATCTGCTAACCATGTGTATGTGACCAATACAATTTGATTTGATGATACACAGTAGGAAGCCCAATCAGGTACGCAAAACGGTCTTGAGTGGCAACAAATCTGCCCAATCAGATTATTCGCTTTCTATACACCCACCCTTTCGACACACCCACTCGACACACCGGTCGCCATATTGGGCTGCAGCTAACCAGAGTTGAAGGACAATTGCCGCGTTCAGCACCCCTGGGAACTCGGAAATCTCATTTCCGATTTCAAAGCGTTCAAAACAACTGGATACTCGGGGGAAGAGAAAAAAGAAAAACGAGCTCCAAAACTGGGAAAAAAATAGTTTGAAAGATCATCCAAATTGGGATTTCAAGTCGGAAACTCGGGCATCTTCCTAGAGCTCCGTCCTAAAGATCACTGGCGTCATGATTTGACCTCATTCCCCCCCCCCCCCGAGATCCCAGTTGTCTTGAACGCAGAACATTTTCAGCGGCGTCATTATCTCGTGCCGTGACGTCATCAGAGGAACCCCTCCCCGTGTGATGCCGCATTCAAGACAACTTGGGAACTTTGAACTCGGAAATCCCCAACATTCGGATTTCATGGCAACTGAGAAACTCGAGTTACGACTGTGAAAAGTAGTTGAGTGACATTTTTTTTTAACGGTCATCCAACTCGGAAACTCTGGCATTCCTTGAACTCCAACTTTCCTACTTAAAAGATCACTGAAGTCACGATATTACCTCGGTTTTTTTTTTCTTCCCCCCCGAGAACTCAGTAGTCTTGAACGCACCGTGACTATTATCGGAAAGTCGGGGATTGTGAGTGTGCACTCTGGTGTCTTGAGTTTTTGTGTGTTTTTTTTTTTAAATTTATCAAGTCAGTTTGTGTTTTAATCGTACGCCGCAAGGTGTTGAAATATACTTTCGCACTTAGTGCCATAGTTGTTTATTAATAACCTACACCATTTGAAACGGCTTGAAATCTGTTTGAATCTACCTGGAATAGGCGGACGGACCACCGAGATGGGTTTAAGCTAACGTTAGCCAAGCCTAAAGCAGCTAACTAACCGGCCTAATTTATTTAGCCACTTCAACCTGGACTACTATAACGTTATCGTGAACATTTTTGTTTTTTTTATCGGACTTATTTTCAAAACTCACTGTCCTTTTTTGTTGAGGATCCAAACTTCACTTTCGGAGACCAACTACCTACCTGTAACCCAGGAAGGAGAGACCGACCGACAGAGAGAGAGAGAGAAGGAAAGTTCTGTCCCAGTATGTTGTCCAACACCGGGACCCAGCCTCTGTTTCCCCCGGCTCAGGGCCCAGCTAACCCGGTGGGTCAACCTAACCCAGTCCCTTCGGGTCACCTCTCACAGTTCCATGTGAAACCGACCCTACAGATCAAGAAAAACGCAATAACGGACGAGTATAAAGTGACCAGTCAAGTACTGGGACACGGTATCAATGGAAGGGTGCTGGAGATCTTTCACAAGAAGAGCGGAGATAAATACGCCCTCAAGGTAATATCAATAAATTAAACGGGTTAGTTTGTTATACATATCTAGTAGTCTGTTGAATAAGACATTATTTTAGTTACACTTTCAATGTCCCGCTATAGTTTTGTTGAAACAGTGCGACTCTTGTCATTTTTGTTGTTATTGTTATTGTTGTTGTTGTTGACAGTAACTAACTGACATGTTTGTTGTACCCAGTTGTAACTGAGGAGTAAACGATCAACATTTTAAATGTAGGTGTGTTGAGGACAAAAGCAGCTTTTCCTTCTCATTATTCTCTCCTGTTTTGTTAACCTTTTTTATTTAACTAGGCAAGTCAGTTAATTAAGAACAAATTGTAATGATGGACAGCAGATCTGATAGGTCTTATTGATCACTCTGCTCTCTCAAAACTGCTGTGATGTCATCACTATACAAAAAATATTTTTTCATTTTACAAAGTTAAAGTTTAAATGAAAACGCTGGTGTTCTGAACGACAAGTTGAAAATTGAGGAGGGGTTGGGGACCCTGTCACCACGGCCACTGCCCTTTTTAAAATTTATTTTTAATTTTAAATACATCACTCATTGTTTCAAGCCACACAATCGCCATACCCAACAAACAGTGCAAATGTAAGTCTGTTCGAGAATGTTGCAGAACATTTTAAGGTTAGACAACAATTAGGCCTAGTTCAATCCGGTGTTTTAGTGACGGGCTTGAGAAAATACCTGCACATCAAGTAGTTGTCCGGGACCAGTTGGAGAAGGCTGATGTAGGTTCGGCTAGTGTTGTTTCTAACCAGACCATAAACGCTGTTATGAAGTCATAGTTCTAGTAGTTCATGGTTATCTGATCCAGCTACTGGTCGTCCAGACTAAAGGCCACAATCATTTGATATAGTCCTGACAGTAGAAAGACAGAAGTAGTAAATTCTAGCTATGAATTATTTCATTACACGGTTAGAACAAGTCCTGCCATGCCAGCTTGTCTCCCGACAGTAGCTGACTTCAACAGGGAGCTACATTACACTGAATCACTGTCTGGTGACATCCCCAGGCATGTAGAACAGACTGACTGGTGTGTGTGTGAGACACTGTCTGCTCATAACCTCGTCATGAAACAGGCTTCCCTAAAACGAGAAGCCCGGGGAAGTTCCCTGGCAGAAATCAGCTGAAAAAGGGTTGGAACTCGGTGTAAATCAATGACTCCTCAAAGCACGTCAAACCAATCAAATGCCTTGCTACAGCTCGCCGGGTTAGCGCTGTAGGGGCTACAGCTCGCCGGGTTAGCGCTGTAGGGGCTACAGCTCGCCGGGTTAGCGCTGTAGGGGCTACAGCTCGCCGGGTTAGCGCTGTAGGAGCTACAGCTCGCCAGGTTAGCGCTGTAGGGGCTACAGCTCGCCGGGTTAGCGCTGTAGGGGCTACAGCTCGCCGGGTTAGCGCTGTAGGGGCTACAGCTCGCCGGGTTAGCGCTGTAGGGGCTACAGCTCGCCGGGTTAGCGCTGTAGGGGCTACAGCTCGCCGGGTTAGCGCTGTAGGAGCTACAGCTCGCCAGGTTAGCGCTGTAGGAGCTGCAGCTCGCCAGGTTAGCGCTGTAGGGGCTACAGCTCGCCGGGTTAGCGCTGTAGGGGCTACAGCTCGCCGGGTTAGCGCTGTAGGGGCTACAGCTCGCCGGGTTAGCGCTGTAGGAGCTACAGCTCGCCGGGTTAGCGCTGTAGGAGCTACAGCTCGCCGGGTTAGCGCTGTAGGAGCTACAGCTCGCCGGGTTAGCGCTGTAGGGGCTACAGCTCGCCGGGTTAGCGCTGTAGGGGCTACAGCTCGCCGGGTTAGCGCTGTAGGAGCTACAGCTCGCCGGGTTAGCGCTGTAGGGGCTACAGCTCGCCGGGTTAGCGCTGTAGGGGCTACAGCTCGCCGGGTTGGCGCTGTAGGGGCTACAGCTCGCCGGGTTGGCGCTGTAGGGGCTACAGCGAGGACTAAATGTCAACAAAACAATCACTGCTGACTAAACATTTTGGAATGTTTGCAATGCGCTGGTTTTCACAGCATTTCTCTTGTTATTTGAAGATCAACTGGAGCAACAGGAGGAATTGTATACAATGCTGGCCATATATTCATTTTTTTTTCATTTTAACATTTCTGGAATGATATTTGACTGTAAAGGCTAGCATGAGGGACCAGAAGCAAGCCACAGTTTGGTTTGTTTTGAGTAAAGTCTGCTTAACCTACCTAGGTATAACTAGCTACCCGAGAGTTACTAGCTAGTTCAATTCCTCTCACGATTATAAAGCCAACAACGTTTGTAATAAAACAGTATTATATTTACCTAAACGTGAGGCCAGTATCTAGCTCAGGGATGGGTAACTCCAGTCCTCGGGGGGGGGGGGGATTCCTGTTGGAACGTTCCACAAATTATACCCACCCAGGTTGAAGTCATAAACAGCGCAATGCTTGAAGCACAGCGAAGGGCTGTTTTGAATGAATGCTTACGAGCCTGCTGCTGCCTACCACCACTCAGTCAGACTGCTCTATCAAATCATAGACTTAATTATAATATAATAAACACACAGAAATACGAGCCTTGGGTCATTAATATGGTCGAATCCGGAAACTATCATCTCGAAATCAAACGTTTTTTTTCTTTCAGTGACATGGCCAAAAATACAGATTACCGATTGTTATGAAAACTTGAAATCGGCCCTGATTAATCGGCCGTTCCGATTAATCGGTCGACCTATAATCTAAACTCATGTATAATGAAAATATTTTTCAAATATTGTCATTTTTAAATATATATAAATGCAAGTTGTGATTAAAAAGAATGGCAACAGAATACAATTAAATTTCAGACGCAGCTCACTATTTTTAGACCAGGCCTGCGGGCGACTCATGTGGTCCCTGGGGGCGACCTGGTGCCCGCGGGCACCGTGTTGGTGACCCCTGGTCTAAACAATAACAGATTATGGAGTTGGCTATCATTACTAAATCATCATTTCAGATGAACAAATAAAACTCCGTACCAGCGGTGGCCAACCACTTATCCCTGATCTACTGGGGGGAGCAGACTTCTATTCCAGACCAGTAATAGATCTACTGGGGGAGCAGACTTCTATTCCAGACCAGCAATAGATCTACTGGGGGGAGCAGACTTCTATTCCAGACCAGTAATAGATCTACTGGGGGAGCAGACTTCTATTCCAGACCAGTAATAGATCTACTGGGGGAACAGACTTCTATTCCAGACCAGTAATAGATCTACTGGGGGAACAGACTTCTATTCCAGACCAGTAATAGATCTACTGGGGGAAGCAGACTTCTATTCCAGACCAGTAATAGATCTACTGGGGGAGCAGACTTCTATTCCAGACCAGTAATAGATCTACTGGGGGAGCAGACTTCTATTCCAGACCAGTAATAGATCTACTGGGGGAGCAGACTTCTATTCCAGACCAGTAATAGATCTACTGGGGGAGCAGACTTCTATTCCAGACCAGTAATAGATCTACTGGGGGGAGCAGACTTCTATTCCAGACCAGTAATAGATCTACTGGGGGGAGCAGACTTCTATTCCAGACCAGTAATAGATCTACTGGGGGGAGCAGACTTCTATTCCAGACCAGTAATAGATCTACTGGGGGGAGCAGACTTCTATTCCAGACCAGTAATAGATCTACTGGGGGAACAGATTTCTATTCCAGACCAGCAATAGCACACTTGATTTTCAACTCATTTGATTTGCTAAGTTGTATCAGGTGTGTTATTGCTGGGCTGAAACAGAACCCTGCACCCAGCAGACCTCCAGCCCACACGTATAACCCATGGTACATAGGTAGGCCTACACGTATAACCCGTGGTACATAGGTAGGCCTACACGTATAACCCATGGTACATAGGTAGGCCTACACGTATAACCCATGGTACATAGGTAGGCCTACACGTATAACCCGTGGTACATAGGTAGGCCTACACGTATAACCCATGGTACATAGGTAGGCCTACACGTATAACCCATGGTACATAGGTAGGCCCACACGTATAACCCATGGTACATAGGTAGGCCCACACGTTTAACCCATGGTACATAGGTAGGCCCACACGTTTAACCCATGGTACATAGGTAGGCCTACACATATAACCCATGGTACATAGGTAGGCCTACACATATAACCCATGGTATATAGGTAGGACTACACATATAACCCATGGTATATAAACTCAGCAATAAAGGAAACGTCCTCTCACTGTCAACTGCGTTTATTTTAAGCAAACTTAACATGTGTAAATATTTGTATGAAATATTTAGCTTCTGGGCCTGAGTAACAGGCAGTTTACTTTGGGCACACTTTTCATCCGGACGTGAAAATACTGCCCTCTACCCAAGAGCTAAACCCTTTACAATGAGTTGAGGTAGGCCTACTACACATGATACACATATAACCCAGCCCAGGCTAGCAGTGAGTTAATGGAGCTAACATGATACACATATAACCCAGTGCAGGCTAGCAGTGAGTTAGTGGAGCTAACATGACGCAGCCCAGACTCCCACGCTAGCAGTGAGTTAGTGGAGCTAACATGATACAGCCCAGACTCCCAGTACAGGCTAGCAGTGAGTTAGTGGAGCTAACATGATACAGCCCAGACTCCCAGTACAGGCTAGCAGTGAGTTAGTGGAGCTAACATGATGCAGCCCAGACTCCCAGTACAGGCTAGCAGTGAGTTAGTGAGCTAACATGATGCAGCCCAGACTCCCAGTACAGGCTAGCAGTTAGTTGGTGGAGCTAAGATGATGCCGCCCAGACTCCCAGTACAGGCTAGCAGTGAGTTAGTGGAGCTAACATGATGCAGCCCAGACTCCCAGTACAGGCTAGCAGTGAGTTAGTGAGCTAACATGATGCAGCCCAGACTCCCAGTACAGGCTAGCAGTTAGTTGGTGGAGCTAAGATGATGCCGCCCAGACTCCCAGTACAGGCTAGCAGTGAGTTAGTGGAGCTAACATGATGCAGCCCAGACTCCCAGTACAGGCTAGCAGTGAGTTAGTGGAGCTAACATGATGCAGCCCAGACTCCCAGTACAGGCTAGCAGTGAGTTAGTGGAGCTAACATGATGCAGCCCAGACTCCCAGTACAGGCTAGCAGTGAGTTAGTGGAGCTAACATGATGCAGCCCAGACTCCCAGTACAGGCTAGCAGTGAGTTAGTGGAGCTAACATGATGCAGCCCAGACTCCCAGGCTAGCAGTGAGTTAGTGGAGCTAACGTGATGCAGCCCAGACTCCCAGGCTAGCAGTGAGTTAGTGGAGCTAACATGATGCAGCCCAGACTCCCAGGCTAGCAGTGAGTTTGTGGAGCAGGCAGGGTGCAGCCCAGACTCCCAGGCTAGCAGTGAGTTGTTGGAGCAGGCAGAGTGCAGCCCAGACTCCCAGGCTAGCAGTGAGTTAGTGGAGCTAACATGATGCAGCCCAGACTCCCAGGCTAGCAGTGAGTTTGTGGAGCAGGCAGGGTGCAGCCCAGACTCCCAGGCTAGCAGTGAGTTGTTGGAGCAGGCAGAGTGCAGCCCAGACTCCCAGGCTAGCAGTGAGTTAGTGGAGCTAACATGATGCAGCCCAGACTCCCAGGCTAGCAGTGAGTTAGTGGAGCTAACATGATGCAGCCCAGACTCCCAGGCTAGCAGTGAGTTAGTGGAGCTAACATGATACAGCCCAGACTCCCAGGCTAGCAGTTAGTTAGTGGAGCTAACATGATACAGCCCAGACTCCCAGGCTAGCAGTTAGTTAGTGGAGCTAACATGATACAGCCCAGACTCCCAGGCTAGCAGTGAGTTAGTGGAGGAGGCAGGGTGCAGCCCAGACTCCCAGGCTAATAGTGAGTTGTTGGAGCAGGCAGAGTGCAGCCCAGACTCCCAGGCTAATAGTGAGTTTGTGGAGCAGGCAGGGTGCAGCCCAGACTCCCAGGCTAGCAGTGAGTTGGTGGAGCAGGCAGGGTGCACTATGATAAGGGGTCTGCTGCTCTGATGTAGACAGGTTTGACACATTCTTCATAAGTACCGAAACTAACAGATTTTAGTATCTAAAAAGTACAGAAGTTTCGGTAGACCGTGTGTGTTTGTGTGTTGATGGATGGGGACTACAGCTCTTATGCCAGAGAGTGTGTCACAGACTGCCTGGAGAGCTGCTGGTAACATCACTGCTCTGCCCATCCAGGTAAGCTCTGCTGACACCTGATGGGATATCTGTCAAAGCAGTGAAACAGATATCAGCTACACACCAGGTTTATTACACTGCAGATTAGTATCCATCAGAGAAAGGGAAGAGAGAGAGACTGAGAAAGGGAAGCGAGAGACTGAGAAAGGGAAGCGAGAGACTGAGAAAGGGAAGCGAGAGACTGAGAAAGGGAAGCGAGAGAGACTGAGAAAGGGAAGCGAGAGAGACTGAGAAAGGGAAGCGAGAGAGACTGAGAAAGGGAAGCGAGAGACTGAGAAAGGGAAGCGAGAGACTGAGAAAGGGAAGCGAGAGACTGAGAAAGGGAAGCGAGAGACTGAGAAAGGGAAGCGAGAGACTGAGAAAGGGAAGCGAGAGAGACTGAGAAAGGGAAGCGAGAGAGACTGAGAGAGGGAAGCGAGAGAGACTGAGAGAGGGAAGCGAGAGAGACTGAGAGAGGGAAGCGAGAGAGACTGAGAGAGGGAAGCGAGAGAGACTGAGAGAGGGAAGCGAGAGAGACTGAGAGAGGGAAGCGAGAGAGACTGAGAGAGGGAAGCGAGAGAGACTGAGAGAGGGAAGCGAGAGAGACTGAGAGAGGGAAGAGAGAGATATGTGTTTATGTGATACGGCATGGACCGAGGAGAAATCAAAGGCCTCGGACTAAGAACCAAACTCTACATTAGAGATGCTTCCGGTAGCCTACTACAGCAGACAGCTACAACATGTTGGAATAAACCCGGAAAATCAACAGGAAATGGTGGCCGATGTTCGGTGGTCAGCCACCATCTTCTAATGAATGTTGGGTCTATTTTCTTGTTGAGGGAGTAAGTGTTTCTCTTGACAGCTCCACCCGTCTTCACTAAACACTCTGCTTTCACTTCCTCTCCTCTCCGTCGTGTGTGTGTGTGTGTGTGTGTGTGTGTGTGTGTGTGTGTGTGTGTGTGTGTGTGTGTGTGTGTGTGTGTGTGTGTGTGTGTGTGTGTGTGTGTGTGTGTGTGTGTGTGTGTGTGTGTGTGTGTGTGTGTGTGCGTGTGTGCGTGCACAGAGGGACAGGGCTTCTGTTAGGGGAAAATGTGGTGCCGGAACAACGTGACCTGTAAGATTGACAGAAGTCACTTGTTGATTATGGTAATGCTTTTATTAATGAAGCATCTAATAAAACGGCATTTTCAAACATTTGCCAAAATGCAATTTGCGTGAAAACACCATTCTGGACAGGGCACCTGGGAAAACACCATTCTGGACAGGGCACCTGGGAAAACACCATTCTGGACAGGGCACCTGGGAAAACACCATTCTGGACAGGGCACCTGGGAAAACACCATTCTGGACAGGGCACCTGGGAAAACACCATTCTGGACAGGGCACCTGGGAAAACACCATTCTGGACAGGGCACCTGGGATAACACCATTCTGGACAGGGCACCTGGGATAACACCATTCTGGACAGGGCACCTGGGAAAACACCATTCTGGACAGGGCACCTGGGAAAACACCATTCTGGACAGGGCACCTGGGAAAACACCATTCTGGACAGGGCACCTGGGATAACACCATTCTGGACAGAGCACCTGATAGCAGTTCCATATGTGACAGAGACGAAAATATATATTAGAAACTTAGAAAGAGGGGGAATCCATTAACTTCTATGGGCTAGGTGGGACGACAGCGTCCCACCTGCGGGACACAGCCAGTGAAATATCAGGGTGGAAAATTCAAAAACAACAAAATGTCATAATTTAACTTTCTCAAACATAGAACTATTTTACACCATTTTAATGATAAACTTCTCGTTAATCTAACCACATTGTCCGATTTCAAAAAGGCCTTACAGCGAAAGCAAAACATTAGATTATGTTAGGAGAGTACATAGACAAAAATAATCACACAGCCATTTTCCAAGCAAGGACATGTGTCAATAAAACCCAAAACACAGCTAAATGAAGCACTAACCTTTGGCGATCTTCATCAGATGACACTCCTAGGACATTATGTTATACAATACATGTATGTTCTGTTCAATAAAGTTCATATTTATATCCAAAAACAGCATTTTACATTGGCGAGTGAATGTCCCCCACAGACACTGTAGCTTCGATAGAGAATCAAAAGAAGAACTACAATTCTGACTTTCCACTTCCTGCTTGGAATTTTCTCAGGTTTTTGCCTGCCATATGAGTTCTGTTATACTCGGACACCATTCAAACAGTTTTAGAAACTTCAGAGTGTTTTCTATCCAGATCTACTAATAATATGCATATTCTAGTTCCTGGGCCCGAGTAGTAACCTGTTTAATTTGGGTACATTTTTCATCCGGCCGTGAAAATACTGCCCCCTAGCCCAGACAGGTTATCAACAACTATGATGGGTTGGTAATATGACCAGGATTGTGCATTTTGACTTCTGGACAACAAAAGAAAGTTGATATGAAAACCAATAGAACAGGAGAGAAATGATATAGTGGTGGGTCCAGTAAATGGAAATACATTTGCCAAAGTTATATAATTACTGTCTGTCTATACAGAAATACATTTAAATCATTCTTAATATTTCACCAGAAAGCATAACTTAGTCACAGAGGAATCGAGGATCATTAGCTTTTTAAAATGGCTCGAGATTGTTTCATATCACATGCTCGTAGGCCTATTTAGGAAGGTCGTAATTTGGGCAGCACGAAAAAGGGCAAAAGCTGCTTTTATTGAGTTGCGGCCGTCAGTGGAAAAACATCTCAAATATGTGTGAGGATAAGATGTCTTGAGTAAAATTTTAAATGATGAGAGAAGAAGAAGAAGGGGAGAGGTATGTGGTGAAGTCTCAATCCAAAATGGCTCAGCTGTCTCCCGCCAATTCTTGCGCGTTCATTTTCAATTACTGCATTGTTTGCCCTTCAACTGTTTATTTATTTTTTTATTTTTGAGCAATTCCCCATTTACATATGTCCCCAGTAGTAAAGGTACCGTTAATCCCCGTCATTTGGTTACATTCATTTCTGTTATTGCATATATTAATTACAGTCATTTACCGTTGTCATTCTCAGTGGAAGCGTTGTTTGCAGCAGTTCACAACCTGCTACACTTGTGAGAAACGCACATTTATTTTTTAATTTTTTTGGTGTATTTCATAACCATCATGTAGGAGATTTGTCAGTTTCCTCATGGTCTTTTTGTTTGGAGTGTTCCGCGTGAGAATGTGTCTGGTTTCTCTTTCCTGATAACGTTGAGGGAGAAGCGCGTACCTGTGCACCTCGACCTGCTGCTCGGAAATGTAGGAAAGTGTTTTTTTTTTTTGTTTTTTTTCTACATCAATTGCCAATATTACAAAACTCTTAGGGATCCCTTCACCCCTATTCCCGCTCGAATCCCATTAACGGGATTGCTTTGACAACATCCAGTGAAATTGCAGCGCGCCAAATTCAAAAGCAGAAATACTCATAATAAGAATTCATAAAACATACAAGTGTTATACGTCAAAATACAGTTTAACTTCTTGTTAATCCAGCCGCGGTGTCAGATTTCAAAAAGGCTTCACGGCCAAAGCAGACCATGCGATTATCTGAGGACAGCACCCCGCATACAAACACATGAAAATCAGATTTCAACCAGGCAGGTGCGCGACAAAAGACAGAAATAACGATATAATTCATGCCTTACCTTTGAAGATCTTCTTCTGTTGGCACTCCAAAATGTCCCAGAAACATCACAAATGGTCCATTTTGTTCGATAAATTCCTTCTTTATATCCCCAAAATGTCCATTTATTTGGCGCGTTTGATTCAGAAATACACCGGTTTCAACTCGCCCAACATGCCTACAAAGTATCTAATAATTTACCGGTAAACTTGGTCCAAACATTTCAAACAACTTTCCTAATCCAAATTTAGGTACCCTAAAACGTAAATAATCGATCAAATTTAAGACGGGATATACTGTGTTCAATACCGGATAAAAACAACGTGAAGCGCGTTCCAGGTCATGCGCACCAAAAGACTTGGGTCCATCTGAGTGACACATGGAAAGAATAGGACTACTTCTTCATTTCTCAACAAAAAAAAATCATCAACCAATTTCTATAGACTGTTGACATCTAGTGGAAGCCATAGGAACGACAACCATATTCTTATTAAAAAGGGCTTCCCATAGAAAACTAATGGAAAACAGATTGACCTCAAAAAAAATGTTTCCTTGGATGGATTGTGCTCGAGGTTTCGCCTGCCAAATCAGTTCTGTTATACTCACAGACATTATTCAAACAGTTTTAGAAACTGCAGAGTGTTTTCTATCCAAATCTACAAATAATATGCATATCCTAGCTTCTGGGCCTGAGTAGCAGGCAGTTTACTTTGGGCACGCTTTTCATCCGGACGTCAAAATACTGCCCCCTAACCTTTTTAAAACTATAGTAACTCACAAGCTATTTGAAAAAACTTTTCAACAATCTCCCCCCTCAATAATGACCAATCCTCGGTGTGAAAGAGCAATGGAAGTTCTACAGGCCTAGGTAGGGATGGTAGTGTGCAATGGACATAGAAATATGTATATCAGGAATTGGCAACTCATTCTGAGAAATAATCATCTTATCCAGGTAGGCCCCTTGATTTTAACCTCTAAACCAGTGGTCACCAACTGGTCAATCGCCATCGACTGGTTGATGTCCAAGGCATTCCTAGTCGATCACCAAACATTTCTGTAAAAAAAAAAAAAAAAAAAAAGAACAATGATGAAGCCTAGCGTTCCTATTATCTGTTTTGTGCTGTTGGCAATAGGTAATTGATTCAGCGGCCTTGGCGCCAGGGAGCGAGGCAGCCTCACCACAGCCCTCTCCCTCCCCTCAGACTGACCATCAGATGCAGGCCATCAGTCACTCAGATGTGTCTCACAAGTAAAACAACATATTATATATTACCAGTGAAATAATTTACCTAAAATGTTTTAATATAATTTCTATATGGTCTGAGAAGAACAACATTGGCAGGGCAATTCATGCATAGCCAATATGCAGTGAAAACGTATTGGGCCTACTACTGTACAAACCTCATTGCTACAGAACTGTTTTTAATTTGTTAATGTTGCGTAGGCTTATGTTATTTAAGTCATTTAAAAAATATATATATATCTGAGCGGTAGATTTCAGCTTGCATTTTGACTCAGTGATCTGAACTCAAAAGGATGGTGACCTCTGATCTAAACAAAGTTAACAGGCTATGTTGTTCAAACAGTTGGAGGACAGTATTATAAACATGACAAAAGCTGCGTCTATATTAGGTTTTGATTGGCCAATGCATGTTTAAGTGAGTTTCCCTCTCCCCCCCCACTCTTTTCTCGAAGGGGGTGGGGTTTCCGTCTAGAAATACAGTTTTGACTGCTCCTACAGTTTTGTTTTGGTACTTCAGTTTAACTGACGCTCGGCCCAGAAAGACAATTACCATAGACGGCCACGTAGAGAAGTCACATTTGAAAATTCCTAATAAGACACTTTAGTCATCACCTTTGTGCACAAAACATCCATTGAATCATTCAAATAATTGTGACTCATTTCAGGAACTTCACAGGAGAGGCATTTGAATGTAAAATATGCTTTTTGGCAAATAATTCTGACGTTTGATTGCAAATATTGGGGGGGGAGTTGAAAGAGAGCACAGAAGGCTGTTGTAATCTGGAGACAGGTGTTATATACATCTTCAAACTAAGAGCAACCACGGCATCCGTGACAGAGAGGGAGAAGTGTTCATCCATTTATACTGGTAAGAGAGTCTAGCTAGCTACATTTTCAGATATTACACGTTTCTAATTTAGTCAATGTCATTTTCATTGCAAGTTAAAGGGTACTGTTAGCTAGCTAGCTAACTTTAGCTGGATGGCTCACTAGCAAAAATTACGTGTATGATTCGTGTATCTCAGAAATCCATTTGCATTGCTAGTTGTAGCCTAATGTTAGCTTGCTAGCTAACGTTGAACCTACAGTAGTTGGTTAGCTTTAGCTACCTGTAGTTTCATGCATGGTGGCTAGCTATGACAATCAGTTTGTATTGCTAGTAGTATGTGTTGGGGTTATTTCTGCGTTCAAAATAACTGAAAACTCGGAATTGGGAACTCGGTAATCTCTGACTTCAGTGCGTTCAAGACAACTGTGAACTCCAGCTCCGACTGGGGAAAAATCGTTTCGAACAGTCGTCCGACTCGAAATTCTAACATGTGTACTGGAGCCGTGACTTTCCGACCCGGAAGATCACTGACGTCATGATTTAACCTCGTATTTCTCCAAGTTCTCCAGTTGTCTTGAAAGCACCGTTAGGTTCATTGTTTAGCTAGCTAGCTAGCTAGCTACGTGTCTAAACAAAAGACTCCACTTCAACAGATGATTACAGGACTCATCAAGTTAGCCAGGTGTGTCTGGGGGGTGATTACAGGACTCATCAAGTTAGCCAGGTGTGTCTGGGGGGGGGGGGGTGATTACAGGACTCATCAAGTTAGCCAGGTGTGTCTGGGGGGGGGGGGTGATTACAGGACTCATCAAGTTAGCCAGGTGTGTCTGGGGGGGGGGGGGGGGTGATTACAGGACTCATCAAGTTAGCCAGGTGTGTCTGGGGGGGGGGGGGTGATTACAGGACTCATCAAGTTAGCCAGGTGTGGCTGGGGGGGGGGGGGGGGGGGGTGATTACAGGACTCGTCAAGTTAGCCAGGTGTGACTGGGGGGGGGGGGGGGGGGGTGATTACAGGACTCATCAAGTTAGCCAGGTGTGACTGGGGGGGGGGGTGATTACAGGACTCATCAAGTTAGCCAGGTGTGTCTGGGGGGTGATTACAGGACTCATCAAGTTAGCCAGGTGTGGCTGAGGGGTGGGTATAGCGTTTCCTTCACATGACCCATCCTTCAAATTCCAGAAAGTTGTCAACAGTGACACTCAAATCTCAGAGAACGATTGAATTATATGACCACTTCCTTCCATTTGAATATTCGAGAAAGGTGATGTTGATTTTAGGTAAAAACAATATTTTGTTTTTCAACTAGCTAGTTAGCCACCGTAACTAGCTAGTTAGCTACTCAAACCAACGCTCATAATACTGCGACAGATTCATCAATAAGTAGTAGAACGTTATAGCAGATATCTGTTCTTACCTTGATTGTCGGTATTATCTACTCTTTGACCATATCTCTCATACTCCCACCACAAATAATACAAACTGGGTCCTGATTGGATCATCCTCATCGTGGTACTCCAGACCTCCGGGTCCTGATTGGATCATCCTCATCGTGGTACCCCAGACCTCTGGGTCCTGATTGGATCATCCTCATCGTGGTACTCCAGACCTCTGGGTCCTGATTGGATCATCCTCATTGTGGTACTCCAGACCTCCGGGTCCTGATTGGATCATCCTCATCGTGGTACTCCAGACCTCTGGGTCCTGATTGGATCATCCTCATCGTGGTACTCCAGACCTCCGGGTCCTGATTGGATCATCCTCATCGTGGTACCCCAGACCTCTGGGTCCTGATTGGATCATCCTCATCGTGGTACCCCAGACCTCCGGGTCCTGATTGGATCATCCTCATCGTGGTACTCCAGACCTCTGGGTCCTGATTGGATCATCCTCATCGTGGTACTCCAGACCTCCGGGTCCTGATTGGATCATCCTCATCGTGGTACTCCAGACCTCTGGGTCCTGATTGGATCATCCTCATCGTGGTACTCCAGACCTCCGGGTCCTGATTGGATCATCCTCATCGTGGTACTCCAGACCTCCGGGTCCTGATTGGATCATCCTCATCGTGGTACTCCAGACCTCCGGGTCCTGATTGGATCATCGTAGCCAGAGCAGTGTGCGGGGGTGTCTTCTTTTTGTGTTCAATTCTCTACCATAAGCCGTCTCCAATGTTTTTTTGTTTTTTTTGTTGAGAATATGGCAGTACGTCCAACCGGCCTCACAACCGCAGACCTGGTGTTACCACACCAGCCCAGGACCTCCACATCCGGCTTCTTCACCTGCCGGCCCTGCCACCTGGACAGCTGATGGAACTTTGGAGTATTTCTGTCTGTAATAAAGCCCTTTTGTGGGGGAAAAACTAATTCTGATTGGCTGGGCCTGGCTCACAAGTGGGTGGACCTATGGCCAGAAGGTGTGCATTGTTGTGATTCTGAACAGTCATATAGCTAGCAATAATGACAAGAAGCTGCCTTGTGGGAGGAATGGTTGGTGTCTGGTTTCAGTTCGTTGCGTCTTGTTATTGTTACCATGTCTTGTTTTTGAGGTGTTTTGACTGTCGTCATATCAATGACGACTGTAAAAATGTATTTGAGAGACAAACATTTCTCATTGTGCAAATGTATTTATGTTTTCAATAAACATTCGGACACTAAATATAGTTTTACATGTCAACAATCCTAAGCCAACCAAGTCTTGTTTTTCCCCCATGGTTGCACAAGCGTTAATTTGGTTGCTAAACTTCTCTAGCAACAATGCAAAAAGAATTAACGGCTGGGTCGTGTCTGTAGCAACATGACCAAAATAATGAAGGACCAGGTTTTTGTACTGTACTTCAACAGCAGATGTACCAACATTGGATGGGTTGATTAGGAAAAAATGTGGCCTTAACACACACATGTACACACCGCACACGCCCAGTTTAACTGATTTAGCGTGTGTGTGTGTGTGTGTGTGTGTGTGTGTGTGTGTGTGTGTGTGTGTGTGTGTGCAGGGCACAGAGGTACAGATCTTTTGGATTTTTTTGAAAATTATATATACACAAAAGTATGTGGACACCCCTTCAAAGGAGCAACAACGGCTCAACCGCGAATTGGTAGGCCGCACGAGCTCACAGAACGGGACCGCCAAGTGCTGATGCGTGTAGAACGTCAATATCATCTGTCCTCGGTTGCAAAACTCACTACCGAGTTCCAAACTGCCTCTGGAAGCAACGTCAGCACAAGAAATGTTAGTCGGGAGATTCATGAAATGGCTTTCCATGGCCGAGCAGCCGCACACAAGCCTCAGATCACAATGCGCAATGCCAAACGTCTGCTGGAGTGGTGTAAAGCTCGCCGCCATGGGACTCTGGAGCAGTGGAAACGCGTTCTCTGGAGTGATGAATCAAGCTTCACCATCTGGCAGTCCGATGGACGAATCTGGCCAACTGTAAAGTTTGGTGGAGGAGGAATAATGGTCTGGGGCTGTTTTTCATGGTTCGGGCCCCTTAGTTCCAGTGAAGGGAAAACTTAACGCTACAGCATACAATGACATTCTAGACGATTCTGTGCTTCCAACTTTGTGGCAACAATTTGGGGAAGGCCCTTTCCTGTTTCAGCATGACAATTCCCCCATGCACAAAGCGAGGTCCATACAGAAATTGTTTGTCGAGATCGGTGTGTAAGAACTTGACTGGCATGTACAGAGCCCTGACCTCGACCCCATCGAACACCTTTGGGATGAATTGGAACGCCGACTGCGAGCCAGGACTAATCACCCAACATCAGTGCCCGACCTCCCTAATGCTCTTGTGGCTGAATGGAAGCAAGTCCCTGCAGCAATGTTCCAACATCTAGTGGAAAGCCTTCCCAGAAGAGTGGAGGCTGTTATAGCAGCAAAGTGGGACCAACTCCATATTAATGCCCATGATTTTGGAATGAGGTGTTTGACGAGCAGGTGTCCACATACTTTTGGTCATGTAGTTTTTATTTATTTATTTATTTATTTATTTACAGTTGAAGTCGGAAGTTTACATACACACTTAGGTTGGAGTCATTAAAACTTGTTTTTCAACCACTCCACAAATTTCTTGTGAACAAACTATAGTTTCGGCAAGTCGGTAAAGGACATCTACTTTGTGCATGACGCAAGTAATTTTTCCAACAATTGTTTACAGACAGATTATTTCACTTATAACTCACTGTATCACAATTCCAGTGGGTCAGAAGTTTACATACACTAAGTTCACTGTGCCTTTAAACAGCTTGGATAATAATTATTCAGCAATAAAATTGCCCTTTTTTATAATAAAAGCATAATCACATTTGCTGTCACTTTTGATAATGGTGTTTTCCGCTAATGGAACATTTTGCGCTTACAGTCTACTGCCATGTTTATCAACATTTTAAGTTTAACGGTCTGATCTGTTGCATCAGCCACATTGCGTAAAAAAAAAATTTTTTTTTTGGGATGCAAGTGGTTGTATTCATTTGGGATCTATCCTATCCCACAACTGTCCCAGACTATGTTCGGAATATTGATTTTCGCACAGTACAAAAGTAATCTATTCTATGGGGGATAGTAGATTGACATAGGGCTAGTGCTTTTGCCATTCGTTAGGCCTACTCATCTTGTTGGCTGACGAAAAGTAAATGTGGACAGTTCTTCCAATATGCTCCTCGGAATTGGATAATGCTGCGCGCAGTTGCGTCCCCGATGTGTCTGTCTTCACTTGTAGCCTGTGAGGAAAGACCCAATCAGGTGACGGAGCAGCACTCCGGGAAAAGCGCACAACGGCCACTGGCCGCAAAAGGGCATGGATTTCTTTATTTATTTTTTTTTATTTTTTTAGGGTGCGTTATGGCCACAAAGAGGGGATGCCGCCGTGAAATTCGAGTCTGTATCAAGTGTCAAATTGTGACTCAGTGATTGAATGAAGTAAGCAGAGCCTTTTTTTTTTTTTTTTTTTTAAAGCTACTTTTTTTTTCAAATCATCGTTAGTCGCATCAGGCAGCCTAAAAAATAAATTAGAAATGTCTAAACATATAGCCCAATGTTTGTAGAACAACTTTCTATTTTATTCAACTTTGTTCAATTGTATTCTTCATACTAGAAAATGATATAAAATAATACCAGGGAATTCTAAGCCAAATTTTGTCTGCTAAATGAACTAGTGTAGCCCACAGCCACATGGCACAGTCAGATCAGGACCTGCTAAATGAACTAGTGTAGCCCACAGCCACATCAGGACCTGCTAAATGAACTAGTGTAGCCCACAGCCACATCAGGACCTGCTAAATGAACTAGTGTAGTCCACAGCCACATCAGGACCTGCTAAATGAACTAGTGTAGCCCACAGCCACATCAGGACCTGCTAAATGAACTAGTGTAGCCCACAGCCACATCAGGACCTGCTAAATGAACTAGTGTAGTCCACAGCCACATCAGGACCTGCTAAATGAACTAGTGTAGTCCACAGCCACATCAGGACCTGCTAAATGAACTAGTGTAGCCCACAGCCACATCAGGACCTGCTAAATGAACTAGTGTAGCCCACAGCCACATCAGGACCTGCTAAATGAACTAGTGTAGCCCACAGCCACATGGCACAGTCAGATCAGGACCTAACATCAGGACAACTCAGAGGATGCTATTCTGTTCTTCTGAAATAGACTACATTTTCTTCATATGTTTCTTTAGACCTGTCTAAAATAAATAATGGATTTATTGTGATGGTGTAGGATATATTACATGGATTTATTGTGATGGTGTAGGTAGACTATATTACATGGATTTATTGTGATGGTGTAGGATATATTACATGGATTTATTGTGATGGTGTAGGATATATTACATGGATTTATTGTGATGGTGTAGGTAGACTATATTACATGGATTTATTGTGATGGTGTAGGTAGACTATATTACATGGATTTATTGTGATGGTGTAGGATATATTACATGGATTTATTGTGATGGTGTAGGTAGACTATAGTACATGGATTTATTGTGATGGTGTAGGTAGACTATAGTACATGGATTTATTGTGAAGGTGTAGGTAGACTATATTACATGGATTTATTGTGATGGTGTAGGATATATTACATGGATTTATTGTGAAGGTGTAGGTAGACTATATTACATGGATTTATTGTGAAGGTGTAGGTAGACTATATTACATGGATTTATTGTGATGGTGTAGGTAGACTATATTACATGGATTTATTGTGATGGTGTAGGTAGACTATATTACATGGATTTATTGTGATGGTGTAGACTATAGTACATGGATTTATTGTGATGGTGTAGGTAGACTATATTACATGGATTTATTGTGATGGTGTAGGTAGACTATATTACATGGATTTATTGTGATGGTGTAGGATATATTACATGGATTTATTGTGAAGGTGTAGGTAGACTATATTACATGGATTTATTGTGAAGGTATAGGTAGACTATATTACATGGATTTATTGTGATGGTGTAGACTATATTACATGGATTTATTGTGAAGGTGTAGGTAGACTATATTACATGGATTTATTGTGATGGTGAAGGTAGACTATATTACATGGATTTATTGTGATGGTGTAGGTAGACTATATTACATGGATTTATTGTGATGGTGTAGGTAGACTATATTACATGGATTTATTGTGATGGTGTAGGTAGACTATATTACATGGATTTATTGTGAAGGTGTAGGTAGACTATATTACATGGATTTATTGTGATGGTGTAGACTATAGTACATGGATTTATTGTGATGGTGTAGGTAGACTATATTACATGGATTTATTGTGATGGTGTAGGTAGACTATATTACATGGATTTATTGTGATGGTGTAGGTAGACTATATTACATGGATTTATTGTGATGGTGTAGGTAGACTATATTACATGGATTTATTGTGATGGTGTAGGTAGACTATATTACATGGATTTATTGTGATGGTGTAGGTAGACTATATTACATGGATTTATTGTGATGGTGTAGGTAGACAATATTACATGGATTTATTGTGATGGTGTAGGTAGACTATATTACATGGATTTATTGTGATGGTGTAGGTAGACTATATTACATGGATTTATTGTGGTGGTGTAGGTAGACTATATTACATGGATTTATTGTGGTGGTGTAGGTAGACTATATTACATGGATTTATTGTGAAGGTGTAGGTAGACTATATTACATGGATTTATTGTGATGGTGTAGGTAGACTATATTACATGGATTTATTGTGATGGTGTAGGTAGACTATATTACATGGATTTATTGTGATGGTGTAGGTAGACTATATTACATGGATTTATTGTGAAGGTGTAGACTATAGTACATGGATTTATTGTGAAGGTGTAGACTATAGTACATGGATTTATTGTGATGGTGTAGGTAGACTATATTACATGGATTTATTGTGAAGGTGTAGACTATAGTACATGGATTTATTGTGAAGGTGTAGGTAGACTATATTACATGGATTTATTGTGATGGTGTAGGTAGACTATAGTACATGGATTTATTGTGAAGGTGTAGGTAGACTATATTACATGGATTTATTGTGATGGTGTAGGTAGACTATAGTACATGGATTTATTGTGAAGGTGTAGGTAGACTATATTACATGGATTTATTGTGAAGGTGTAGGTAGACTATAGTACATGGATTTATTGTGAAGGTGTAGATAGACTATATTACATGGATTTATTGTGATGGTGTAGACTATAGTACATGGATTTATTGTGATGGTGTAGGTAGACTATATTACATGGATTTATTGTGATGGTGTAGGTAGACTATATTACATGGATTTATTGTGATGGTGTAGACTATATTACATGGATTTATTAGACTTTTTAAATGTAGATGTTCCTAAGGTCTGCATCAGTGGCTTGTAGACTGTGTGTGGAAGCCTGAAGATGTTAAATGTGTTCATGTTAATTAACGGTCAATTACCGTAAGACTGACAGTTATTTGCATGACAATCACCATCTGACGAAATTTCGTGACCGCCACAGCACTAGCTGTAAACGTAACAAAAGGTGGAAAAAGTCAAGGGGTCTGAATACTTTTGCTCAACTAAAGGTTTTGAGATTATGCTGCGGGACTTGGAGGTAATTTGTGGTTTAATACGGTACCCTGCGTCACTGCTTCATTGCTCCAGACCACCACAAGGGGGAGTTAGAGCACTGATTATGCTTTTAGATCCCAAGGTGCTACTGTGTCTCTAACTGAAAATGAATGGGCGACATAAACCAAATAGAATTGTGCACGACTTCAGTATTACTTACTAAAACTGTTGTTACACTAAGGTTTTTATTCTAAGAGAAACTTAGACTACAATTAAGGTATGGAAATGTTAGGATTATTTTGCTCTTACTGCAGTACTGTAGCCTACTCCCAACCAGTCGTGTTGTACAGCGCCCGAGTGGCGCAGCGGTCTAAGACACTGCAGTACTGTAGCCTACTCCCGACCAGTCGTGTTGTACAGCGCCCGAGTGGCGCAGCGGTCTAAGACACTGCAGTACTGTAGCCTACTCCCGACCAGTCGTGTTGTACAGCGCCCGAGTGGCGCAGCGGTCTAAGACACTGCAGTACTGTAGCCTACTCCCGACCAGTCGTGTTGTACAGCGCCCGAGTGGCGCAGCGGTCTAAGACACTGCAGTACTGTAGCCTACTCCCGACCAGTCATGTTGTACAGCGCCCGAGTGGCGCAGCGATCTAAGACACTGCAGTACTGTAGCCTACTCCCGACCAGTCGTGTTGTACAGTGCCCGAGTGGCGCAGCGATCTAAGACACTACATCGCAGTGCAAACCGCCCTGCTACAGATGCTGTTTCAATACCCGTGCCGGCCGCGACTGGGAGCCATGTGGCGACTCTAAATAATAACAAACTGACTTTATTTACAAATTAGTAACAATGTCTCACCCCATGTTCAACAATGGCCTTTATCTCGCTCACTTTACGTTATTTGAAAACCAAATAATCTCCAAAATATATATATTTTTTTTTTATACAAATTAATTATTAGTAATTTAGAATGATATAAAAGCCCGTTGGATTTTCTCACAGATGTATTATTAACCCTGGTATTAGCGGGACAATATATATTCGTCATGGCTCCCGAGTGGCGCACAATGGGATTTCAGTTTTCCAGCTGTATCCACTGAGATGGCACAATGGGATTGCCTTGCCGTTCTCCAGCTGTATCCACTGAGATGGCACAATGGGATTTCAGTTCTCCAGCTGTATTCACTGAGACAGCACAATGGGATTGCCTTGCAGTTCTCCAGCTGTATCCACTGAGATGGCACAATGGGACTGCCTTGCCGTTCTCCAGCTGTATCCACTGAGATGGCACAATGGGATTGCCTTGCAGTTCTCCAGCTGTATCCACTGAGATGGCACAATGGGATTGCCTTGCCGTTCTCCAGCTGTATCCACTGAGATGGCACAATGGGACTGCCTTGCCGTTCTCCAGCTGTATCCACTGAGATGGCACAATGGGATTGCCTTGCCGTTCTCCAGCTGTATCCACTGAGATGGCACAATGGGATTGCCTTGCAGTTCTCCAGCTGTATCCGAGGGCCTGGGGTACGGGAATGGGCCGCAGAGCCACGCACAGAAGACGGACCTAGCCCATGGGGAAGAGAGGATGAGGAAGGGGGAGTGTACCCCCACCCCGCCACACTGGGTAGCACAGAGCAACGCTTTAAGGGGCAGTGAGTGCACTAATAATGGTACTGTGCACTAATAATGGTACTGTGCACTAATAATGGCCTCGGCATCTACATAAAGCTGAGTGACTCAGTCATATAGCCTCAGCACCTACATAAAGCTGAGTGACTCAGTCATATAGCCTCAGGCACCTACATAAAGCTGAGTGACTCAGTCATATAGCCTCAGGCAGCTACATAAAGCTGAGTGACTCAGTCATATAGCAGCACCTACATAAAGCTGAGTGACTCAGTCATATAGCCTCAGGCACCTACATAAAGCTGAGTGACTCAGTCATATAGCCTCAGGCAGCTACATAAAGCTGAGTGACTCAGTCATATAGCAGCACCTACATAAAGCTGAGTGACTCAGTCATATAGCAGCACCTACATAAAGCTGAGTGACTCAGTCATATAGCCTCAGGCAGCTACATAAAGCTGAGTGACTCAGTCATATAGCAGCACCTACATAAAGCTGAGTGACTCAGTCATATAGCCTCAGGCACCTACATAAAGCTGAGTGACTCAGTCATATAGCAGCACCTACATAAAGCTGAGTGACTCAGTCATATAGCAGCACCTACATAAAGCTGAGTGACTCAGTCATATAGCCTCAGGCACCTACATAAAGCTGAGTGACTCAGTCATATAGCCTCAGGCACCTACATAAAGCTGAGTGACTCAGTCATATAGCAGCATCTACATCAAGCTGAGTGACTCAGTCATATAGCCTCAGGCAGCTACATAAAGCTGAGTGACTCAGTCATATAGCAGCACCTACATAAAGCTGAGTGACTCAGTCATATAGCAGCACCTACATAAAGCTGAGTGACTCAGTCATATAGCAGCACCTACATAAAGCTGAGTGACTCAGTCATATAGCCTCAGGCACCTACATAAAGCTGAGTGACTCAGTCATATAGCAGCACCTACATAAAGCTGAGTGACTCAGTCATATAGCCTCAGGCACCTACATAAAGCTGAATGACTCAGTCATATAGCCTCAGGCACCTACATAAAGCTGAGTGACTCAGTCATATAGCCTCAGGCACCTACATAAAGCTGAGTGACTCAGTCATATAGCAGCACCTACATAAAGCTGAGTGACTCAGTCATATAGCCTCAGGCACCTACATAAAGCTGAGTGACTCAGTCATATAGCAGCACCTACATAAAGCTGAGTGACTCAGTCATATAGCCTCAGGCAGCTACATAAAGCTGAGTGACTCAGTCATATAGCAGCACCTACATAAAGCTGAGTGACTCAGTCATATAGCCTCAGGCAGCTACATAAAGCTGAGTGACTCAGTCATATAGCCTCAGGCAGCTACATAAAGCTGAGTGACTCAGTCATATAGCCTCAGGCACCTACATAAAGCTGAGTGACTCAGTCATATAGCAGCACCTACATAAAGCTGAGTGACTCAGTCATATAGCCTCAGGCAGCTACATAAAGCTGAGTGACTCAGTCATATAGCCTCAGGCAGCTACATAAAGCTGAGTGACTCAGTCATATAGCAGCACCTACATAAAGCTGAGTGACTCAGTCATATAGCCTCAGGCACCTACATAAAGCTGAGTGACTCAGTCATATAGCCTCAGGCAGCTACATAAAGCTGAGTGACTCAGTCATATAGCAGCACCTACATAAAGCTGAGTGACTCAGTCATATAGCCTCAGGCAGCTACATAAAGCTGAGTGACTCAGTCATATAGCCTCAGGCAGCTACATAAAGCTGAGTGACTCAGTCATATAGCCTCAGCACCTACATAAAGCTGAGTGACTCAGTCATATAGCAGCACCTACATAAAGCTGAGTGACTCAGTCATATAGCCTCAGGCACCTACATAAAGCTGAGTTACTCAGTCATATAGCAGCACCTACATAAAGCTGAGTGACTCAGTCATATAGCCTCAGGCAGCTACATAAAGCTGAGTGACTCAGTCATATAGCAGCACCTACATAAAGCTGAGTGACTCAGTCATATAGCAGCACCTACATAAAGCTGAGTGACTCAGTCATATAGCCTCAGGCAGCTACATAAAGCTGAGTGACTCAGTCATATAGCAGCACCTACATAAAGCTGAGTGACTCAGTCATTCTAAGGCTTTGGATCAAAATAAAGAAGTACCAAACGGTCTTTCTGATAGTCTTTTTAATAAATAAATGTTTTGTATCCTGACCTGGACACCATGTACAATTTGGCTCTAGCCAATTAGCATAATTTATCTGAGATCGAAAAAAAAATATTTCAGGAATGTTAATCTTAACGGCTGTGATTGGTTGCAATTTCAGTTTAATCCTCCAGAAAATACATTTGTATTTGTATTGCTTTTAAATCTTTTTAATACATTTTTATCTTATTTAACACTTTGTTCTAGCTAGCTATTTGTGTAGGTAGCTATCAAGTAAACACAATGATAAGTGATCAATTTTTCATTTTGGAAGAGTCAGCTTTTTAACCCACCATGGCCCTTAATTTTTAATTGTTTTTACATTGTAGTAAAACAAAATCTCATTTGATATGCATTTTGACATAAAATTACTAGTTTTTTGAAAGTGGAATGACTCTGGTAACCTCGCTGTAATGACTGACTGCCACCCAGAGAGGGGGCCACTACACCACAAACAGAGATTCCTTTCTCTCTGCCACTGTATTACCACAGACCTTGGTTATACGGTTAATGTGGATGTCTCCTTGAGGTTTGGGTTAACTGTGATAAAATGAGAGTACTGTTGATAATGTGACCCTGCAATAAACTAGTGTCCTGTCCAGGGGGTGTCCTGGTACATCAAGCTGCCTCACTACAGAAACAGTGAGGCAGCTTGACTAGTCTCCTGTCCAGGGGGTGTCCTGGTACACCAAGCTGTCTCACTACAGAAACAGGAGATGGACTAGTGTCCTGTCCAGGGGGTGTCCTGGTACACCAAGCTGTCTCACTACAGAAACAGGAGATGGACTAGTGTCCTGTCCAGGGGGTGTCCTGGTACACCAAGCTGTCTCACTACAGAAACAGGAGATGGACTAGTGTCCTGTCCAGGGGGTGTCCTGGTACACCAAGCTGTCTCACTACAGAAACGGGAGATGGGATCCTTTTGAGCCTTTCTGGCTTTCTTTTCTTAATGATAACGTGTGTGTGTAGTGTGTGTGTGTGTGTGTGTGTGGGTGTGTGTGTGTGTGTGTGTGTGTGTGTGTGTGTGTGTGTGTGTGTGTGTGTGTGTGTGTGTGTGTGTGTGTGTGTAGATGCTGCAGGACTGTGCGAAGGCTCGGAGGGAGGTGGATCTTCACGGTAGGGCGTCGCCCTGTTCCACCATCGTGCGCATCGTGGACGTCTTTGAAAACCTCTACCAGGGCAGGAAGTGTCTGCTCATAGTCATGGAGTGGTGGGTCCTACGCTACATTTAAAAAAAATACACAAATGTGGGATAAAATAAAAAAAGAGAGGATTGTGAGGGAAATTCGAGAGAGACAGTGGTTTATATGTTTTCTTAAATATGTTTATTTTCTCTATTATGCTGTGTTGTAGTCTACTGTATCACTCAGGATGGATCTTTCCACTGCTGTAATGGGGTCATTAAACTAAACCAGACATCTCCCATAGTAGAATAATTGACCTATTTAGTTGGCTTGTTGTGTTTTCTATGTGAGATAAATATTCCTCACGAGGTGCAATCAAGTTGCGAGAGCCCGTAGGAGGGGGCGTCGTACAGAGCCCGCAGGAGGGGGCGTCGTACAGAGCCCGCAGGAGGGGGCGTCGTATAGAGCCCGCAGGAGGGGGCGTCGTATAGAGCCCGCAGGAGGGGGCGTCGTATAGAGCCCGTAGGAGGGAGCATCGTATAGAGCCCGTAGGAGGGGGTGTCGTATAGAGGGGGGCGTCGTACAGAGCCCGTAGGAGGGGGGCGTGGCGTGACAGAGCCCGCAGGAGGGGGGCGTCGTACAGAGCCCGCAGGAGGGGGCGTCGTACAGAGCCCGCAGGAGGGGGCGTCGTACAGAGCCCGCAGGAGGGGGCGTCGTACAGAGCCCGCAGGAGGGGGCGTCGTACAGAGCCCGCAGGAGGGGGCGTCGTACAGAGCCCGCAGGAGGGGGCGTCGTATAGAGCCCGCAGGAGGGCACGGCTAGGGATACCGTCTGGGCCGTCAGAGTAGCATGTTGTTATTGAAGCTGATAGTAAAGTCCTACTGTAGCATGTTGTTAAATGAAGCTGATAGTAAAGTCCTACTGTAGCATGTTGTTAACCTGTTGGGGATAGGGGGCAGTATTTGCACGGCCGGATAAAAAAACGTACCCGATTTAATCTGGTTACTACTCATGCCCAGTAACTAGAATATGCATATAATTGTTTGATTTGGATAGAAAACACCCTAATGTTTCTAAAACGGTTTGAATGGTGTCTGTGAGTATAACAGAACTCATTTGGCAGGCAGAAACCTGAGAAGATTCCAAACAGGAAGCGCTCTCTCTGACCATTTCATGGCCTTCTTGATCATCTCTATCCAAAACAGGGGATCTCTGGCATGACGTGACATTTTCTAACGCTCCCATAGGCTCTCAGAAGGCGCCAGAAAGCTGAATGGTGGCTTTGCAGGCCATGGCTGAAAAACATTAGCGCATTTTGTAAGTGGTCGATCTGAGGACAATGAGACTGGAGGCGCGTGCACGAGCCGACACCATGTTTACTTTCTCTCTCTTTGAACGTAAACAACCACTCCCGGTCGGAATATTATCGCTTTTTTACGAGAAAAATGGCATAAAAATTGATTTTAAACAGCGGTTGACATGCTTCGAAGTACGGTAATGGAATATTTAGAATTTTTTTGTCACAAAACGCGTCGGGCGCGTAACCCTTATTTACCCTTCGGATAGTGACTTGAACGCACGAACAAAACGCCGCTATTTCGATATAACTATGGATTATTTGGAACCAAACCAACATTTGTTATTGAAGTAGCAGTCCTGAGAGTGCATTCTGACGAAGAACACCAAAGGTAATCAAACTTTTCTAATAGTAAATCGGAGTTTGGTGAGGGCTAAACTTGGTGGGTATCTAAATAGCTAGCCCTGTGATGCCGGGCTATCTACTCAGAATATTGCAAAATGTGCTTTCACCGAAAAGCTATTTTAAAATCGGACATAGCGAGTGCATAGAGGAGTTCTGTATCTATAATTATTAAAATAATTGTTATGCTTTTTGTGAACGTTTATCGTGAGTAATTTAGTAAATTCACCGGAAGTGTTCGGTGGGAATGCTAGTCACATGCTAGTCACATGCTAATGTAAAAAGCTGGTTTTTGATATAAATATGAACTTGATTGAACAAAACATGCATGTATTGTATAACATAATGTCCTAGGTGCGTCATCTGATGAAGATCATCAAAGGTTAGTGCTGCATTTAGCTGTGGTTTGGGTTTATGTGACATTATATGTTAGCTTGAAAAATGGGTGTCTGATTATTTCTGGCTTGGTACTCTGCTGACATAATCTAATGTTTTGCTTTCGTTGTAAAGGCTTTTTGAAATCGGACAGTGTGGTTAGATTAACGAGAGTCTTGTCTTTAAAATGGTGTAAAATAGTCATATGTTTGAGAAATTGAAGTAATAGCATTTCTAAGGTATTTGAATAACGCGCCACGGGATTCCACTGGCTGTTGAGTAGGTGGGACGATTTCGTCCCACTGGCCCAGAGAGGTTAAATTAAGCTGATAGTAAAGTCCTACTGTAGCAGGTTGAGTTAAATGAAGCTGATAGTAAAGTCCTACTGTAGCATGTTGAGTTAAATGAAGCTGATCCGTTTCTCCTAAACCAGCTCTGTTGACTTTTGTTCTATTTCCACTAACGAGGCGTGAGAGATATCAAACCACCAAACTTCTTCTACCTCTCTCTCTCTCACACACACACACACACACACACACACACACACACACCGTGTGCACATTCTCATAGTGTGGCTGATCTCTGTAACTTGGGGATGGTGTTTTTTGTGGTCACAGCATTTACAGCAGTAGCAGCGGTTTTCAATAGCTTTCCATGACCGTCACAGCGTTCAATGTTAGAAGAAAATGCACTACATTTTCAATGCATTTTTCTTAATTGTGTTTTTCAGGTTGTCTGTTCACATGACTGGTGCAGTTAATTAAGATGGTCTGTCTGTCTGTCTGTCTCACTGTCTAGCTGTCTCGCTGTGTCTGTCTAGCTGTCTGTGTCTGTCTGTCTCGCTGTGTGTGTCTGTCTGTCTGTCTCGCTCTGTGTGTCTGTCTGTCTGTCTCGCTCTGTGTGTCTGTCTGTCTGTCTCGCTCTGTGTGTCTGTCTGTCTGTCTCGCTCTGTCTGTCTGTCTGTCTGTCTCGCTCTATCTGTCTGTCTGTCTCGCTCTGTCTGTCTGTCTCGCTCTGTCTGTCTGTCTCGCTCTGTCTTTCTGTCTGTCTGTCTCGCTGTGTGTCTGTCTGTCTGTCTGTCTCGCTGTGTGTCTGTCTGTCTGTCTGTCTCGCTGTGTGTCTGTCTGTCTGTCTCGCTCTGTCTGTCTGTCTGTCTCGCTCTGTCTGTCTGTCTGTCTGTCTGCGCCTCGCTCTGTCTGTCTGTCTGTCTCGCTCTGTCTGTCTGTCTGTCTGCCTCGCTCTGTCTGTCTGTCTGCCTCGCTCGTCTGTCTGTCTGTCTCGCTCTGTCTGCCTCGCTGTCTGTCTGTCTGTCTGTCTGTCTGCCTCGCTGTCTGTCTGTCTGTCTGTCTGTCTGTCTGTCTGTCTGCCTCGCTGTCTGCTGTCGCTGTCTGCCTCGCTGTCTGTCTGTCTGTCTGTCTGTCTCGTCTGTCTGTCTGCCTCGCTGTCTGTCTGTCTGTCTGCGTCTCGTCTGTCTGCCTGTCTGCCTGTCTGCCTCGCTGTCTGTCTCATTTCTTCTACCGTCTATTTTTTTCTCCTGTTTCTCTTTCTGATTGACTGAGACCCCTCGCCCTCTCTGGCAGCTTTCCACTAAACTAACCCCAGCTAGATGGGAGGGGGGTGTTGGGGTTAGTTTAGTGGAAAGCTGCCAGACACGAGATGTTCTCACACACACGCTTGGTTTTGTTTCAGACCCTTCCACCTGTAGCGTGCAGAGCGGGGTGTGTGTGTGGTGGGGGGGGGGCTACCGCATCGGGGGGGACGAGATTAGATTTACTATAATTTGTGTATAACAAGTGTGTGTGTGTGTGTGGGGGGGGGGGGGGGGGGGGGGGGACAGCATGGATGGGGGAGAGCTGTTCAGTCGTATCCAGGACAGAGGAGACCAGGCCTTCACAGAGAGAGGTAGGACACACATAGACACAGAGGTAAAAACTTGATCTGTTTGCTAACTGTGTGTGTGTGTGTGTGTATTTCAGAGGCCTCTGATATCATGAAGAGTATAGGAGAGGCCATTCAGTTCCTTCATGCCATCAACATCGCTCACAGAGATGTCAAGGTACCTGACCCCTAACCCTCATCCTCTAACCCCTCAGCCTCAAACCCCTCAGCCTCTAACCCCTCCTGATATCGCTGACTCTAAAATATGATTATATAACCATCTCTCTTTCTCTCCTCTCCTCTCTCTCTCCCTATCCCTCTCCCTCCCTCTCCCTCCCTCTCTCTCCCCTCTCTCTCTCTCTCCCCTCTCTCTCTCTCTCTCCCCTCTCTCTCTCTCTCTCCCCTCTCTCTCTCTCTCTCCCCTCTCTCTCTCTCTCCCCTCTCTCTCTCTCTCTCCCCTCTCTCTCTCTCTCTCTCCCTCTCTCTCTCTCTCTCTCCCTCTCTCTCTCTCTCTCTCCCCTCTCTCTCTCTCTCTCCCCTCTCTCTCTCTCTCTCCCCTCTCTCTCTCTCTCCCCTCTCTCTCTCTCTCTCTCTCCTGTAGCCAGAGAACCTACTGTATTTATCTAAGAGGCCTAATGCGCTGCTGAAACTGACAGACTTTGGTTTTGCTAAAGAGACGACCTCACACAACTCCCTGGTCACCCCCTGCTACACACCATACTATGTTGGTAAGGACCCACCCAGACCCACTCACACCCAGACCCACACCCAGACCCCCACTCAGACCCACACCCAGACACAGAGCCACACCCAGACCCCCACTCACAGACCCACACCCAGACACAGACCCACACCCAGACACAGACCCACACCCAGACACAGACCCACACCCACTCACAGACCCACTCACAGACCCACTCACAGACCCACACCCACTCACAGACCCACTCACAGACCCACACCCACTCACACAGACCCACTCACAGACCCACACCCACACCCACTCACACAGACCCACTCACAGACCCACACCCACTCACAGACCCAGACCCACACCCACTCACCCAGACCCACTCACAGACCCACACCCACTCACAGACCCACACCCACTCACAGACCCACTCACAGACCCACTCACAGACCCACACCCACTCACAGACCCACTCACAGACCCAGACCCACACCCACTCACACAGACCCACTCACAGACCCACACCCACTCAGACCCAGACCCACTCACAGACCCACACCCACTCACAGACCCACACCCACTCACCCAGACCCACTCACAGACCCAGACCCACTCACAGACCCAGACCCACACCCACTCACACACACCCAGACCCACACACAGACCCAGACCCACACCCAGACCCAGACCACTCACAGACCCAGACCCACACCCACTCACATAGACCCACACCCAGACCCACTCACAGACCCAGACCCACACCCACTCACACAGACCACACCCAGACCCACTCATAGACCCATACACACTCATCTTGCTTGAACGAAACAGAATAGGATAGTTTAAAATCTTGAATTATCTCTGTCTCTTCAAAGGTGCTTTATGTGAAACATATGTTTACAAAGCAAATGAAATAAACAGAACAAAAAACAACAATTACAAATGAACAGTGAACATTACACGTGTTGTATTATCAGCCAGTGTTTTAACAATGTTGCAAACTAGTTGTATTACTAATAGTAAGGGAAGATAAATATAGGTGATGGGTATCTCTCTCTCTCCCTCTCTCCCTCTCTCCCTCTCTCGCTCCCTCTCTCTCTTCTCTCCCTCTCTCTCTTCTCTCCCTCTCTCTCTGTTTCTGTCTCTCTCTCCCTCTCTCTCTCTCTCTCTCTCTCTCTCTCTCTCTCTCTCTCTCTCTCCCTCTCTCTCTCCCTCTCTCTCTCCCTCTCTCTCTCCCTCTCTCTCTCCCTCTCTCTCTCCCTCTCTCTCCCCCTCTCTCTCTCTCTCTCTCTCTCCCTCTCTCTCCCTCTCCCTCTCTCTCTCAGCTCCAGAGGTGTTGGGACCAGAGAAGTATGACAAGTCATGTGACATGTGGTCGCTAGGCGTCATCATGTACATCCTGTAAGTAACCTGTTAACTTTACACTCCGACCCCCATACAGTGGCAAGTCACAGTATCCACCCCCCTTGGCATTTTTTGGATACATTTTTTTGGAGGGGGGGGGGGTTGTATCATTTGATTTACACAACATGCCTAACCACTTTGAAGATGCAAAATATGTTTTATTGTGAAACAAACAAGAAATAAGACGCAAAAACAGGAAACTTGTGCGTGCATAACTATTCACCCCCCCAAAGTCAATACTTTGTAGAGCCACCTCTCTTGGGGTATGTCTCTATAAGCTTGGCACATCTAGCCACTGGGATTTTTACCCATTCTTCAAGGCAAAACTGCTCCAGCTCCTTGAAGTTGGATGGGTTCCGCTGGTGTACAGCAATCATTAAGTCATACCACAGATTCTCAATTGGATTCAGGTCTGGGCTTTGACTAGGCCATTCCAAGACATTTAAATGTTTCCTCTTAAACCACTCGAGTGTTGCTTTAGCAGTATGCTTAGGGTCATTGTCCTGCTGGAAGGTGAACCTCCGTCCCAGTCTCAAATCTCTAGAAGGCGGAACCAGATTTCCCTTAAGAATATCCCTATATGTAGCACCATCCATCATTCCTTCAATTCTGACCAGTTTCCCAGTCCCTGCTGATGAAAAACATCCCCACTGCATGATGCTGCCACCACCATGCTTCACTGTGGGGATGGTGTTCTCGGGGTGATGAGAGGTGTTGGGTTTGCGCCAGACATAGTGTTTTCCTTGATGGCCAAAAAGCTCAATTTTAGTCTCATCTGACCAGAGTACCTTCTTCCATATGTTTGGGGAGTCTCCCACATGCCTTTTGGCAAACACCAAACATGTTTGCTTATTTTTTTCTTTAACCTCTTACATCTAGACGTTCCGCTAGCGGAACACCTGCTCCAATATCCAATGATGGGCGTGGCGCGAAATACAAACTCCTCTAAAATACAAAAACTTCAATTTTTCAAACATATGACTATTTCACAGCATTTTAAAGATAAGACTCTCCTTTATCTAACCACACTGTCCGATTTCAAAAAGGCTTTACAACGAAAGCAAAACATTAGATTATGTCAGCAGAGTACCAAGCCAGAAATAATCAGACACCCATTTTTCAAGCTAGCATATAATGTCACAAAAACCCAGAAGACAGCTAAATGCAACACTAACCTTTGATGATCTTCATCAGATGACGCACCTAGGACATTATGTTATACAATACATGCATGTTTTGTTCAATCAAGTTCATATTTATATCAAAAACCAGCTTTTTTTACATTAGCATGTGACGTTCAGAACTAGCATACCCCCCGCAAACTTCCGGGGAATTCGCTAACATTTTACTAAATTACTCACGATAAACGTTCACAAAAAGCATAACAATTATTTTAAGAATTATAGATACAGACCTCCTCTATGCCCTCGATATGTCCGATTTTAAAATAGCTTTTTGGTGAAAGCACATTTTGCAATATTCTAAGTACATAGCCCAGGCATCACGGGCTAGCTATTTAGACACCCGGCAAGTTTAGCACTCACCAATATCAGATTTACTATTATAAAAGTTTCATTACCTTTTGTTGTCTTCGTCAGAATGCACTCCCAGGACTGCTACTTCAATAACAAATGTTGGTTTGGTCCAAAATAATCCATCGTTATATCCGAATAGCGGCGTTTTGTTCGTGCGTCCCAGACACTATCTGAAATGGTAAATCAGGGTCGTGCGCATGGCGCAATTCGTGACAAAAAAAATCTAAATATTCCATTACTGTACTTCGAAGCATGTCAACCACTGTTTAAAATCCATTTTTATGCCATTTTTCTCGTAAAAAAGCGATAATATTCCGACCGGGAATGTCCATTTAGCTAAACTGAGGAAAGTAAACAAAGCTTTCGGTCGACGCGGGCACGAGCCTGAGTCTCACAGTACTGTAACCAGCCACTACCCAAACGCGCTACTTTTTTTCAGCCAGAGCCTGCAAAGCCACGATTCAGCTTTTTACCGCCTTCTGAGACCCTATGGCAGCCGTAGGAAGTGTCACGGGACAGCTAAGATCCTCACTCTTCAATAAACAGAGACAAGAAGAACGACACCTTGTCAGACAGGCCACTTCCTGCCTGAAACCTTGTCAGGTTTTTGCCTGCCAAATGAGTTCTGTTATACTCACAGACACCATTCAAACAGTTTTAGAAACGTTGGAGTGTTTTCTATCCATATGTAATAAGTATATGCATATTCTAGTTACTGGGTAGGATTAGTAACCAGATTAAATCGGGTATGTTTTTTATCCAGCCGTGAAAATACTGCCCCCTAGCCATAACAGGTTAAGCAATGGCTTTTTTCTGGCCACTCTTCCGTAAAGCCCAGCTCTGTGGAGAGTACGACTTAAAGTGGTCCTATGGACAGATACTCCAGATACTTCCCTCATTAAAATGCTAATCATTTTATAACATTTTTGACATGCGTTTTTCTGGATTTTTTTGTTGTTATTCTGTCTCTCACAGTTCAAATAAACCTACCATTAAAATTATAGACTGATCATTTCTTTGTAAGTGGGCAAACGTACAAAATCAGCAGAGGATCAAATACTTTTTCCCCCCCCACTGTATATACTGAGATCAGGTGACGGATCAGGTGAGACTTAGATTGCACACAGGTGGACTTTATTGAACTAATTATGTGACTTCTGAAGGTAATTGGTTGCACCAGATCTTATTTAGGGGCTTCATAGCAAAAGGGGGTGAATACATATGCACTCACTACTTTTCAGTTTTTAACAGTTTTACATTTTTTTGAAACAAGTTATTTTTTTCTATAGCATTATTATAGGGTTTTAAGCCTTTACACTCCTGTATATATCTGTATCATTATTATAGAAGCCTTTACACTCCTGTATATATCTGTATCATTATTATAGAAGCCTTTACACTCCTGTATATATCTGTATCATTATTATAGGGTTTTAAGCCTTTACACTCCTGTATATATCTGTAGCATTATTATAGAAGCCTTTACACTCCTGTATATATCTGTAGCATTATTATAGAAGCCTTTACGCTCCTGTATATATCTGTAGCATTATTATAGAAGCCTTTACACTCCTGTATATATCTGTAGCATTATTATAGGGTTTTAAGCCTTTACACTCCTGTATATATCTGTATCATTATTATAGGGTTTTAAGCCTTTGCACTCCTATATATATCTGTATCATTATTATAGAAGCCTTTACACTCCTGTATATATCTGTATCATTATTATAGAAGCCTTTACACTCCTGTATATATCTGTATCATTATTATAGAAGCCTTTACACTCCTGTATATATCTGTAGCATTATTATAGAAGCCTTTACACTCCTGTATATATCTGTATCATTATTATAGAAGCCTTTACACTCCTGTATATATCTGTAGCATTATTATAGAAGCCTTTACACTCCTGTATATATCTGTAGCATTATTATAGAAGCCTTTACACTCCTGTATATATCTGTATCATTATTATAGAAGCCTTTACACTCCTGTATATATCTGTAGCATTATTATAGAAGCCTTTACACTCCTGTATATATCTGTATCATTATTATAGAAGCCTTTACACTCCTGTATATATCTGTATCATTATTATAGAAGCCTTTACACTCCTGTATATATCTGTATCATTATTATAGAAGCCTTTACACTCCTGTATATATCTGTAGCATTATTATAGAAGCCTTTACACTCCTGTATATATCTGTATCATTATTATAGAAGCCTTTACACTCCTGTATATATCTGTATCATTATTATAGAAGCCTTTACACTCCTATATATATCTGTATCATTATTATAGAAGCCTTTACACTCCTGTATATATCTGTAGCATTATTATAGAAGCCTTTACACTCCTGTATATATCTGTAGCATTATTATAGAAGCCTTTACACTCCTGTATATATCTGTATCATTATTATAGAAGCCTTTACACTCCTATATATATCTGTAGCATTATTATAGGGTTTTAAGCCTTTACACTCCTGTATATATCTGTAGCATTATTATAGAAGCCTTTACACTCCTGTATATATCTGTAGCATTATTATAGGGTTTTAAGCCTTTACACTCCTGTATATATCTGTAGCATTATTATAGGGTTTTAACCCTTTACTCTCCTACCTGTCCTATGTGTTTCCTAAACGGGTTGTGTGTTTCTCAGCGGGTTGCGTGTTTCTCAGCGGGTTGTGTGTTTCTAAACTGAATATTGAATGATTCTAGTCTCATCTCTCCTTCCTTCTAACCTTGGTTTTACTGTAACGGTCTGGCCATCTCTCTCTCTCCTCCCCCTCCTCCCCCGTCCTCCCCCAGGTTATGTGGTTATCCTCCATTCTACTCTAACCACGGTCTGGCCATCTCTCTCTCTCCTCCCCCTCCTCCCCCGTCCTCCCCCAGGTTATGTGGTTATCCTCCGTTCTACTCTAACCACGGTCTGGCCATCTCTCTCTCTCCTCCCCCTCCTCCCCCGTCCTCCCCCAGGTTATGTGGTTATCCTCCGTTCTACTCTAACCACGGTCTGGCCATCTCTCCTGGGATGAAGAAGAGAATCAGGATGGGACAATATGAGTTTCCAAACCCAGAGTGGTCCGACGTATCGGAGGAGGGTAAGTGTGCCTTTTATACTTAAATGTCCTTGTATAGTGGGCTTTTATAGTGTCCTTGTACAGTGTCCTTGTACAGTGTCCTATCAGTCTGATGGCTTGGGGGTAGAAGCTGTTCAGCAGTCTGATGTCTTGGGGGTAGAAGCTGTTCAGCAGTCTGATGTCTTGGGGGTAGAAGCTGTTCAGCAGTCTAATGGCTTGGGGGTAGAAGCTGTTCAGCAGTCTGATGGCTTGGGGGTAGAAGCTGTTCAGCAGTCTGATGGCTTGGGGGTAGAAGCTGTTCAGCAGTCTGATGGCTTGGGGGTAGAAGCTGTTCAGCAGTCTGGTGGCTTGGGGGTAGAAGCTGTTCAGCAGTCTGATGGCTTGGGGGTAGAAGCTGTTCAGCAGTCTGATGGCTTGGGGGTAGAAGCTGTTCAGCAGTCTGATGGCTTGGTGGTAGAAGCTGTTCAGCAGTCTGATGGCTTGGGGGTAGAAGCTGTTCAGCAGTCTGGTGGCTTGGGGGTAGAAGCTGTTCAGCAGTCTGATGGCTTGGGGGTAGAAGCTGTTCAGCAGTCTGATGGCTTGGGGGTAGATGCTGTTCAGCAGTCTGATGGCTTGGGGGTAGAAGCTGTTCAGCAGACTGATGGCTTGGGGCTAGAAGCTGTTCAGCAGTCTGATGGCTTGGGGGTAGAAGCTGTTCAGCAGTCTGATGGCTTGGGGGTAGAAGCTGTTCAGCAGTCTGATGGCTTGGGGGTAGAATCTGTTCAGGAATATTTTGGTCCACACTTGGCGCTCTGGTACGTGGTAATTCACATAGTGTACTTCGCCATCCTGCATTTCCACAATGTAAATGTACCTTTAGTATTTGCTCAGTTCTATTTTGTGTGTGTGCCTGCGTAGCCAAGCAGCTGATCAGGACCCTGCTGAAGACCGAGCCCACACAGAGAATGACCATCACAGAGTTCATGAACCATCCATGGATCAACGTGAGTTTCTCTCTCCTCTCCACTCCTCTCTCCTCTCCCCTGCCTCTCCTCTCCTCTCTCTCCTCTCCCCTGTCTCTCTCTCTCCTCTCCCCTGTCTCTCTCTCTCCTCTCCCCTGTCTCTCTCTCTCCTCTCCCCTGTCTCTCTCTCTCCTCTCCCCTGTCTCTCTCTCACTCTGTCCCATTGTCTCTCTCTCTCTCTCTCTCTCTCTCTCTCTCTCTCTCTCTCTCTCTCTGCATATAAATGGATGAGAGCGCTTCCTACTGCCTGAGCTATGTTGTTGATGTAAATTGAGAAGAGCGTGGGGCCTAGGATCAAGCCTTGGGGTACTCCCTTGATGACAGGCAGTGGCTGAGACAGCAGATTTTTCTGACTTTATACACTGCACTCTTATAGAGAGGTAGTTAGCAAACCAGGCCAAAGACCCCTCAGAGACACCAATACTCCTTAGCCGGCCCACAAGAATGGAACGGTCTACCTTATCAAAAGCTTTGGCCAAGTCAATAAAAATAGCAGCACAAAAACCGGCTGAATATAAGACTGTATCATGGAGCGGTAGGATGTTTTGTTAAACAGAAAACATATTCCCTTTCTTTTAATCTTACCAGTCCATTTTCAAGTATTGATGAAGCTATCGTGATTTGGCAGGAATGTAGCTTGTCTACAGTTTGGTTAGTGTATTCCATCAGTTGGATACGTTTTTATTGGAAGACAATTCTGCAGAGGGAGGGAGGTACGATCGGATGGAACTGTTGTGAGAAACGGAGGGAAAAGAGAATGTAGGGAGAAGAACTGTCATCACTTGGTATATTTTCAGTTGTGAGTCGCTATTGGTCAGGAACACTAGAGTCAACGTTTCGAGAAAACAAAACGTCACCTGTCTGGAGCAGATTCCGCCTGCTGTGTGACAACGATAGAACTTCATTGCCCCCTAGTGGTCAAAAATATTGTATGTGTAGTTTTATAAAAATGATCATATCGGGGCCGAAGGCAATTCCACAAGCTGTGCCACAACCGCCCGTGACCGGGAGTCCCATATGGCGCCACACAATTGGCCCAGCGTCGTCCGGGTTAGGGGAGGGGTTTGGCCAGGTGGGCTTTACTTGGCTCAACGCGCTCTTGCGACTCCTTGTGGCGGGCTGGGCATCTGCAGGCTGACTTTGGTCGTCAGTTGAACGGTGTTTCCTCCGACACTATTGGTGCAGCCGGCTTCCGAGTTAAGCGGTTTGGCGAGTCATGTTTCAGCATGACTCGACCTCAGCCTCTCCCGAGCCCGTTGGGGAGTTGCAGCGATGAGACAAGATCGCAATTGGATATCACGAAATTGGGGAGAAAAAGGGGGGTAAAATACAAAATATATATAATATATAATATTATATATATACACTACCGTTCAAAAGTTTGGGGTCACTTAGAAATGTCCTTGTTTTTGAAAGAAAAGCTCATTTTTGGTCCATTTAAAAAAAAAACATCACATTGATCATAAATACAGTGTAGACATTGTTAATGTTGTAAATGACTATTGTAGCTGGAAACGGCTGATTTTTTTATGGAATATCTACATAGGCGAACAGAGGTCCATTATCAGCAACCATCACTCCTGTGTTCCAATGGCACGTTGTGTTAGCTAATCCAAGTTTATAATTTTAAAAGGCTAATTTATCATTAGAAAACCCTTTTGCAATTATGTTAGCACAGCTGAAAACTGTTGTCCTGATTAAAGAAGCAATAAAACTGGCCTTCTTTAGGCTAGTTGAGTATCTGGAGCATCAGCATTTGTGGGTTCGATTACAGGCTCAAAATGGCCAGAAACAAAGTACTTTCTTCTGAAACTCATCAGTCTGTTCTTGTACTGAGAAATGAAGGCTATTCCATGCGGGAAACTGAAGATCTCGTACAACGCTGTGAACTACTCCCTTCATGGAACAGCGCAAACTGGCTCTAACCAGAATAGAAAGAGGAGTGGGAGGCCCCGGTGTACAACTGAGCAAGAGGACAAGTACATTAGTGTCTAGTTTGAGAAACAGACACCTCACCAGTCCTCAACTGGCAGCTACATTAAATAGTACCCACAAAACACCAGTCTCAATGTCAACAGTGAAGAGGCGACTCAGGGATGCTGGCCTTCTAGGCAGAGGTTGCAAAGAAAAAGACATATCCCAAACTGGCCAATAAAAATAAAAGATTAAGATGGGCGAAGAGAACACTGACACTGGACAGAGGGAAAAAGTGTTACGAAATATAAGTTTGAGGTGTTCGGATCACAAAGAAGAACATTCGTGAGACGCAGAAAAATGAAAAGATGCTGGAGGACTGAACCATCTGTCATCATGGTGGAGGCAATGTGATGGTCTGGGGCTGCTTTGGTGGTGGTAAAGTGGGAGATTTGTACAGGGTCAAAGGGATCTTGAAGAAGGAAGGCTATCACTCCATTTTGCAACGCCATGCCATACCCTGTGGACGGCGACTAATTGGAGCCAATTTCCTCCTACAACAGGACAATGACCCAAAGCACAGCTCCAAACTATGCAAGAACTATTTAGGGAAGAAGCAGTCAGCTGGTATTCTGTCTATAATGGAGTGGCCAGCACCGTCACCGGATCTCAACCCTATTGAGCTGTTGTGGGAGCAGCTTGACCGTATGGTACGTCAGAAGTGCCCATCAAGCCATTCCAACTTGTGGGAGGTGCTTCAGGAAGCGTGGGGTGAAATCTCTTCAGATTACCTCAACAAATTGACGACTAGAATGCCAAAGGGTCTGCAAGGCTGTAATTGTTGCAAATGGAGGATTCTTTGACGAAAGCAACGTTTTGAAGGACACAATTATTATTTCAATAAAAAATCATTATTTATAACCTTGTTAACGTTTTGACTATATTTCCTATTCATTTTGCAACTAATTTCATGTATGTTTTCATGGAATTTGTCTTTATTTGTACTATTTTCTACATTGTAGAATAATAGTGAAGACATCAAAACTATGAAATAACACATATGGAATCATGTAGTAACCAAAAAAGTGTTTAAAAAAATACTAATACATTTTACACTTGAGATTCTTCAAAGTAGCCATCCTTTGCCTTGATGACAGCTTTGCACACTTGGCATTCTCTCAACCAGCTTCATGAGGTAGTCACCCGGAATGCATTTCAGTTAACAGGTGTGCCTTGTAAAAAGTTAACCTCTTGGGGCTAGGTGGGACACTAGCGTGCCACCCGTGGTGCACTCCATCAACAGCAGGTGCATTTCAAGAGCGGCAAATTTGAATCCAAATAAATGTCAAAATTCAAATTTTTCAAAAATACAACTATTTTACACCATTTCAAAGATAAACATCTCCTTAATCTAACCACGTTTTACGATTTCAAAAAGGTTTTACGGCGAAAGCATAAATTTAGAGTATGTTAGGACAGTACATTTACAAGAGTTGTGTGTAATGTTTTGTCAAGTCAAAGACAGGGTCACCAAAACCATAAAACCAGCTAAAATGATGCACTAACCTTTTACAATCTCCATCAGATGACACTCCTAGGACATTATGTTAGACAATGCATGCATTTTTAGTTCTATCAAGTTCATATTTATATCCAAAAACAGCGTTTTACTATGGCATTGATGTTGAGGAAATCGTTTCCCTCCAATAACCGGCAGTCAAGTCAGCGTCACAAATTAAATAATTAAAATTAGAAAACATTGGTAAAATATTATATTGTCATTTAAAGAATTATAGATTTACATCTCTTGAACTCAATCAACTTGCCAGATTTAAAAATAACCTTACTGGGAAATCACACTTTGCAATAATCTGAGCACTGCGCCCAGAAAAATACGCGTTGCGATACAGACTAGACGTCATGTTGGGGAGATCTAAAATCGAAAATACTATGTAAATAATCCATTACCTTTGATTCTCTTCATCAGATGTCACTTCCAGGTATCACAGGTCCATAACGAATGTAGTTTTGTTCAAAAAAGCTCATCATTTATGTCCAAAAATCTCCGTCTCGTTAGCACATGATGTAAGCCAGCCGGACTTCTCGTCATGAACGAGGGGAAAAAATATATTTCCGTTCGTTCAAACATGTCAAACGTTGTATAGCATAAATCATTAGGGCCTTTTTTAACCAGAACATGAATAATATTCAAGGTGGACGAATGCATACTCTTTTATAACGTATTGGAACGAGGGTACCCAACATGAACTCGCGCGCCAGGTGTCTAATGGGACATCATCGTTCCATGGCTCTTGTTCGGTCAGATCTCCCTCCAGAAGACTCAAAACACTTTGTAAAGGCTGGTGACATCTAGTGGAAGCAATAGGAAGTGCCAAAATATTCCTAAACCCCTGTGTTTTTCAATGGGATAGGTTTAAAGTCAATACAACACATCAGGTATCCACTTCCTGTCAGAAAATGTCTCAGGGTTTTGCCTGCCAAATGAGTTCTGTTATACTCACAGACACCATTCAAACAGTTTTAGAAACTTTAGAGTGTTTTCTATCCATATATAATAAGTATATGCATATTCTAGTTACTGGGTAGGATTAGTAACCAGATTAAATCGGGTACATTTTTTTTATCCAGACGTGCAAATGCTGCCCCCTAGACCCAACAGGTTAATTTGTAGAATTTCTTTCCTTAATGTGTTTGAGGCAATCAGTTGTGTTGTGACAAGGCAGGGGTGGTATACAGAAGATAGCCCTATTTGGTAAAAGACCAAGTCCATGTTCAGGCAAGAACAGCCCCCGAGTGGTGCAGCGGTCTAAGGCACTGCATCTCAGTGCTAGAGGCGTCACTACAGACACCCTGGTTCGAATCCAGGCTCTATCACAACCAGCCGTGATTGGGAGTCCCGTAGGTCGGCGCACAATTGGCCCAGCATTGTCCGGGTTTGGCCGTTGTAGGCTGTCATTGTAAATAATAATTTGTTCTTAACTGACTTGCCTAGTTAAATAAAGGTTACATTTAAAAAAAGGTTAAAAAAAATGTACAAAGAGAAACTACAGTCCATCATTACTTTAAGACATGAAGGTCAGTCAATACGGAACATTTCAAGGACTTTAAAAGTTTCTTCAAGTGCAGTCGCAAAAACCATCAAGTGCTATGATGAAACTGTCTCTCATGAGGACCTCCACAGGAAGGAAGACCCAGAGTTCCCTCTGCTGCAGAGGATAAGTTCATTAGAGTTACCAGCCTCAGATTGCAGCCCAAATAAATGCTTCAGAGTTCAAATAACAGACACATCTCAACATCAACTGTTCAGAGGAGACTGTGTGAATCAGTCCTTCATGGTTGAATTTCTGCAATGAAACCACTACTAAAGGACACCAATAAGAAGAGACTTACTTTGGCCAAGAAACACGAGCAATGGACATCAGACCAGTGGAAAGTGAGTCCAAATTTGAGACACATTTTTTTTGCATTCTGCAGCGATACGCCATCACATCTGGTTTGCGCTTAGTGGGACTATCATTTATTTTAGAACAGGACAATGACCCAACACACCTCCAGGCTGTGTAAGGGCTATTTGACCAAGAAGGAGAGTGATGGAGTGCTGCATCAGATGACCTGGCCTCCACAATCACCAGACCTCATCCCAATTGAGATGGTTTGGGATGAGTAGGACCGCAGCGTGAAGGAAAAGCAGTGCTCAGCATATGTGGGAACTCGTTCAAGACAGTTGGAAAAGCATTCCTCGTGAAACTGGTTGAGAGAATGCCGAGAGTGTGCAAAGTTGTCATCAAGGCAAAGGTTGGCTACTACTTTGAAGAATATCTGATATTTTTTATTTATTTTGTTAACACTTTTTGTTTACTACATGATTCCATATGTGTTATCTCATAGTTTTGATGTCTTCACTATTATTCTACAATGTAGAAAATAGTAAAAATAAAGAAAAACCCTTGAATGAGTAGGTGTGTCCAAACTTTTGACTGGTACTGTATATATCTTATTGATTTAACGGAAAATGATTAACATTTTCCATTTGTCACATCCCTAGTGTGTGTGTGTGTCTCTCATCCCTAGCGTGTGTGTGTGTGTGTGTGTGTGTCATCCCTAGCGTGTGTATGTGTGTGTGTATCTCTCATCCCTAGTGTGTGTATCTCTCATCCCTAGCGTGTGTGTGTGTGTATCTCCCATCCCTAGCGTGTGTGTGTGTCTCTCATCCCTAGTGTGTGTGTGTGTATCTCTCATCCCTAGTGTGTGTGTGTGTGTGTGTGTATCTCTCATCCCTAGTGTGTGTGTGTATCTCTCATCCCTAGCGTGTGTGTGTGTGTATCTCTCATCCCTAGTGTGTGTGTGTATCTCTCATCCCTAGTGTGTGTGTGTATCTCTCATCCCTAGTGTGTGTGTGTGTATCTCTCATCCCTAGTGTGTGTGTGTGTGTGTGTGTATCTCTCATCCCTAGTGTGTGTGTGTGTGTGTGTGTGTGTATCTCTCATCCCTAGTGTGTGTGTGTGTGTGTGTGTGTATCTCTCATCCCTAGTGTGTGTGTGTGTGTATCTCATCCCTAGTGTGTGTGTGTGTGTGTGTGTATCTCATCCCTAGTGTGTGTGTGTGTGTGTGTGTGTGTGTGTATCTCATCCCTAGTGTGTGTGTGTGTGTGTGTGTGTGTGTGTGTGTGTGTGTGTATCTCATCCCTAGTGTGTGTGTGTGTGTGTGTGTGTGTGTGTGTATCTCATCCCTAGTGTGTGTGTGTGTGTGTGTGTGTGTGTGTGTGTATCTCATCCCTAGTGTGTGTGTGTGTGTGTCTCATCCCTAGTGTGTGTGTGTGTGTGTGTGTGTGTGTATCTCATCCCTAGTGTGTGTGTGTGTGTGTGTGTGTGTGTGTGTGTGTGTGTATCTCATCCCTTGTGTGTGTGTGTGTGTGTGTGTGTGTGTGTGTATCTCATCCCTAGTGTGTGTGTGTGTATCTCATCCCTAGTGTGTCTCTCTCTCTGCAGCAGTCGATGGAGGTTCCCCAGATTCCTCTCCACACCAGGCGCGTTCTGATCGAGGAGAGAGATGCCTGGGAGGACCTCAGGGTGAGACTGAACACTATTCCCTATGTAGTGCACACTATTCCCTATGTAGTGCACACTATTCCCTATGTAGTGCACGCTATTCCCTATGTAGTGCACGCTAGTCCCTATGTAGTGCACGCTAGTCCCTATGTAGTGCACGCTAGTCCCTATGTAGTGCACGCTATTCCCTATGTAGTCCACGCTATTCCCTATGTAGTCCACGCTATTCCCTATGTAGTGCACGCTATTCCCTATGTAGTCCACGCTATTCCCTATGTAGTCCACGCTATTCCCTATGTAGTGCACGCAATTCCCTATCTAGTGGGATGTTGTTCCAGAAAGTTGTCTGATGAACTTCCTGTCTGTGTGTCTGTCAGGAGGAGATGAATAGCGCCTTAGCGACCATGAGAGTGGACTATGAGCAAGTCAAAATCAAGACCATGGAGGAGTCCTCCAATCCCCTTCTGATGAAGAGGAGGAAGAAGATACAGTCCTCAGCCAATCACACAGTCCCAGACACACAGACACCTGCCCTATGAGACACACTCAGCCAATCACACAGTCCCAGACACACAGACACCTGCCCTATGAGACACACTCAGCCAATCACACAGTCCCAGACACACACACGCGCACACACACACACACACAGTCCCAGACACACAGACACCTGCCCTATGAGACGCGCACACACACACACACACTCATACACACACACAGTCCCAGACACACAGACACCTGCCCTATGAGACGCGCACACACACACACACACTCATACACACACACAGAGTCATACACAGATATACGCACTCATATATACACACACACACACACACACACACACACACAGATATATACACACACACACACACACGTACACACACACACACACAGAGATATATACACACACACACACACACACACACACACACACACCGTGTACACACACACTCATACACGCGTTGTGAAATGGAAGCAATAAGGTTTATCGACTCACTGGGGAATGCATGGATGGATTTTCTTAAAGCATAGAAGTTTATATTTCATGACCAGTTTTAATGTTTTTAAAAAGCATTTATTTAGATTTAATCAATGTTTTTACCTAATCAACCACTCTGCTATGTTCACCTTTTAAAACCAGCCAAGAGGTTATGATAGGAGAGGAAGGGAACGTGTGAGTCCCATCAGACTGCCTTATATCAGTTACAGAGAGCTAAACAAACCATGTGTGTTTATTGAAATGACTTGTGGGAATGTAAACACACACCTACACACTTACACACACCCGGCCACGTCCCATTCAGAGGTGTATGATGTCACCTCCCCCCGGCCACGTCCCATTCAGAGGTCTATGTAGTCACCTCCCCCGGCCACGTCCCATTCAGAGGTCTATGATGTCACCTCCCCCGGCCACGTCCCATTCAGAGGTCTATGAAGTCACGTCCCGGCCACGTCCCATTCATGAACCACTGTCCCACGGTACAGGGTGAAAAGTTGAGTACAGTTCACTTGGCCTCTACCCAGCTTGCTGGCTTTCATCCAAAATCCTTAAAACCACTTCCCTCTACCCCCTATGCACTTGTGGAGAGCTGATTCGCCCAGGGTACAAGTGTTTAAGGGCAGATACACGGCAGCCATGTTTCATAATGGAATGCAGCCGGAGGCCATCTCAGCCCGGTGACGTTCTCTGGGGTTTGTAGTCTTTTCAGTTGTAGTTCTTATCCTGGCTGCTACAATGTTAAGAATCCCTTTTTGCTCAGTCTTTTACTGATGTTCTTCATCAGACTTTGTACTGTGTGAATGCTATGCTGAGGGCTTCACCCCAAAACTACCTTCTAGATCATTTTGATACTGCTTTGATTTTGTGTATAAAATATAGTGTTGCAGAATCTTATTGTCACTTTGTGTCTCTCTGCGTGTGTGTGTGTGTGTGTGTGTGTGTGTGTGTGTGTGTGTGTGTGTGTGTGTGTGTGTGTGTGTGTGTGTGTGTGTGTGTGTGTGTGTGTGTGTTCCTGCATCCTATCACTGTGGGTCACAAGTAGTGCTGCTAGCTGCGTCACTACAGACCCGGGTTCGATCCCAGGCTGTGTCACAGCCGGCCGTGACCGGGAGACCTATGGGGTGTCGCACAATTGGCCCAGCGTCGTCCGGGTTAGGGGAGGGTTTGGCCCGGCCCGGGATGTCTTTGTCCCATCGCGCTCTTGCGTCTCCTTTTGGCAGGCTGGGCGCCTGCAAGCTCAGTTTACGGTGTTTTCCTCCGACACATTGGTGCGGCTGGTTTCCGGGGTTAAGCGAAGCAGTGCGTCAAGAAGCAGCGCGGCTTGGTTGGGGACGTGTTTCAGAGGACGCACGGCTCTCGACCTTCACCTCTCCCAAGTCCATACGGGAGTTGCAGTGATGAGACAAGACTGTAACTACCAATTTGGATACAATGAAATTGAGGAGAAAATGGGGTAAAAATAATTTGGGCACTTTTTATTGGGAATTTGTGACACAGAAACAGCAAGCCTCCGTATATCTCACTGAGAGGTGTGGTGACATTCTGGTTCCCCTGGTCTACGGGACTTTGAACGTGGCACTGTCATAGGATGCCACCTTGCCAACAAGTCAGTTCGTAAAATGTCTGTCCTGCTAGAGCTGCCCCCCGGGTCAACTGTAAGTGCTGTTATTGTGAAGTGGAAACGTCTAGGAGCAACAACGGCTCATTCGCGTAGTGGTAGGCTGCCACACAAGTTCACAGAACGGGAACACTGAGTTATAAAATGATTTTGGAATATATTTGACGAGCAGGTGTCCACATACTTTTGGTCATGTAGTGTAGAGTGACACACCTGACAGTCCCATCCGTTATGGCATCGTTGACCTGAATGTAGCAACAATCACCAAAATTGTTAAGAACAACAACAAAGAAAGTATTTTTTTTTAATATATAATAAATGCAACAATTTGAACAATAGATGAAGGTACTCTAAATGTTTTGAGTAAAAAAAATCAATCAGGTATTACCTGAATTATAGCACATAACATGTTGCTGGGCACGGACGAATAATCATTCTGGTATTTTGGTGGGAATTCGGGTATTAAATATATTTTCATGCTCTCGTATTTACATGGTATCAGGTATTTTTCTATATTTTGTGTGAAAATAAATACAATTTATAACGGCCTCATTTGCATAAATACAATGTGTGTATTTGCAGATATGAATACATTGTAGCTCAGTTGGTAGAGCATGGTGTTTGCAACGCCAGGGTTGTGGGTTCGATTCCCACGGGGGACCAGTACGGAGAAAAAAATTTATGAAATGTACGCACTAACTACTGTAAGTCGCTCTGGATAAGAGCGTCTGCTAAATGACTAAAATGTAAATGTAAATTAACATAAAGGACAAGGCTGCAACCACAAAAAAAAAACGTGCTTTGTCTAGGCCTACCTGCACTCACCTGTGATATCTAGACCTCATTAATTACTGTTGTCACATTCTGTTGTATAATTCAATAGCAGGACACCCTCAATAGATAGCAGGACACCCTCGATAGATAGCAGGACACCCTCGATAGATAGCAGGACACCCTCGATAGATAGCAGGACACCCTCGATAGATAGCAGGACACCCTCGATAGATAGCAGGACACCCTCGATAGATAGCAGGACACCCTCGGTAGATAGCAGGACACCCTCGGTTTAAAAATCAACAGGTTATAGATTACACCTATCTTTCTGGTGATGTAAACGTCAAGGCGTTAAATCCCTGACAAAGCTTTCGCGTTCTTATAGATGCAGCGGAAAGACCAATGTACTCTCCATCGAGCCCATTTCAGACATTACCGAGGTGTTTGACAGGTCATTACAAACATTTCCGCTGTCGTAAGGTTAACGGGGGGGGAAAAAAACGACAGGCACAAGCAAGAGTATGAAAGAGTCGCCAGGAGTAAAAGGAAAACAGACAATCCAGTGGAATTTAGGTATTGGATTGTCAGGAATTTAGGTGACATCAAACACAGGAACTAGATGAGTGAAGGAGACCGATCCTCAGGGGGAAGGGACATGTGCCTTGCTACCGGAATGAGGATGCATGTTCTACTCATTCTAACTCTATGCTGCTCCATGCTCACACTGGGGGACAGGAAACTCCTCTGGTTGGTTGGTCACACTGGGGGACAGGAAACTCCTCTGGTTGGTTGGTCACACTGGGGGACAGGAAACTCCTCTGGTTGGTTGGTCACACTGGGGGACAGGAAACTCCTCTGGTTGGTCACACTGGGGGACAGGAAACTCCTCTGGTTGGTTGGTCACACTGGGGGACAGGAAACTCCTCTGGTTGGTCACACTGGGGGACAGGAAACTCCTCTGGTTGGTCACACTGGGGGACAGGAAACTCCTCTGGTTGGTTGGTCACACTGGGGGACAGGAAACTCCTCTGGTTGGTCACACTGGGGGACAGGAAACTCCTCTGGTTGGTCACACTGGGGGACAGGAAACTCCTCTGGTTGGTCACACTGGGGGACAGGAAACTCCTCTGGTTGGTCACACTGGGGGACAGGAAACTCCTCTGGTTGGTCACACTGGGGGACAGAAAACTCCTCTGGTTGGTCACACTGGGGGACAGGAAACTCCTCTGGTTGGTTGGTCACACTGGGGGACAGGAAACTCCTCTGGTTGGTCACACTGGGGGACAGGAAACTCCTCTGGTTGGTCACACTGGGGGACAGGAAACTCCTCTGGTTGGTTGGTCACACTGGGGGACAGGAAACTCCTCTGGTTGGTTGGTCACACTGGGGGACAGGAAACTCCTCTGGTTGGTTGGTCACACTGGGGGACAGGAAACTCCTCTGGTTGGTCACACTGGGGGACAGGAAACTCCTCTGGTTGGTCACACTGGGGGACAGGAAACTCCTCTGGTTGGTCACACTGGGGGACAGGAAACTCCTCTGGTTGGTCACACTGGGGGACAGGAAACTCCTCTGGTTGGTTGGTCACACTGGGGGACAGGAAACTCCTCTGGTTGGTCACACTGGGGGACAGGAAACTCCTCTGGTTGGTCACACTGGGGGACAGGAAACTCCTCTGGTTGGTCACACTGGGGGACAGGAAACTCCTCTGGTTGGTCACACTGGGGGACAGGAAACTCCTCTGGTTGGTCACACTGGGGGACAGGAAACTCCTCTGGTTGGTCACACTGGGGGACAGGAAACTCGTCTGGTTGGTCACACTGGGGGACAGGAAACTCGTCTGGTTGGTCACACTGGGGGACAGGAAACTCCTCTGGTTGGTCACACTGGGGGACAGGAAACTCCTCTGGTTGGTCACACTGGGGGACAGGAAACTCCTCTGGTTGGTCACACTGGGGGACAGGAAACTCCTCTGGTTGGTTGGTCACACTGGGGGACAGGAAACTCCTCTGGTTGGTCACACTGGGGGACAGGAAACTCCTCTGGTTGGTCACACTGGGGGACAGGAAACTCCTCTGGTTGGTCACACTGGGGGACAGGAAACTCCTCTGGTTGGTTGGTCACACTGGGGGACAGGAAACTCCTCCGGTTGGTCACACTGGGGGACAGGAAACTCCTCTGGTTGGTCACACTGGGGGACAGGAAACTCCTCTGGTTGGTCACACTGGGGGACAGGAAACTCCTCTGGTTGGTCACACTGGGGGACAGGAAACTCCTCTGGTTGGTCACACTGGGGGACAGGAAACTCCTCTGGTTGGTCACACTGGGGGACAGGAAACTTCTCTGGTTGGTTGGTCACACTGGGGGACAGGAAACTCCTCTGGTTGGTCACACTGGGGGACAGGAAACTCCTCTGGTTGGTTGGTCACACTGGGGGACAGGAAACTCCTCTGGTTGGTCACACTGGGGGACAGGAAACTCCTCTGGTTGGTCACACTGGGGGACAGGAAACTCCTCTGGTTGGTCACACTGGGGGACAGGAAACTCCTCTGGTTGGTTGGTCACACTGGGGGACAGGAAACTCCTCTGGTTGGTCACACTGGGGGACAGGAAACTCCTCTGGTTGGTTGGTCACACTGGGGGACAGGAAACTCCTCTGGTTGGTCACACTGGGGGACAGGAAACTCCTCTGGTTGGTCACACTGGGGGACAGGAAACTCCTCTGGTTGGTCACACTGGGGGACAGGAAACTCCTCTGGTTGGTCACACTGGGGGACAGGAAACTCCTCTGGTTGGTCACACTGGGGGACAGGAAACTCCTCTGGTTGGTCACACTGGGGGACAGGAAACTCCTCTGGTTGGTCACACTGGGGGACAGGAAACTCCTCTGGTTGGTTGGTCACACTGGGGGACAGGAAACTCCTCTGGTTGGTTGGTCACACTGGGGGACAGGAAACTCCTCTGGTTGGTCACACTGGGGGACAGGAAACTCCTCTGGTTGGTTGGTCACACTGGGGGACAGGAAACTCCTCTGGTTGGTCACACTGGGGGACAGGAAACTCCTCTGGTTGGTCACACTGGGGGACAGGAAACTCCTCTGGTTGGTTGGTCACACTGGGGGACAGGAAACTCGTCTGGTTGGTCACACTGGGGGACAGGAAACTCGTCTGGTTGGTCACACTGGGGGACAGGAAACTCCTCTGGTTGGTCACACTGGGGGACAGGAAACTCCTCTGGTTGGTCACACTGGGGGACAGGAAACTCCTCTGGTTGGTTGGTCACACTGGGGGACAGGAAACTCCTCTGGTTGGTTGGTCACACTGGGGGACAGGAAACTCCTCTGGTTGGTCACACTGGGGGACAGGAAACTCCTCTGGTTGGTCACACTGGGGGACAGGAAACTCCTCTGGTTGGTCACACTGGGGGACAGGAAACTCCTCTGGTTGGTTGGTCACACTGGGGGACAGGAAACTCCTCTGGTTGGTCACACTGGGGGACAGGAAACTCCTCTGGTTGGTTGGTCACACTGGGGGACAGGAAACTCCTCTGGTTGGTCACACTGGGGGACAGGAAACTCCTCTGGTTGGTCACACTGGGGGACAGGAAACTCCTCTGGTTGGTCACACTGGGGGACAGGAAACTCCTCTGGTTGGTCACACTGGGGGACAGGAAACTCCTCTGGTTGGTCACACTGGGGGACAGGAAACTCCTCTGGTTGGTCACACTGGGGGACAGGAAACTCCTCTGGTTGGTCACACTGGGGGACAGGAAACTCCTCTGGTTGGTCACACTGGGGGACAGGAAACTCCTCTGGTTGGTCACACTGGGGGACAGGAAACTCCTCTGGTTGGTTGGTCACACTGGGGGACAGGAAACTCCTCTGGTTGGTCACACTGGGGGACAGGAAACTCCTCTGGTTGGTCACACTGGGGGACAGGAAACTCCTCTGGTTGGTCACACTGGGGGACAGGAAACTCCTCTGGTTGGTCACACTGGGGGACAGGAAACTCCTCTGGTTGGTTGGTCACACTGGGGGACAGGAAACTCCTCTGGTTGGTCACACTGGGGGACAGGAAACTCCTCTGGTTGGTTGGTCACACTGGGGGACAGGAAACTCCTCTGGTTGGTCACACTGGGGGACAGGAAACTCCTCTGGTTGGTCACACTGGGGGACAGGAAACTCCTCTGGTTGGTCACACTGGGGGACAGGAAACTCCTCTGGTTGGTCACACTGGGGGACAGGAAACTCCTCTGGTTGGTCACACTGGGGGACAGGAAACTCCTCTGGTTGGTCACACTGGGGGACAGGAAACTCCTCTGGTTGGTCACACTGGGGGACAGGAAACTCCTCTGGTTGGTCACACTGGGGGACAGGAAACTCCTCTGGTTGGTTGGTCACACTGGGGGACAGGAAACTCCTCTGGTTGGTCACACTGGGGGACAGGAAACTCCTCTGGTTGGTCACACTGGGGGACAGGAAACTCCTCTGGTTGGTCACACTGGGGGACAGGAAACTCCTCTGGTTGGTTGGTCACACTGGGGGACAGGAAACTCCTCTGGTTGGTCACACTGGGGGACAGGAAACTCCTCTGGTTGGTTGGTCACACTGGGGGACAGGAAACTCCTCTGGTTGGTCACACTGGGGGACAGGAAACTCCTCTGGTTGGTCACACTGGGGGACAGGAAACTCCTCTGGTTGGTCACACTGGGGGACAGGAAACTCCTCTGGTTGGTCACACTGGGGGACAGGAAACTCCTCTGGTTGGTCACACTGGGGGACAGGAAACTCCTCTGGTTGGTCACACTGGGGGACAGGAAACTCCTCTGGTTGGTCACACTGGGGGACAGGAAACTCCTCTGGTTGGTCACACTGGGGGACAGGAAACTCCTCTGGTTGGTCACACTGGGGGACAGGAAACTCCTCTGGTTGGTTGGTCACACTGGGGGACAGGAAACTCCTCTGGTTGGTCACACTGGGGGACAGGAAACTCCTCTGGTTGGTCACACTGGGGGACAGGAAACTCCTCTGGTTGGTCACACTGGGGGACAGGAAACTCCTCTGGTTGGTCACACTGGGGGACAGGAAACTCCTCTGGTTGGTTGGTCACACTGGGGGACAGGAAACTCCTCTGGTTGGTCACACTGGGGGACAGGAAACTCCTCTGGTTGGTCACACTGGGGGACAGGAAACTCCTCTGGTTGGTTGGTCACACTGGGGGACAGGAAACTCCTCTGGTTGGTCACACTGGGGGACAGGAAACTCCTCTGGTTGGTCACACTGGGGGACAGGAAACTCCTCTGGTTGGTCACACTGGGGGACAGGAAACTCCTCTGGTTGGTCACACTGGGGGACAGGAAACTCCTCTGGTTGGTCACACTGGGGGACAGGAAACTCCTCTGGTTGGTTGGTCACACTGGGGGACAGGAAACTCCTCTGGTTGGTTGGTCACACTGGGGGACAGGAAACTCCTCTGGTTGGTCACACTGGGGGACAGGAAACTCCTCTGGTTGGTCACACTGGGGGACAGGAAACTCCTCTGGTTGGTTGGTCACACTGGGGGACAGGAAACTCCTCTGGTTGGTCACACTGGGGGACAGGAAACTCCTCTGGTTGGTCACACTGGGGGACAGGAAACTCCTCTGGTTGGTTGGTCACACTGGGGGACAGGAAACTCCTCTGGTTGGTTGGTCACACTGGGGGACAGGAAACTCCTCTGGTTGGTCACACTGGGGGACAGGAAACTCCTCTGGTTGGTCACACTGGGGGACAGGAAACTCCTCTGGTTGGTCACACTGGGGGACAGGAAACTCCTCTGGTTGGTCACACTGGGGGACAGGAAACTCCTCTGGTTGGTTGGTCACACTGGGGGACAGGAAACTCCTCTGGTTGGTCACACTGGGGGACAGGAAACTCCTCTGGTTGGTTGGTCACACTGGGGGACAGGAAACTCCTCTGGTTGGTCACACTGGGGGACAGGAAACTCCTCTGGTTGGTCACACTGGGGGACAGGAAACTCCTCTGGTTGGTCACACTGGGGGACAGGAAACTCCTCTGGTTGGTTGGTCACACTGGGGGACAGGAAACTCCTCTGGTTGGTCACACTGGGGGACAGGAAACTCCTCTGGTTGGTCACACTGGGGGACAGGAAACTCCTCTGGTTGGTTGGTCACACTGGGGGACAGGAAACTCCTCTGGTTGGTCACACTGGGGGACAGGAAACTCCTCTGGTTGGTCACACTGGGGGACAGGAAACTCCTCTGGTTGGTCACACTGGGGGACAGGAAACTCCTCTGGTTTGTCACACTGGGGGACAGGAAACTCCTCTGGTTGGTCACACTGGGGGACAGGAAACTCCTCTGGTTGGTCACACTGGGGGACAGGAAACTCCTCTGGTTGGTCACACTGGGGGACAGGAAACTCCTCTGGTTGGTCACACTGGGGGACAGGAAACTCCTCCGGTTGGTCACACTGGGGGACAGGAAACTCCTCTGGTTGGTTGGTCACACTGGGGGACAGGAAACTCCTCTGGTTGGTTGGTCACACTGGGGGACAGGAAACTCCTCCGGTTGGTTGTTACAGGTTGTAGGTTGAAATTACTTTGTAGCGCCAACACCTTGTTTGTTTACTGTGTGTATCAGTTGTGTTTACGGTTGTCTCACGGTAGAGATGATTATGTATCTTCACCTGTCCCAAATGGCACCCTATTCCCTAAATAGTGCACTACTATAGACCAGAGCCCTATTCCCTATATAGTGCACTACTTTAGACCAGGGCCCTATTCCCTATATAGTGCACTACTTTAGACCAGAGCCCTATTCCCTATATAGTGCACTACTTTAGACCAGGGCCCTATTCCCTATATAGTGCACTACTATAGACCAGAGCCCTATTCCCTATATAGTGCACTACTTTAGACCAGAGCCCTATTCCCTATATAGTGCACTACTTTAGACCAGAGCCCTATTCCCTATATAGTGCACTACTTTAGACCAGAGCCCTATTCCCTATATAGTGCACTACTTTAGACCAGGGCCCTATTCCCTATATAGTACACTACTTTAGACCAGGGCCCTATTCCCTATATAGTGCACTACTTTAGACCAGGGCCCTATTCCCTATATAGTGCACTACTTTAGACCAGAGCCCTATTCCCTATATAGTGCACTACTTTAGACCAGAGCCCTATTCCCTATATAGTGCACTACTTTAGACCAGAGCCCTATTCCCTATATAGTGGACTACTTTAGACCAGAGCCCTATTCCCTATATAGTGCACTACTTTAGACCAGAGCCCTATTCCCTATATAGTGCACTACTTTAGACCAGAGCCCTATTCCCTATATAGTGCACTACTTTAGACCAGAGCCCTATTCCCTATATAGTGCACTACTTTAGACCAGAGCCCTATTCCCTATATAGTGCACTACTTTAGACCAGAGCCCTATTCTCTATATAGTGCACTACTTTAGACCAGGGCCCTATTCCCTATATAGTGCACTTGTCACGTCCTGACCAGTAAAGAGGTTATTTGTTATTGTAATTTGGTCAGGACGAAGCAGGGGGTGTTTGTTTAATGTGTTTCGGGTTTTTTTGGTTAATGTTCTATGTTAGTCTATTTCTATGTCTGTGTCTAGTTATTCTATGTTTAGTTTATTGGGTTGACCTTCAATTGGAGGCAGCTGTTCCTCGTTGCCTCTAATTGAAGGTCCTATTTAGTAGGGGTGTATTCACATTCCCGCTGCGCCTTGGTCCCATCTTTACGATGAGCGTAACAGCACTACTTTTGACCAGGGCCATATTCCCTATGTAGTGCACTACTTTTGACCAGGGCCCTATGGGTAGTAGTGTACTATATAGGGAATAGAGTGCCTTGTGGGATATATGATATGTTTCATCACATTTATATTTCATCAATACAGTGCCTTTGGAAAGTATTCAGACCCCTTGACTTTTTCCAAATTTTGTTACGTTACAGCCTTATTCTAAAATGTATTTAGTAGTTTTTTGCCCCTCAAAACTACACACAATACCCCATAATGACAAAGCAAAAACAGGTTTTTAAAATGTTTTGTAATTTTTTTCAAAATAAAATACTGAAATAACACATTTACATAAATATTCAGACCTTTTGCTCAACAGAGATGTTTGAGTGGGTTCAAGTCCGGGCTCTGGCTGAGCCACTCAAGGACATTCAGAGACTTGTCCCGAAGCCACTCCTGCGTTGTCTTGGCTGTGTGCTTAGGGTTGTTGTCCTGTTGGAAGGTGAACCTTCACCCCAGTCTGAGATCCTGAGCGCTCTGGAGCAGGTTTTCATTAAGGATCTCTCTCTACTTTGCTTTGTTCACCTTTCTCTCGATCCTGACTAGTCTCCCAGTCCCTGCCGCTGATCCCCACAGCATGATGCCGCCACCACCATGCTTCACTGTAGGGATGGTGCCAGGTTTCCTCCAAACGTGATGCTTGGCATTCAGGCCAAAGAGTTCAATCTTGGTTTCATCAGACCAGTGAATTTTGTTTCTCATGGTCTGAGATTCTTCAGGTGCCTTTTTGCAAACTCCAAGTGGGCTGTCATGTGCCTCTTAGTGAGGAGTGGCTTCCCTCTGGCCACTTTACAATAAAGGCCTGATTGGTGGAGTGCTGCAGAGATGGTTGTCCTTCTGGACGTAACGGTTGTCGTAGGAAGTGGACCAAAATGCAGCGGGTACGTGAATGCTCATATTTATTTTATTACAAACTCCACACAAAAACAACAAAACGAAACCACGAACGACAGCTAACAGTTCTGCAGGCTAAACATAGCAGTGCACGAATACAACTTCCCACAAAGGGACAGGTGAAAAACAGGGCGACCTAAGTATGACTCTCAATCAGCAACAACGATGTACAGCCGTTCCTGATTGAGAGCCATACCAGGCCAACACAAAGAAATACACAACATAGATAGAACCTAGAATACGACACATAGAACATAACCCAAAAACCCCGGAATACTCAAACCAAACACCCCTCTACATAAACACACACCCCGAACCACATAAAACAAATACCCCCCTGCCACGTCCTGACCAAACTACAATAACAAATTACCCCTTTACTGGTCAGGACATTACACTGGAAGGTTCTCCCATCTCCACAGAGGAACTCTGGTCATCATCGGGTTCTTGGTCACTCCCCTGTCCAAGGCCCTTCTCCCCTGATTGCTCAGTTTGGCCGGACGGCCAGCTCTAGGAAGAGTCTTGGTAGTTCCAAACTTCTTTAAGAAGGGTTACTTCATTTAAGAATGATGGAGTCCACTGTGTTCTTGGGGATCTTCAATGCTGCAGACATTTTTTGGTACCCTTCACCAGATCTGTGCCTCGACACAATCCTGTCTCTAAGCTCTACGGACAATTCCTTCGAAATCATGGCTTGGTTTTTGCTCTGAAATGCACTGTCAACTGTGGGTCCTTTATATAGACAGACAGGTGTGTGCCTTTCCAAATCATGTCCAATCAATTGAATTTACCACAGGTGGACTCCAAGTTGTAGAAGCATCTCAAGGATGATCAATGGAAACGGGATGCACCTGAGCTCAATTTCAAGTCTCATAGCAAAGGTTCTGAATACTTATGTAAATAAGGTATTTCTGTTTTTTATTTTGAATGAATTTGCAAACATTTCTTAACTTTTTTTTCACTTTGTCATTATTGGGTATTGTGTGTAGATTGATGAAAAAAATAAATATATTTAATCCATTTTAGAATAAGGCTGTAACGTAACAAAATGTGTAAAAAGTCAAGAGGTCTGAATACTTTCCCAATGCACTGAATACACATGGTGCTCTGTTTTATCCAATATCTAACGGGCTCTGATTGTGTGTGTGTGTGTGTGTGTGTGTGTGTGTGTGTGTGTGTGTGTGTGTGTGTGTGTGTGTGTGTGTGTGTGTGTGTGTGTGTGTGTGTGTGTGTGTGTGTTTTAACCATGTTGGGGGTGTGAGAATGGGGTCAGAGGAGAGCCCTTGAACCAGACAATGAAACTCAGGCTCGAACCCTGTTTCTAATCACTGCTGCTGAACACACCGTAATGGAAACGGGGCAAATGTTTTGAGGGCGTTTTCACACACGCCCATCCTGAGAGAGTAGCAAGGCTGGGGTTGGGAGCATGTCATCTAGCTTTGATGTGGCGACAGCTAGCTAATCATCTCTCAGTGTGTGTGTGTGTGTGTGTGTGTGTGTGTGTGTGTGTGTGTGTGTGTGTGTGTGTGTGTGTGTGTTTTAACCATGTTGGGGGTGTGAGAATGGGGTCAGAGGAGAGCCCTTGAACCAGACAATGAAACTCAGGCTCGAACCCTGTTTCTAATCACTGCTGCTGAACACACCGTAATGGAAACGGGGCAAATGTTTTGAGGGCGTTTTCACACACGCCCATCCTGAGAGAGTAGCAAGGCTGGGGTTGGGAGCATGTCATCTAGCTTTGATGTGGCGACAGCTAGCTAATCATCTCTCAGTGTGTGTGTGTGTGTGTGTGTGTGTGTGTGTGTTTAGCACGTTGACATACAGCACATCTACTGTAGCATGTGTATAATGTAACATGTTGGAGGTGTGGGTATTGTACAACCTAGAACCAGACAGTGAAACAAAGACCCCCATCCTGACCCTTCCCTTCTAACCCTAACCTGCTCTTACTGAAACACTGACCCTTCCCTTCTAACCCTAACCTGCTCTTACTGAAACACTGACCCTTCCCTTCTGACCCTAACCTGCTCTTACTGAAACACTGACCCTTCCCTTCTAACCCTAACCTGCTCTTACTGAAACACTGACCCTTCCCTTCTAACCCTAACCTGCTCTTACTGAAACACTGACCCTTCCCTTCTAACCCTAACCTGCTCTTACTGAAACACTGACCCTTCCCTTCTAACCCTAACCTGCTCTTACTGAAACACTGACCCTTCCCTTCTAACCCTAACCTGCTCTTACTGAAACACTGACCCTTCCCTTCTAACCCTAACCTGCTCTTACTGAAACACTGACCCTTCCCTTCTAACCCTAACCTGCTCTTACTGAAACACTGACCCTTCCCTTCTAACCCTAACCTGCTCTTACTGAAACACTGACCCTTCCCTTCTAACCCTAACCTGCTCTTACTGAAACACTGACCCTTCCCTTCTAACCCTAACCTGCTCTTACTGAAACACTGACCCTTCCCTTCTAACCCTAACCTGCTCTTACTGAAACACTGACCCTTCCCTTCTAACCCTAACCTGCTCTTACTGAAACACTGACCCTTCCCTTCTAACCCTAACCTGCTCTTACTGAAACACTGACCCTTCCCTTCTAACCCTAACCTGCTCTTACTGAAACACTGACCCTTCCCTTCTAACCCTAACCTGCTCTTACTGAAACACTGACCCTTCCCTTCTAACCCTAACCTGCTCTTACTGAAACACTGACCCTTCCCTTCTAACCCTAACCTGCTCTTACTGAAACACTGACCCTTCCCTTCTAACCCTAACCTGCTCTTACTGAAACACTGACCCTTCCCTTCTAACCCTAACCTGCTCTTACTGAAACACTGACCCTTCCCCTAACCCTAACCTGCTCTTACTGAAACACTGACCCTTCCCTTCTAACCCTAACCTGCTCTTACTGAAACACTGACCCTTCCCTTCTAACCCTAACCTGCTCTTACTGAAACACTGACCCTTCCCTTCTAACCCTAACCTGCTCTTACTGAAACACTGACCCTTCCCTTCTAACCCTAACCTGCTCTTACTGAAACACTGACCCTTCCCTTCTAACCCTAACCTGCTCTTACTGAAACACTGACCCTTCCCTTCTAACCCTAACCTGCTCTTACTGAAACACTGACCCTTCCCTTCTAACCCTAACCTGCTCTTACTGAAACACTGACCCTTCCCTTCTAACCCTAACCTGCTCTTACTGAAACACTGACCCTTCCCTTCTAACCCTAACCTGCTCTTACTGAAACACTGACCCTTCCCTTCTAACCCTAACCTGCTCTTACTGAAACACTGACCCTTCCCTTCTAACCCTAACCTGCTCTTACTGAAACACTGACCCTTCCCTTCTAACCCTAACCTGCTCTTACTGAAACACTGACCCTTCCCTTCTAACCCTAACCTGCTCTTACTGAAACACTGACCCTTCCCTTCTAACCCTAACCTGCTCTTACTGAAACACTGACCCTTCCCTTCTAACCCTAACCTGCTCTTACTGAAACACTGACCCTTCCCTTCTAACCCTAACCTGCTCTTACTGAAACACTGACCCTTCCCTTCTAACCCTAACCTGCTCTTACTGAAACACTGACCCTTCCCTTCTAACCCTAACCTGCTCTTACTGAAACACTGACCCTTCCCTTCTAACCCTAACCTGCTCTTACTGAAACACTGACCCTTCCCTTCTAACCCTAACCTGCTCTTACTGAAACACTGACCCTTCCCTTCTAACCCTAACCTGCTCTTACTGAAACACTGACCCTTCCCTTCTAACCCTAACCTGCTCTTACTGAAACACTGACCCTTCCCTTCTAACCCTAACCTGCTCTTACTGAAACACTGACCCTTCCCTTCTAACCCTAACCTGCTCTTACTGAAACACTGACCCTTCCCTTCTAACCCTAACCTGCTCTTACTGAAACACTGACCCTTCCCTTCTAACCCTAACCTGCTCTTACTGAAACACTGACCCTTCCCTTCTAACCCTAACCTGCTCTTACTGAAACACTGACCCTTCCCTTCTAACCCTAACCTGCTCTTACTGAAACACTGACCCTTCCCTTCTAACCCTAACCTGCTCTTACTGAAACACTGACCCTTCCCTTCTAACCCTAACCTGCTCTTACTGAAACACTGACCCTTCCCTTCTAACCCTAACCTGCTCTTACTGAAACACTGACCCTTCCCTTCTAACCCTAACCTGCTCTTACTGAAACACTGACCCTTCCCTTCTAACCCTAACCTGCTCTTACTGAAACACTGACCCTTCCCTTCTAACCCTAACCTGCTCTTACTGAAACACTGACCCTTCCCTTCTAACCCTAACCTGCTCTTACTGAAACACTGACCCTTCCCTTCTAACCCTAACCTGCTCTTACTGAAACACTGACCCTTCCCTTCTAACCCTAACCTGCTCTTACTGAAACACTGACCCTTCCCTTCTAACCCTAACCTGCTCTTACTGAAACACTGACCCTTCCCTTCTAACCCTAACCTGCTCTTACTGAAACACTGACCCTTCCCTTCTAACCCTAACCTGCTCTTACTGAAACACTGACCCTTCCCTTCTAACCCTAACCTGCTCTTACTGAAACACTGACCCTTCCCTTCTAACCCTAACCTGCTCTTACTGAAACACTGACCCTTCCCTTCTAACCCTAACCTGCTCTTACTGAAACACTGACCCTTCCCTTCTAACCCTAACCTGCTCTTACTGAAACACTGACCCTTCCCTTCTAACCCTAACCTGCTCTTACTGAAACACTGACCCTTCCCTTCTAACCCTAACCTGCTCTTACTGAAACACTGACCCTTCCCTTCTAACCCTAACCTGCTCTTACTGAAACACTGACCCTTCCCTTCTAACCCTAACCTGCTCTTACTGAAACACTGACCCTTCCCTTCTAACCCTAACCTGCTCTTACTGAAACACTGACCCTTCCCTTCTAACCCTAACCTGCTCTTACTGAAACACTGACCCTTCCCTTCTAACCCTAACCTGCTCTTACTGAAACACTGACCCTTCCCTTCTAACCCTAACCTGCTCTTACTGAAACACTGACCCTTCCCTTCTAACCCTAACCTGCTCTTACTGAAACACTGACCCTTCCCTTCTAACCCTAACCTGCTCTTACTGAAACACTGACCCTTCCCTTCTAACCCTAACCTGCTCTTACTGAAACACTGACCCTTCCCTTCTAACCCTAACCTGCTCTTACTGAAACACTGACCCTTCCCTTCTAACCCTAACCTGCTCTTACTGAAACACTGACCCTTCCCTTCTAACCCTAACCTGCTCTTACTGAAACACTGACCCTTCCCTTCTAACCCTAACCTGCTCTTACTGAAACACTGACCCTTCCCTTCTAACCCTAACCTGCTCTTACTGAAACACTGACCCTTCCCTTCTAACCCTAACCTGCTCTTACTGAAACACTGACCCTTCCCTTCTAACCCTAACCTGCTCTTACTGAAACACTGACCCTTCCCTTCTAACCCTAACCTGCTCTTACTGAAACACTGACCCTTCCCTTCTAACCCTAACCTGCTCTTACTGAAACACTGACCCTTCCCTTCTAACCCTAACCTGCTCTTACTGAAACACTGACCCTTCCCTTCTAACCCTAACCTGCTCTTACTGAAACACTGACCCTTCCCTTCTAACCCTAACCTGCTCTTACTGAAACACTGACCCTTCCCTTCTAACCCTAACCTGCTCTTACTGAAACACTGACCCTTCCCTTCTAACCCTAACCTGCTCTTACTGAAACACTGACCCTTCCCTTCTAACCCTAACCTGCTCTTACTGAAACACTGACCCTTCCCTTCTAACCCTAACCTGCTCTTACTGAAACACTGACCCTTCCCTTCTAACCCTAACCTGCTCTTACTGAAACACTGACCCTTCCCTTCTAACCCTAACCTGCTCTTACTGAAACACTGACCCTTCCCTTCTAACCCTAACCTGCTCTTACTGAAACACTGACCCTTCCCTTCTAACCCTAACCTGCTCTTACTGAAACACTGACCCTTCCCTTCTAACCCTAACCTGCTCTTACTGAAACACTGACCCTTCCCTTCTAACCCTAACCTGCTCTTACTGAAACACTGACCCTTCCCTTCTAACCCTAACCTGCTCTTACTGAAACACTGACCCTTCCCTTCTAACCCTAACCTGCTCTTACTGAAACACTGACCCTTCCCTTCTAACCCTAACCTGCTCTTACTGAAACACTGACCCTTCCCTTCTAACCCTAACCTGCTCTTACTGAAACACTGACCCTTCCCTTCTAACCCTAACCTGCTCTTACTGAAACACTGACCCTTCCCTTCTAACCCTAACCTGCTCTTACTGAAACACTGACCCTTCCCTTCTAACCCTAACCTGCTCTTACTGAAACACTGACCCTTCCCTTCTAACCCTAACCTGCTCTTACTGAAACACTGACCCTTCCCTTCTAACCCTAACCTGCTCTTACTGAAACACTGACCCTTCCCTTCTAACCCTAACCTGCTCTTACTGAAACACTGACCCTTCCCTTCTAACCCTAACCTGCTCTTACTGAAACACTGACCCTTCCCTTCTAACCCTAACCTGCTCTTACTGAAACACTGACCCTTCCCTTCTAACCCTAACCTGCTCTTACTGAAACACTGACCCTTCCCTTCTAACCCTAACCTGCTCTTACTGAAACACTGACCCTTCCCTTCTAACCCTAACCTGCTCTTACTGAAACACTGACCCTTCCCTTCTAACCCTAACCTGCTCTTACTGAAACACTGACCCTTCCCTTCTAACCCTAACCTGCTCTTACTGAAACACTGACCCTTCCCTTCTAACCCTAACCTGCTCTTACTGAAACACTGACCCTTCCCTTCTAACCCTAACCTGCTCTTACTGAAACACTGACCCTTCCCTTCTAACCCTAACCTGCTCTTACTGAAACACTGACCCTTCCCTTCTAACCCTAACCTGCTCTTACTGAAACACTGACCCTTCCCTTCTAACCCTAACCTGCTCTTACTGAAACACTGACCCTTCCCTTCTAACCCTAACCTGCTCTTACTGAAACACTGACCCTTCCCTTCTAACCCTAACCTGCTCTTACTGAAACACTGACCCTTCCCTTCTAACCCTAACCTGCTCTTACTGAAACACTGACCCTTCCCTTCTAACCCTAACCTGCTCTTACTGAAACACTGACCCTTCCCTTCTAACCCTAACCTGCTCTTACTGAAACACTGACCCTTCCCTTCTAACCCTAACCTGCTCTTACTGAAACACTGACCCTTCCCTTCTAACCCTAACCTGCTCTTACTGAAACACTGACCCTTCCCTTCTAACCCTAACCTGCTCTTACTGAAACACTGACCCTTCCCTTCTAACCCTAACCTGCTCTTACTGAAACACTGACCCTTCCCTTCTAACCCTAACCTGCTCTTACTGAAACACTGACCCTTCCCTTCTAACCCTAACCTGCTCTTACTGAAACACTGACCCTTCCCTTCTAACCCTAACCTGCTCTTACTGAAACACTGACCCTTCCCTTCTAACCCTAACCTGCTCTTACTGAAACACTGACCCTTCCCTTCTAACCCTAACCTGCTCTTACTGAAACACTGACCCTTCCCTTCTAACCCTAACCTGCTCTTACTGAAACACTGACCCTTCCCTTCTAACCCTAACCTGCTCTTACTGAAACACTGACCCTTCCCTTCTAACCCTAACCTGCTCTTACTGAAACACTGACCCTTCCCTTCTAACCCTAACCTGCTCTTACTGAAACACTGACCCTTCCCTTCTAACCCTAACCTGCTCTTACTGAAACACTGACCCTTCCCTTCTAACCCTAACCTGCTCTTACTGAAACACTGACCCTTCCCTTCTAACCCTAACCTGCTCTTACTGAAACACTGACCCTTCCCTTCTAACCCTAACCTGCTCTTACTGAAACACTGACCCTTCCCTTCTAACCCTAACCTGCTCTTACTGAAACACTGACCCTTCCCTTCTAACCCTAACCTGCTCTTACTGAAACACTGACCCTTCCCTTCTAACCCTAACCTGCTCTTACTGAAACACTGACCCTTCCCTTCTAACCCTAACCTGCTCTTACTGAAACACTGACCCTTCCCTTCTAACCCTAACCTGCTCTTACTGAAACACTGACCCTTCCCTTCTAACCCTAACCTGCTCTTACTGAAACACTGACCCTTCCCTTCTAACCCTAACCTGCTCTTACTGAAACACTGACCCTTCCCTTCTAACCCTAACCTGCTCTTACTGAAACACTGACCCTTCCCTTCTAACCCTAACCTGCTCTTACTGAAACACTGACCCTTCCCTTCTAACCCTAACCTGCTCTTACTGAAACACTGACCCTTCCCTTCTAACCCTAACCTGCTCTTACTGAAACACTGACCCTTCCCTTCTAACCCTAACCTGCTCTTACTGAAACACTGACCCTTCCCTTCTAACCCTAACCTGCTCTTACTGAAACACTGACCCTTCCCTTCTAACCCTAACCTGCTCTTACTGAAACACTGACCCTTCCCTTCTAACCCTAACCTGCTCTTACTGAAACACTGACCCTTCCCTTCTAACCCTAACCTGCTCTTACTGAAACACTGACCCTTCCCTTCTAACCCTAACCTGCTCTTACTGAAACACTGACCCTTCCCTTCTAACCCTAACCTGCTCTTACTGAAACACTGACCCTTCCCTTCTAACCCTAACCTGCTCTTACTGAAACACTGACCCTTCCCTTCTAACCCTAACCTGCTCTTACTGAAACACTGACCCTTCCCTTCTAACCCTAACCTGCTCTTACTGAAACACTGACCCTTCCCTTCTAACCCTAACCTGCTCTTACTGAAACACTGACCCTTCCCTTCTAACCCTAACCTGCTCTTACTGAAACACTGACCCTTCCCTTCTAACCCTAACCTGCTCTTACTGAAACACTGACCCTTCCCTTCTAACCCTAACCTGCTCTTACTGAAACACTGACCCTTCCCTTCTAACCCTAACCTGCTCTTACTGAAACACTGACCCTTCCCTTCTAACCCTAACCTGCTCTTACTGAAACACTGACCCTTCCCTTCTAACCCTAACCTGCTCTTACTGAAACACTGACCCTTCCCTTCTAACCCTAACCTGCTCTTACTGAAACACTGACCCTTCCCTTCTAACCCTAACCTGCTCTTACTGAAACACTGACCCTTCCCTTCTAACCCTAACCTGCTCTTACTGAAACACTGACCCTTCCCTTCTAACCCTAACCTGCTCTTACTGAAACACTGACCCTTCCCTTCTAACCCTAACCTGCTCTTACTGAAACACTGACCCTTCCCTTCTAACCCTAACCTGCTCTTACTGAAACACTGACCCTTCCCTTCTAACCCTAACCTGCTCTTACTGAAACACTGACCCTTCCCTTCTAACCCTAACCTGCTCTTACTGAAACACTGACCCTTCCCTTCTAACCCTAACCTGCTCTTACTGAAACACTGACCCTTCCCTTCTAACCCTAACCTGCTCTTACTGAAACACTGACCCTTCCCTTCTAACCCTAACCTGCTCTTACTGAAACACTGACCCTTCCCTTCTAACCCTAACCTGCTCTTACTGAAACACTGACCCTTCCCTTCTAACCCTAACCTGCTCTTACTGAAACACTGACCCTTCCCTTCTAACCCTAACCTGCTCTTACTGAAACACTGACCCTTCCCTTCTAACCCTAACCTGCTCTTACTGAAACACTGACCCTTCCCTTCTAACCCTAACCTGCTCTTACTGAAACACTGACCCTTCCCTTCTAACCCTAACCTGCTCTTACTGAAACACTGACCCTTCCCTTCTAACCCTAACCTGCTCTTACTGAAACACTGACCCTTCCCTTCTAACCCTAACCTGCTCTTACTGAAACACTGACCCTTCCCTTCTAACCCTAACCTGCTCTTACTGAAACACTGACCCTTCCCTTCTAACCCTAACCTGCTCTTACTGAAACACTGACCCTTCCCTTCTAACCCTAACCTGCTCTTACTGAAACACTGACCCTTCCCTTCTAACCCTAACCTGCTCTTACTGAAACACTGACCCTTCCCTTCTAACCCTAACCTGCTCTTACTGAAACACTGACCCTTCCCTTCTAACCCTAACCTGCTCTTACTGAAACACTGACCCTTCCCTTCTAACCCTAACCTGCTCTTACTGAAACACTGACCCTTCCCTTCTAACCCTAACCTGCTCTTACTGAAACACTGACCCTTCCCTTCTAACCCTAACCTGCTCTTACTGAAACACTGACCCTTCCCTTCTAACCCTAACCTGCTCTTACTGAAACACTGACCCTTCCCTTCTAACCCTAACCTGCTCTTACTGAAACACTGACCCTTCCCTTCTAACCCTAACCTGCTCTTACTGAAACACTGACCCTTCCCTTCTAACCCTAACCTGCTCTTACTGAAACACTGACCCTTCCCTTCTAACCCTAACCTGCTCTTACTGAAACACTGACCCTTCCCTTCTAACCCTAACCTGCTCTTACTGAAACACTGACCCTTCCCTTCTAACCCTAACCTGCTCTTACTGAAACACTGACCCTTCCCTTCTAACCCTAACCTGCTCTTACTGAAACACTGACCCTTCCCTTCTAACCCTAACCTGCTCTTACTGAAACACTGACCCTTCCCTTCTAACCCTAACCTGCTCTTACTGAAACACTGACCCTTCCCTTCTAACCCTAACCTGCTCTTACTGAAACACTGACCCTTCCCTTCTAACCCTAACCTGCTCTTACTGAAACACTGACCCTTCCCTTCTGACCCTAACCTGCTCTTACTGAAACACTGACCCTTCCCTTCTGACCCTAACCTGCTCTTACTGAAACACTGACCCTTCCCTTCTAACCCTAACCTGCTCTTACTGAAACACTGACCCTTCCCTTCTGACCCTAACCTGCTCTTACTGAAACACTGACCCTTCCCTTCTAACCCTAACCTGCTCTTACTGAAACACTGACCCTTCCCTTCTAACCCTAACCTGCTCTTACTGAAACACAGACCGCTGACCCTAACCTATGTTACTGAGGGGATTTCTGTCTCTCTCTCTGACAGCCACTGAGAGGAAATCCTCCTGATCTTCACATCACAGCGTGTTGCTTACTCTCTGGGTGTTAAAGTCTGTTTGTGTTATGGCTACTTTGTTTTCTGTAAGATGTGATGTAATTTCTCTCATTCTCTGTTGTCTTCCACTTATTACAGGTGTGTTAGCTCTGGGGTAAAGTTTCCACTGATTACAGGTGTGTTAGCTCTGGGGTAAAGTTTCCACTTATTACAGGTGTGTTAGCTCTGGGGTAAAGTTTCCACTTATTACAGGTGTGTTAGCTCTGGGGTAAAGTTTCCACTTATTACAGGTGTGTTAGCTCTGGGGTAAAGTTTCCACTTATTACAGGTGTGTTAGCTCTGGGGTAAAGTTTCCACTTATTACAGGTGTGTTAACTCTGGGGTAAAGTTTCCACTTATTACAGGTGTGTTAGCTCTGGGGTAAAGTTTCCACTTATTACAGGTGTGTTAGCTCTGGGGTAAAGTTTCCACTTATTACAGTTGTGTTACCACTAGGTACAGATCTAGGTTCAGCTTTCCCCCACCCAATCCTAACCTTAAAGGGATGCTTGTATAATCAAATCAAATCAAATTTATTTATATAGCCCTTCGTACATCAGCTGATATCTCAAAGTGCTGTACAGAAACCCAGCCTAAAACCCCAAACAGCAAGCAATGCATGTGAAAGAAGCACGGTGGCTAGGAAAAACTCCCTAGGAAAAACTCCCTAGAAAGGCCAAAAACCTAGGAAGAAACCTAGAGAGGAACCAGGCTATGAGGGGTGGCCAGTCATCTTCTGGCTGTGCAGGGTGGATATTATAACAGAACATGGTCAAGATGTTAAAATGTTCATAAATGACCAGCATGGTCAAATAATAATAATCATAGTAGTTGTCGAGGGTGCAACAAGCACGTCCGGTGAACAGGTCAGGGTTCCATAGCCGCAGGCAGAACAGTTGAAACTGGAGCAGCAGCACGGCCAGGTGGACTGGGGACAGCAAGGAGTCATCATACCAGGTAGTCCCGAGGCATGGTCCTCAGGACTACCATTTGTATGTCTCTGGAACCAGTATGAAAGGTACTTTTGGTCATGTAGTGTATGTGGACACCTGCTCATTGAACATCCCATTCCAAAATCATGGGCATTAATATGGATAGCCTGAGTGCACTGATTTCTCATTTGCCTGAATGAGAGCCAGTCAGGCTGAGTATGCGTGTGCTGAGCCTTTCGCCAAATGCAATTCTTGAGGTGGAGTAACACTGCCAGATCACGGTCAAAATATCACTGAAGATATCAAAAAAGGTCAAAGCTTCTTCGACAGAGGGGCTCAAGCAGCAGAAGAAGGAGCAGAGGGAATTCGAGTTGGACTGGCGGGAGAAGTGGACCTGGGAGGAAGTTCTGGACGGGGCCGGACCTTGGCACCAGGCTGGGGAGTATCGCCGCCCGCAGTGGGAAATTGAGGCAGCCAAGGCAGAGAGGCGTAGGTACGAGGCCATGGACGCGCTGAGGGAGAAGCACGAGAGGCACCCCCAATAATTTTTTTGGGGGGGGCACACGGGTAGTTTGGCTAGGCGTAAGAAGAGCCGGAAGCCAGCTACCCGTGGTTATATGGAGGAGCGTATGGGGTGGAGAGCGCTATGTTTCGCTGAGGAGCGCACTATCTCACCCATACGCACGCACAGTCCGGTGCGCGTTATTCCAGCCCCTCGCAGGTGCCGTGCTAGAGCGGGCATCCAGCCTGGTAGGAGGATGCCTGCGCAGCGCATCTGGTCGCCGGTACGCCTCCGAGGACCAGGCTACCCAACTCCCGCTCTACGCACGGCTACCATCAGGCCCCTGCACAGCCCAGTCTGCCCTGTACGAGCACCCCGCTCGTACAGGGCTACTAGTTCCATCCAGCCAAGGCGGGTTGTGCAGGAGGTAAGATCTAGACCGACTGTGCGCCTCCATAGCCCTGGGTTTCCAGCTCCTGTCTCTCGTGCGGACCCGGAAGTGCGTCAACCCAGTCCGACTCGTCCTGTTCCCGCTACCCGCACTAGCCTGGAGGTGCGTGTTCATAATCTGGTAAGCCCAGTACCAGCACCACGCACCAGGCTACAAGTGCGTCAACCCAGCCACGCCAGTCAACAGTCACCAGAGCTGCCCGCCAGTCAACAGTCGCCATCAGAGCTGCCCGCCAGTCAACAGTCGTCATCAGAGCTGCCCGCCAGTCAACAGTCGTCATCAGAGCTGCCCGCCAGTCAACAGTCTTCGTCAGAGCTGCCCGCCAGTCAACAGTCGTCAGAGCTGCCCGCCAGTCAACAGTCGTCAGAGCTGCCCGCCAGTCAATAGTCGCCAGAGAGGTCAGACTGCGCTGAACTGCCGGAGTGGCCAGACTGCGCTGAACTGCCGGAGTGGCCGGACTGCGCTGAACTGCCGGAGTGGCCGGACTGCGCTGAACTGCCGGAGTGGCCGGACTGCGCTGAACTGCCGGAGTGGCCGGACTGCGCTGAACTGCCGGAGTGGCCGGACTGCGCTGAACTGCCGGAGTGGCCGGACTGCCCTGAACTGCCGGAGTGGCCGGACTGCCCTGAACTGCCGGAGTGGCCGGACTGCCCTGAACTGCCGGAGTGGCCGGACTGCCCTGAACTGCCGGAGTGGCCGGACTGCCCTGAACTGCCGGAGTGGCCTGACTGCCCAGACTGCCCAGACTGTCCCGAGTTGCCAGACTGCCCAGACTGTCCCGAGTTGCCAGACTGCCCAGACTGTCCCGAGTTGCCAGACTGCCCAGACTGTCCCGAGTTGCCAGACTGCCCAGACTGTCCCGAGTTGCCAGACTGCCCAGACTGTCCCGAGTTGCCAGACTGCCCAGACTGTCCCGAGATGCCAGAGTGGCCCGACAGCCTGGAACGGCCGGAACCAGAGCCACCTCCAGATATAGGTGGGTTGGGGAGGGGGGGTGTAGCACAGTGCCGTCGTTGACGGCAGCCACCCTCCCTTCCCTCCCTTTAGTTTAGGGGGAATTATGGTTTTGTTGTTTGGGGTTGTTGTTTTTTGTTTTTTCGTTTTAAGGTGCTTCCGGGGTTAGCACCTTTAAGGGGGGGGTACTGTCACGTCCTGGCCAGTATAAAGGTTAATTAGTATTGTAGTTTGGTCAGGACGTGGCAGAGGGTATTTGTTTTATGTGGTTCAGGGTGGTGTGTTTTGTAAAAAGGGTGTTTGATTTAGTAATTCCGGGTTTTGGTTTATGTTTAGGTATTTCTATGTGGAGTCTAGTGAGTGTATGTCTATGTTTGATTAATTGGGGTTGGGACTCTCAGTTGAAGGCAGGTGTTGTCTAGCTGCCTTTGATTGAGAGTCCCATATAGTAGGGTGTGTTTGTGTTTGCTTTTGTGGGTGATTGTTCTGTGTTTAGCCTAGTGCCTTACCAGACTGGCAGTTTGTCAATCGTTCGTGTTCCTGTTTGTTGTTTTTGTGTTCGTTTTGAAGTGAATAAATGTTCAAAATGAACAATCACATACCTGCTGCGTATTGGTCTACCTTTTCCGACCATGATTTCGTTATATCGTCAGAAGACGAAGAAATCCCTGACACTCAAGCTGATCATATACCAATTTACAGAGGCCAGTTCATGAAGGAAGACTTACTCATTAAAGTTTTTTAAGCAAGCATCTATGACAAATCAGGACAGGTCGTTTCACTGAGCAGCCAATACAAACACAGGCTGTAAAACAGAGATCATTAACATAACATCATCAAACAGGTCATTACAGAAAACACCAGACTGAAACCTGTCAGGATTATTAGTGAGGATAACACCACAGAGAGTAGTCTTTTCTGGGTGTTTGGAGTCATACCTTGTGGGATTGGTGATAATCTGAGAAAGATTTAGGGAGTCCCATTGCTTTAGGACTTGGTCAGGTGGTTTAAGCATGTCCCAGTTTAGATCACCTAGCAGGACAAATTCAGACTTAGTGTAAGGGGCCAGGAGAGAGCTTAGGGCAGGTAGGGTACAGGCCAGTGCTGATGGAGGACGATAGCACCCAGCAACAGTCAACAAAGAGCTATTTGAAAGTTTAATACTTAAAACCAGCAAATCAAATTGTTTGGGGACAGACTTGGTGGAGACAACTGAGCACTGAAGGTGATCCTTGGTAAAGATTGCCACTCCACCACCTTTGGAAGATCTGTCTTGCTGAAAAAGGTTATAACCAGAAAGGTTAACATCAGTATTCAAAACACTCTTCCTTAACCAGGTGTCAGTAATGACCAACACATCTGGATTGGAGCTGTGAACCCACACTTTCCATTGATCCATTTTAGGTAATAAGCTTTTAGAGTTAACCAGCAGAAAACCCATGCTTTTACGAGAGCAGAAATCAGTGAAGCAGATATCAGAGCACAAAGTCAGAATTGGTGCCAGCAACAGTAGATGTGCCAGGGTGTTCATGCACATTTCCAGATATCATCAGCAGTAATACAATCAGGGCACGGCAGAGGACAGGGAAAGCTCTGCAGTGCTGATTTATGATGTCTGAATGTGCACCAGATGGCAGCAAGATCATATTGTACAGCAATTTCATCAGGTAACATGAATACAAAGCCAGTGAGAGGTAGGAAGACAACCAGAGAAGACGGTGAAAAGATCACCAGGTGGATCCAAGCAGCAGTGCAGCAGTGCAACGGGAATAGGTGTCACACCCACTTGGGAGAAGCTTTTATTTCTGGAGGCAGATTTCTTGTAGACAATGCCAGTGGATGGACTGAACAGCAGGAGGGGGCTTCAAGGCCTCTGGATCTGGGTGGGGTTGCCTGTCCATTTGTTGGGCTCAAAGGCTTCGACACCTTTCGCTTCACACGTCAGTGCTAATTGAAGTTGTATCTCTTTGTCTTAGCATAGCTTGGTAGCCTTAGCATTCAGTCCTTCTAAAGTAAAATATATCATTGTAATGTATTTTTCTTCTTAGCTTTTGAAAGTAATAAAAAAAAAAGAGCTTTAGACTAAACATTACTCACTCAGGTCCAGGTTGTTTTCAGGTTTCGGTTTGTTTCCCAGAGCATTTGCTGCATAGCTTCGGAAGAAAAATCCTTGGGTGTAGGAAACATTCTTGGTAATTCCGTCCATAATCAGGTTGTAGGTTTGTAGTTTTGCTTTGGAGTGAAGGTTATGTTGTAGAGGGTAGCATCCTGTATATGTCCTGGTGACATAGTGAAGGTTATGTTGTGGAGGGTAGTATCCTGTATATGTCCTGGTGACATAGTGTTGTAGAGGGTAGTATCCTGTATATGTCCTGGTGACATAGTGAAGGTTATGTTGTGGAGGGTAGTATCCTGTATATGTCCTGGTGACATAGTGTTGTGGAGGGTAGCATCCTGTATATGTCCTGGTGACATAGTGTTGTAGAGGGTAGTATCCTGTATATGTCCTGGTGACATAGTGAAGGTTATGTTGTGGAGGGTAGTATCCTGTATATGTCCTCGTGACATAGTGTTGTGGAGGGTAGCATCCTGTATATGTCCTGGTGACATAGTGTTGTAGAGGGTAGCATCCTGTTTATGTCCTGGTGACATAGTGTTGTAGAGGGTAGCATCCTGTATATGTCCTGGTGGCATAGTGTTGTGGAGGGTAGCATCCTGTATATGTCCTGGTGACATAGTGAAGGTTATGTTGTGGAGGGTAGTATCCTGTATATGTCCTGGTGACATAGTGTTGTAGAGGGTAGCATCCTGTATATGTCCTGGTGACATAGTGTTGTAGAGGGTAGTATCCTGTATATGTCCTGGTGACATAGTGAAGGTTATGTTGTGGAGGGTAGTATCCTGTATATGTCCTGGTGACATAGCGTTGTAGAGGGTAGCATCCTGTATATGTCCTGGTGACACAGTGTTGTGGAGGGTAGTATCCTGTATATGTCCTGGTGACATAGTGTTGTGGAGGGCAGTATCCTGTATATGTCCTGGTGACATAGTGAAGGTTGTGTTGTAGAGGGTAGTATCCTATATATGTCCTGGTGACATAGTGAAGGTTGTGTTGTAGAGGGTAGTATCCTGTATATGTCCTGGTGACATAGTGTTGTAGAGGGTAGCATCCTGTTTATGTCCTGGTGTCATAGTGTTGTAGAGGGTAGCATCCTGTATATGTCCTGGTGACATAGTGTTGTGGAGGGTAGAATCCTGTATATGTCCTGGTGACATAGTGAAGGTTATGTTGTGGAGGGTAGTATCCTGTATATGTCCTGGTGACATAGTGTTGTAGAGGGTAGAATCCTGTATATGTCCTGGTGACATAGTGTTGTAGAGGGTAGTATCCTGTATATGTCCTGGTGACATAGTGAAGGTTATGTTGTGGAGGGTAGCATCCTGTATATGTCATGGTGACATAGTGTTGTAGAGGGTAGCATCTGCATATGTCATGGTGACATAGTGTTGTAGAGGGTAGTATCCTGTATATGTCCTGGTGACATAGTCAAGGTTATGTTGTGGAGGGTAGAATCCTGTATATGTCCTGGTGACATAGTGTTGTAGAGGGTAGCATCCTGTATATGTCCTGGTGACATAGTGAAGGTTATGTTGTGGAGGGTAGCATCCTGTGTATGTCCTGGTGACGTAGTGAAGGTTAAGATGTGGAGGGTAGCGTCCTGTATATGTCCTGGTGACATAGTGTTGTAGAGGGTAGCATACTGTATATGTCCTGGTGACATAGTGTTGTGGAGGGTAGTATCCTGTATATGTCCTGGTGACATAGTGTTGTGGAGGGTAGTATCCTGTATATGTCCTGGTGACATAGTGAAGGTTATGTTGTGGAGGGTAGCATCCTGTATATGTCCTGGTGACATAGTGTTGTAGAGGGTAGCATCCTGTATATGTCCTGGTGACATAGTGAAGGTTATGTTGTGGAGGGTAGCATCCTGTATATGTCCTGGTGACGTAGTGAAGGTTAAGTTGTGGAGGGTAGCGTCCTGTATATGTCCTGGTGACATAGTGTTGTAGAGGGTAGCATCCTGTATATGTCCTGATGACATAGTGTTGTAGAGGGTAGAATCCTGTAAATGTCCTGGTGACATAGTGTTGAAGAGGGTAGTATCCTGTATATGTCCTGATGACATAGTGTTGTAGAGGGTAGCATCCTGTATATGTCCTGGTGACATAGTGTTGTGGAGAGTAGTATCATGTATATGTCCTGGTGACATAGTGTTGTGGAGGGTAGTATCCTGTATATGTCCTGGTGACATAGTGTTGTGGAGGGTAGTATCCTGTATATGTCCTGTTGACATAGTGTTGTAGAGGGTAGAATCCTGTAAATGTCCTGGTGACATAGTGTTGTAGAGGGTAGCATCCTGTATATGTCCTGGTGACATAGTGAAGGTTATGTTGTGGAGGGTAGCAACCTGTATATGTCCTGGTGACATAGTGTTGTAGAGGGTAGCATCTGTATATGTCATTGTGACATAGTGTTGTAGAGGGTAGTATCCTGTATATGTCCTGGTGACATAGTGTTGTGGAGGGTAGTATCCTGTATATGTCCTGGTGACATAGTGTTGTAGAGGGGAGTATCCTGTATATGTCCTGGTGACATAGTGAAGGTTATGTTGTGGAGGGTAGCATCCTGTATATGTCCTGGTGACATAGTGAAGGTTATGTTTTGGAGGGTAGTATCCTGTATATGTCCTGGTGACATAGTGTTGTAGAGGGTAGCATCCTGTATATGTCCTGGTGACGTAGTGAAGGTTATGTTTTGGAGGGTAGTATCCTGTATATGTCCTGGTGACATAGTGTTGTAGAGGGTAGTATCCTGTATATGTCCTGGTGACATAGTGTTGTAGAGTGTAGCATCCTGTATATGTCCTGGTGACATAGTGTTTTGGAGGGTAGCATCCTGTATATGTCCTGGTGACATAGTGTTGTAGAGGGTAGCATCTGTATATGTCCTGATGACATAGTGTTGTAGAGGGTAGCATCCTGTAAATGTCCTGGTGACATAGTGTTGAAGAGGGTAGTATCCTGTATATGTCCTGATGACATAGTGTTGTGGAGGGTAGCATCCTGTATATGTCCTGGTGACATAGTGTTGTGGAGGGTAGTATCCTGTATATGTCCTGGTGACATAGTGTTGTGGAGGGTAGCATCCTGTATATGTCCTGGTGACATAGTGTTGTGGAGGGTAGTATCCTGTATATACCCTGGTGACATAGTGTTGTGGAGGGTAGTATCCTGTATATGTCCCTGCCAAAACAATTAAGTTTGTCTAACTCTAAATGATAACTCTCTCTCTCTCTCTCTTTCTCGCTCTCTCTGTCTCTCTCTCTCTGCTCTCTCTCTCTCTCTGTCTGTATCTCTCTGTCTGTATCTCTCTCTCTCTCTGTCTACTCTGGGTCAGTAGATAAAGGACCTCATCTGACTCTGGGTCAGTAGATAAAGGGCCTCATCTGACTCTGGGTCAGTAGATAAAGGAGTTAATCTGACTCTGGGTCAGTAGATAAAGGACCTCATCTGACTCTGGGTCAGTAGATAAAGGGCCTCATCTGACTCTGGGTCAGTAGATAAAGGACCTCATCTGACTCTGGGTCAGTAGATAAAGGACCTCATCTGACTCTGGGTCAGTAGATAAAGGACCTCATCTGACTCTGGGTCAGTAGATAAAGGGCCTCATCTGACTCTGGGTCAGTAGATAAAGGGACCTCATCTGACTCTGGGTCAGTAGATAAAGGACCTCATCTGACTCTGGGTCAGTAGATAAAGGGCCTCATCTGACTCTGGGTCAGTAGATAAAGGGCTTTATTGCCAAAATCCAAAAGTATCACAGGTTTTATCACAAGACGATCACTGTTCACACTTCAGCTGTATTGACACAGACATTTTGTGGACCTCGTCAACTGAATTCCTAGATAACAGAATACTGTGTATATCTTTGGAACAACCAGTGTCGTTGTCAGAGTATGAGACTGTTTTGTTTCTCATACCGGATTGTGAAACAAAACACACTGAAAGTACAGCCGTTTGCAGCCGCATCACTTTCCATGGTTTTTAGTGTCACACCTGTTGACGTCAAGTCATGCACAAAAACGCATAAACATGGAAAGTGAAAGCCTAATGTGACATATTTTAGGTTGGCACCTTTCTCAGCTGTTGACTTGTTATGGTGGTGAAGAATAATCTTTCCCCTCTGTTGGCTGCTTCAAAGAAACATACTAAATTTGTCTTCATCATTTTAACCTTCATATTACAGGGACTCTCCAGAGCTTTTATATACTGAACGAAAATATAACTAAAACATAAAAACAATTTCATTAGATTTTTACTGAGTTAGAGTTTACATATAAGGAAATCAGTCAATTGAAATACATTCATTAAGGCCCTAATCTATGGATTTTAACATGACTGGGAATACAGATATGCTTCTGTTGGTTACAGATACCTTAAAAAAAAACAATGGGCCTTACAATGAGCCTCAGGATCTCGTCACGGTATCTCTGTGCATTCAAATCGCCATCGATAAAATGCAATTATGTTCGTTGTCCGTAACTTATGCCTGCCCCATACCATAGCCCTAACCTCCACCATGGGGCCCATACCATAACCCCACCTCCACCATGGGGCCCATACACATAACCCCAACCTCCACCATGGGGCCCATACCATAACCCCACCTCCACCATGGGGCCCATACCATAACCCCACCACCACCATGGGGCCCATACCATAACCCCACCTCCACCATGGGGCCCATACCATAACCCCACCTCCACCATGGGGCCCATACCATAACCCCACCTCCACCATGGGGCCCATACCATAACCCCACCTCCACCATGGGGCCCATACCATAACCCCACCACCACCATGGGGCCCATACCATAACCCCACCTCCACCATGGGGCCCATACCATAACCCCACCACCACCATGGGGCCCATACCATAACCCCACCTCCACCATGGGGCCCATACCATAACCCAACCACCACCATGGGGTCCATACCATAACCCCACCTCCACCATGGGGCCCATACCATAACCCCACCTCCACCATGGGGCCCATACCATAGCCCTAACCTCCACCATGGGGCCCATACCATAACCCCACCTCCACCATGGGGGCCCATACCATAACCCCACCTCCACCATGGGGCCCATACCATAACCCCACCTCCACCATGGGGCCCATACCATAACCCCACCTCCACCATGGGGCCCATACCATAACCCCACCTCCGCCATGGGGCCCATACCATAACCCCACCTCCACCATGGGGCCCATACCATAACCCCACCTCCACCATGGGGCCCATACCATAACCCCACCTCCACCATGGGGCCCATACCATAACCCCACCTCCACCATGGGGCCCATACCATAACCCCACCTCCACCATGGGGCCCATACCATAACCCCACCTCCACCATGGGGCCCATACCATAACCCCACCACCACCACCACCACTCTCTTCAGCCATTCCTTTTGAAAGTAGTCAAAACAGGTCCCCGTTTTTTTTTTTTTTTGTGTACTACATCATCAAAGTGTTTATTATGTCAACCATTTTGTGTGATATTCAATGTCCTGCAATTTTGTTTAATTTTTTTATTATTCTTTTTAGAAGAAACAAAAAAAAATTTGCAATTCTATTTGTACTATATTTTATTTGTTATGTTTAATATCCTGTAGACTATCTTTAATATTACTACTGTATTACCGTCTCCTGTGTGCAATCTGAATTTTTAGAACATAGAATTCCGGAAAGGAACAATAAGGTTGAATTAGCATCCCAATGGTTAAAACACTAACCTGGGTTTGGTGTGTTGATGTGGCTTTAAATATATATATATATATATATATATATATATATATATATATATATATATATATATATATATATATATATAAGATCTGCATCATTTCCCCGACCAGAAACAAAGTCAGTCATCTGTCACCTATTGACATGATACAGACAGACGAACATTAGTCAGTTTTCCAGACAGACAGACAGTCTGAAGAGAGGAAGGCCTGGCACCTCGTGAAACTGAAAAACACCCCCCCCCCCCCCCCCCATCATCCACCATCATCCATCATCCATCATCACTGCAGTGTGATTCAATTATTCAAGGTCAAGTTAGATAGTATGAAGTGAAAGAAGGCAATGTAACCTTAATCTCAATGCACTACATTGAAAGAGTTTGACATGTTTATATTATCTAAAGATATGTGTTTAAGACCTGTAGCTGTTTATCGGGGTGTTTCTGTTGCCGTGACAGAGAACAGCTCCTTACGGTTACAGCAGGGTTTCTCAAACAACGGTCCTTTTTTGTTTTTTACCCATAACAACTACACAGCTGATTCAAATGATCAAAGCTCGATGATTCGTTGATTATTTGAATCAGCTGTGTAGTGTGAAAACCACGGGTTTTTTTTCTCTAAAAAGCTAATTTACAGGCTATGTCCCAAATGGCACCCTATTTAGTGCACTACTTTTAGTCCAGGGTTCCCTATTTAGTGCACTCCTTTAGACCAGGGTTCCCTATTTAGTGCATTACTTTAGACCAGGGACCATAGGGCTCATAGTGCATTATTTAGGGAATACGGTGCCATTTGGGATGCAGCTGCATTTCTCCTGACAACCATGCAGACCAGCACACTGATTAGTAACCCTCACCCTGTACCCTGTACCCTGGATCAGTCATCACCTTTTAACCCTGTACCCTGGATCAGTCATCACCTTTTAACCCTGTACCCTGTATCCTGGACTAGTCAACACCTTTTTAACCCTGTACCCTGTACCCTGTACCCTAGATTAGTCATCACCTTTTAACCCTGTACCCTAGATTAGTCAACACCTTTTTAACCCTGTACCCTGTACCCTAGATTAGTCATCACCTTTTTAACCCTGTACCCTGTACCCTAGATTAGTCATCACCTTTTTAACCCTGTACCCTGTACCCTGTACCCTAGATTAGTCATCACCTTTTAACCCTGTACCCTAGATTAGTCAACACCTTTTAACCCTGTACCCTGTACCCTAGATTAGTCATCACCTTTTTAACCCTGTACCCTGTACCCTAGATTAGTCAACACCTTTTTAACCCTGTACCCTGTGACAATGTGTATGTGAATGACTCTCGTTGGAGATTTAGATAAGATGCAAGCATAATCCATTACTGAGGTGTCACCGGTCACGATATCCTCATCAGACACTCATAATGCACCTGTTTGTCTATCTTAAATAAGCCTGCACACTAGATTAGTCAACACCTTCTAATCTTCAGGTGATGCTCTCGGCAAGATAGCGTTTATGAATTGCTTGGTGGTTTAAACAGAGCGTGAGTACTTGGTGGTTTAAGTACTATTCTGACTATTACTGTTTCACTGCTGCCTTTTGATGCACGTTCAAAGATTAGAGTTACACGTCTATTTCCTCTTAACAAATCTCTGACTAGTTTCAGTGCTTACAAGAATACACACACACACACACACACACACACACACACACACACACACACACACACACACACACACACACACACACACACACACACACACACACACACACACACACACACACACACGTCTCTCTCTCTCTCTCTCACTCTCTCTCTGCAGAAATGCATCAGCATCTCCCTCGGATGAAAAAACCACAGATAGAGAATCGTCTCAGTCAGACGAAATATGCAGACTAAGGTTTCGTTTCAACACGTTTTTCCTTTCAAATTGTCTCATTTTGTATATTCAAACAAGGTGAGGCCAGAAGGGTTTTCGTTCCAGTAAAGGTGTGCTGCCTGCTGGTAAGTGCTCTGGTGCAGGGCTGCCTGCTGGTAAGTCTTCTATGTGGGTCATGTTTGCGGTTAAGAGTGTGGACACCAGTAGCTTAACGTCTGCTGTTATGGTTTAGTGCATGGTGTCAAGCCTCGAGTCAGTTAGTGTTAGAAACATGGTATCTAATGTAGAAAAATAATCTGTACTCACCGAAACGGTCTTTACATTTTAATGTTATTTAGCAGAGGTCAAAGAATCATATGTGTTTCAGAGTTCAAATCAAAAGTGTATTTGTCACGTGCGCCGAATACAACAGGTGTAGTAGACCTCACAGTGAAATGCTGAATACAACAGGTGTAGTAGACCTCACAGTGAAATGCTGAATACAACAGGTGTAGTAGACCTCACAGTGAAATGCTGAATACAACAGGTGTAGTAGACTTCACAGTGAAATGCTGAATACAACAGGTGTAGTAGACCTTACTGTGAAATGCTGAATACAACAGGTGTAGTAGACTTCACAGTGAAATGCTGAATACAACAGGTGTAGTAGACCTTACTGTGAAATGCTGAATAGAACAGGTGTAGTAGACCTCACAGTGAAATGCTGAATACAACAGGTGTAGTAGACCTTAACAGTGAAATGCTTAACCAATAGTGCAAAAAAGGTATTAGGTGAACAATAGGTAAGTAAAGAAATAAAACAACAGTAAAAAGACAGGCTATAAAAGTAGCGAGGCTACATACAGACACCGGTTAGTCAGGCTGATTGAGGTAGTATGTACATGTAGATATGGTGAAAGTGACTATGCATATATGATGAACAGAGAGTAGCAGTAGCGTAAAAAGAGGGGTTGGCGGGTGGTGAGTTTGTACTGTATGCCTCTTTGGAATCCAACACCCAAAGACATCTCATTCAAATTTGCTGTTCTGCTATTTCAGAAGAAGAAGAAGCAGCACATGATGAGATCAGATTCAGAAGGTTTTTATTTGTGTCGTCGCTGAGGCATTACAACAGAATGTGGAACACTTAAAAAGGCTTTACATTTTAAAGTTTAAAAGAAGAACTGAGGTAAAAAACTAAAAACGTTCCAAAGTAGAACATTTTATTTTAAAACTGCAGAGCAGAGAAAGTAAAAAAATAAAAATAAAATCATAAATAAATACAAAAAACATTGTAGCTAAAACACCCGTTTGTTAAAATCTCTTGAAAAAGAGATATGGAAAAGTTGATTTTTATCTCAACTAGACTAACCTGGCTAAATGAAGGTTAAATGAAAATACACTCTACCTCACAAATGTTTTAGAACACCTACTCATTCCAGGGTTTTTCTTTATTTTTACTATTTTCTACATTGTAGAATAATAGTGAAGACATCAACACTATGAAATAACACATATGGAATCATGTAGTAACCAAAAAAGTGTTTAAAAAAATACAAATACATTTTACATTTGAGATTCTTCAAAGTAGCCATCCTTTGCCTTGATGACAGCTTTGCACATTCTGGGCTTTTCTCTTGGAAACCCTCTAAGTTATTGTCAATGTTGTTGGAAAATGGTCGAAGTAGCTGATTTCTGTTAAAAGTTACATTGTTTATTGTGAATAGAATGTTGGGAGTTTTCAACCACGGAAGCTTTAGAATTTCGAGGAAATCCCATGAAAGTGGATGAAGTTTAATAAGTTCAATACAAGTTTTTAATAGTTTTAAAAAGTATAAATAGTTTTTAAAAAGTTGTCTGAAATAATAATGTCAGAAATAATTCGTATAGCCACACTTTTTCACAAGCCACACTAATAAACATTTTGATGCGTTCCACTTATATTCACGGACGGTTTTAATTTAAATCAATACTGATATTGGTAGTAAATATACTGTAAGAGCGTTGGACTAGTAACCGAAAGGTTGCAAGTTCGAATCCCCGAGCTGATAAGGTACAAAATCTGTCGTTCTGCACCCTGAACAAGGCAGTTAACCCACTGTTCCTAGGCTGTCATTGAAAATAAGAATTTGTTCTTAACTGACTTGACTAGTTAAATAAAGGTAAAAAAATTAAAATATATATTTTTTAAAAGCAGTCAATGATCACATATTAAAACATGTTAAAGGTACATTCTCTGTCACACTGGTAAATGTATAGCCTAGATTTCCATTCTCACTGGTTTTTACACATTTATAATAACACATGATTCCTTATTCCACATGGTGGCTAGTTTAACGTTGTGACGATACCATAGGGAAGGAAGGAAGGAAGGAAGGAAGGAAGGTGCAGAAAGTCAATCCTAAAAAAAAAATTTAAAAAAATGCTACACATTTGATGCAATACTTTACAGCAGAATGTTTCAGTCAATATGACTCAGTAATAAACGTTTTGATTAACCTGAGACTAAATGTGGTTCAGGGACTTTTTAAAGAAAAGGTCCTGTGTGCCTTAGAGCGTGACGCTTGCAAGCTCAGCCAAGGTCAGAAACAGGGGTTTGCTTCCCACTGGGACTACCACCCATACAAACAAAAATGTATGAAAAGCAGTACTCTCAGTCACTTTGGATAAAAGTTAAATGCCACATATTATATTGTAATGATGAAGTCCTCAGAAGTAATTCTTGAAGGTGTTCTTTCAGAACTAAAGAGTAGGACCAGAGACTAGACTAGTAACGTAGAGAGCAGGTCCTCAGGACCCATAAACTTTAGTCTCACGGTCTTCCACAATGACACAGTCCCAGATATTTGGGCTTTGGAGGTTATTAGAGGTTAGGGTTAGTCACAGAACTCTGGCAAATTCTGATTGGTCCAGGCTCAGGGTCATGGGTCAGTGTTTGCGCCTCTTAGAGACCAGGTACTCCTCGATGTAGTTGAAGAGCAGGTCCAGCTCTCCCATTGCCTTATACAGGCCCTTATCCTGCATCTAGACACACAGGAAACAGACACTCAGGTTAGAGGAACCACACACACACACACGCGCCATATGTGCGCACACACACACACACACACTCATTCAACTCACTCCCTGAGAGGCTGAAGGAGACTTACCTTCTTATACGAGGAGATGAACTCGTTGATGTCAAACGGTTTCTTACAGGAGAAGTAGTTCCTCTGTAGAGCGAGAGAGAGAGAGAGAGAGAGAGAGGGGAGAGAGAGAGAGAGAGAGAGAGAGAGAGGGGAGAGGGGGGGAGAGAGAGAGAGAGAGGGGAGAGGGGGGGAGAGAGAGAGAGAGAGAGAGAGAGAGAGAGAGAGGAGAGAGAGAGAGAGAGAGGAGAGAGAGAGAGGAGAGAGTGAGAGAGAGAGAGAGAGAGAGAGAGAGGGGAGAGGGGGGGGAGAGAGAGAGAGAGGGGAGAGGGGGGGAGAGGGAGAGAGAGAGAGAGAGAGAGAGAGGGAGAGGGAGGGAGAGAGAGAGAGAGAGAGAGAGAGAGAGAGAGAGAGAGAGAGAGAGAGAGAGAGAGAGAGAGAGAGAGAGAGAGAGAGAGAGAGAGATTAGGATTGTTATAGTAGTAGACTGTTGCACCACGCAGCAGTATTGGATGCAGAGTGCTGGCTGCTGCAAAAGTATACTGGGAACACAAAACACACATTCTCTCGTTCTCTCTCTCACTGTCTGTCTGTCTGTCTGTCTGTCTGTCTGTCTGTCTGTCTGTCTGTCTGTCTGTCTGTCTGTCTCTTTCTCTCTCTCTCGTTCTCTCACTGTCTGTCTGTCTGTCTGTCTGTCTGTCTGTCTGTCTGTCTGTCTGTCTGTCTGTCTGTCTGTCTGTCTGTCTGTCTGTCTGTCTGTCTGTCTGTCTGTCTGTCTGTCTGTCTGTCTGTCTGTCTGTCTGTCTGTCTCTCTCTCTCTGTCTGTCTGTCTGTCTGTCTGTCTGTCTGTCTGTCTGTAGCGTGGGAACAGTAGGTTTGTTGGATGCTGTGTACGTTAGGAAGTAGCCGTGTTGTGTGTTTTGGGGTTTAGACCGCCAGCTGGCTCCTAAATCGGATGTTTCTGACGAGGCTTGTATATTACTACTATGTCATACAACCTGACAGAGCTTTAATGACATGAAACACAACCATGGAAATATCATCTCAACAATATCCCTGTGACCTTAACCAAACCACATCATGACACTTTCACATCATACACTCAGAACGCTTTCACAGGATATAGGACCAGGCTATATAGGACCAGCTTATATAGGACCAGATTATATAGGACCAGATTATATAGGACCAGATTATATAGGACCAGGCTATATAGGACCAGATTATATAGGACCAGGCTATATAGGACCAGGCTATATAGGACCAGATTATATAGGACCAGGCTATATAGGACCAGATTATATAGGACCAGATTATATAGGACCAGATTATATAGGACCAGACAATATAGGACTATATAGGACCAGATTATATAGGACCAGATTATATAGGACTATATAGCACCAGATTATATAGGACTATATAGGACCAGACTATATAGGACCAGATTATATAGGACTATATAGGACCAGATTATATAGGACCAGATTATATACAGTGCCTTCAGAAAGTATTCACATTTTGTTGCGTTACAAAGTGGGATTTAAAATGCATTGCATTGTCATTTTTTGTTAGTGGAAGATACATTTTAAAATGTATAAAAAAAAAAAAATGCATGAAAAATACAACACATATCTTGATTAGATAAGCATAGAACCCCCTAACAGCAGAGAATGTATGGCCAGTCTATATATCGGTCCAGTCTACATATCGGTCCAGTCTACATATCGGTCCAGTCTACATATCGGTCCAGGCTACGTATCGGTCCAGTCTACATATCGGTCCAGTCTACTTATCGGTCCAGGCTACGTATCGGTCCAGTCTACATATCGGTCCAGTCTACATATCGGTCCAGTCTACGTATCGGTCCAGTCTACATATCGGTCCAGTCTACATATCGGTCCAGTCTACTTATCGGTCCAGGCTACGTATCGGTCCAGTCTACATATCGGTCCAGTCTACATATCGGTCCAGTCTACGTATCGGTCCAGTCTACATATCGGTCCAGTCTACATATCGGTCCAGTCTACGTATCGGTCCAGTCTACATATCGGTCCAGTCTACATATCGGTCCAGTCTACGTATCGGTCCAGTCTACTTACGCATAGGACGATCTCTTTCTTCAGCTCGTGGAAGATGTTTCCGATGGAGTCGATGGGAGATTTAAAGTGGTTGTTCTGCGTTCTGTTGTTCATGGCGGTGGGCAACACCGTGTCGAGGTAGAACTTCAGGATGCTGTCCATAGCGTGACACCCCACCGGGCTCTGAAGAGGAAACAAACCTCATTAATATCACACCGACAGGGAGAGGAAGAGTAACTAACTAACTAACACTAACTGAAGAGAAGGACATTTATACTGAGGAAACTATCCAGCAACTCTTGGAGTACATTGGAAGTTGATTTCAAAAATTACATCTCTGTTAATAAAATCAACACAAATTGGCATGGAAATACTACAGTAGAACTAGTATAACCATCAATATAACCAGTATAACTAGTATAGCCATCAATATAACCAGTATAACTAGTATAGCCATCAATATAACCAGTAGAACTAGCATAGCCATCAGTATAACTAGTATAACCATCAATATAACCAGTATAACTAGTATAGCCATCAGTATAACCAGTATAACTAGTATAGCCATCAATATAACCAGTATAACTAGTATAGCCATCAGTATAACCAGTAGAACTAGTATAGCCATCAGTATAACCAGTAGAACTAGTATAGCCATCAGTATAACCAGTAGAACTAGTATAGCCATCAGTATAACCAGTAGAACTAGCATAGCCATCAGTATAACCAGTAGAACTAGCATAGCCATCAGTATAACCAGTAGAACTAGTATAACCATCAGTATAACCAGTAGAACTAGTATAGCCATCAGTATAACCATCAGTATAACTAGTATAACCATCAGTATAACTAGTATAACCATCAGTATAACCATCAGTATAACTAGTATAGCCATCAGTATAACCAGTAGAACTAGTATAGCCATCAGTATAACCAGTAGAACTAGCATAGCCATCAGTATAACCAGTATAACTAGTATAACCAGTAGAACTAGTATAGCCATCAGTATAACCAGTATAACCAGTATAACTAGTATAACCATCAATATAACCAGTATAACTAGTATAACCAGTATAACCATCAGTATAACCAGTATAACTAGTATAGCCATCAGTATAACCAGTAGAACTAGTATAGCCATCAGTATAACCAGTAGAACTAGTATAGCCATCAGTATAACCAGTAGAACTAGCATAGCCATCAGTATAACCAGTAGAACTAGTATAGCCATCAGTATAACCAGTAGAACTAGTATAGCCATCAGTATAACCAGTATAACTAGCATAGCCATCAGTATAACCAGTAGAACCAGTATAGCCATCAGTATAACTAGTAGAACTAGTATAGCCATCAGTATAACCAGTAGAACCAGTATAGCCATCAGTAAAACCAGTAGAACTAGTATAGCCATCAGTATAACCATCAGTATAACTAGTATAGCCATCAGTATAACCAGTAGAACTAGTATAGCCATCAGTATAACCATCAGTATAACTAGTATAACCATCAGTATAACTAGTATAACCATCAGTATAACCATCAGTATAACTAGTATAACCATCAGTAGAACTAGTATAGCCATCAGTATAACCAGTATAACTAGTATAGCCATCAGTATAACCAGTATAACTAGCATAGCCATCAGTATAACCAGTAGAACCAGTATAGCCATCAGTATAACTAGTAGAACCAGTATAGCCATCAGTATAACCAGTATAACTAGCATAGCCATCAGTATAACCAGTATAGCCATCACTATAACTAGTATAGAAAACTCTATCCTGCTGTTAGAATAGACAGAATAATGTGAACTCACCTTCAAGTGGTGTAGAATGCCTTCGTCCAACAGGGAAGTCTCCAGCTCGTCATTAGCCTCCTGTAGACAACAAACAGCCCAGTTTTTAGACTCTGTTCCCTGACGCTTGTTTTGTCTCAAATCAAAGTTTGTTCATCACGTGCACAGGATATAGTGAGTGTAAACGGTACAGTGAAATGCTTACTGAAGGCTAATATATCTATGTTTCTTCCACAATATGCATCAAGTCTCTCTGGCGTCGTGGTTAGTTGCCTTACTATCAATTCCTTATTTTTTTTCCTCTCTTTTTTTTTTTTTTTTTGCTGTCAAAAACTGAAACTGAAGTCATTATTTAGGACAGAAGCGTCTACTTTTACTAAACAAATAGTTTGAACAACAATGTAATATGTCTTGCTGGGATTTGACCCAATTAGCTGTCGTCAGCGAGTGTTCTGGTCCCCGAGATCTTCTCTCTACCCGTTGAGCTACTGTTCAGGTGACGTTTAGAGGTCGGCGTTTCGAAAGGAACTTGGAATCAAAGTTAGCGCTCGAACACACAGCGAAAATCAATGGGATTTTGTAAACCACGTGATCAAACGAAGCTCCGGACGATCATTGATCAAGCGGTAATGTTACTTTGAAACTAGTTATCGGGAGCTCCGGTATCAATCGTCCCATCGATTACCAAGTGCTATAACAAAACAGATGCTGCCTGCATTCTGATTTTCATTTGGTTGTCATGGCAGGGGTCAGAGACAGTCAGTAGAGAGAGAGAGAGAGGGAGAGAGACCACTGCCCATGTTGAGGCACAGGGCGAGGATCAACAGGTCATCAGAGTTACAAGGCAGTCTGGTAAAGCAATTTACCGCAATTTACATCATCTTGGCTCGACTGTAGCCTGACTGTAACAAACGTCGTTGGCTGCGTTCTGATTTAATTTGGTTGTCGTGGAGATTGAAGGCATGGCTGCGCTCAACAATTGATACAAAGCAGTTTGAACCATGTTGCTGTCTGTCATATCCACCAGGACAAAACCCGCTTCCCAGAGATAGAAAAACAATATGCCTCAATAGGTATTTGGTGCATTTAAGTGAATTGAGACTAAAAATCTGAGCCCTCTCTACCATATATACACACAAAGACCCATCTTTGTATAAAGTTGCAACCGGTTATTGACTGTTATTGAATATGTATGTTTTTTTTTTTTAAAACCTTTTTAACAATAACTTTCGGCATGTATAAATTAAAAATCTCTAGGAATAATATTGACTGAGGTGTCCCTTTTTGGAAAACGAAAAAAATAATTCCTGGCAGGGCCTAGTTTTATAGTTTTATTTTAAGGAGGTGGAGTTTTTTTAAATTGTGAATGACAATGATTTGTTGCTATGTGTTTCTGAAGTCTTTTGTTTGAGCTTGTTGGTGACTTTCTGAACTGTTAAGAGTAAGAACACAGTTTAAAATAATAAGAAAAATATTAAAGTGTTTCAGTTGTGATATTGACAAAATTATCAGAATTTTTTTTTTTTTTTGGGGGGGGGGGATGTATTTTCCCTTAAATTCACCAGATATAACCATTTCATAGCTATTTGTGTGTATGTATATATATATATATTTCTCACGGGGGGCATGGCCCCGGACCCCCCTAAAGAGAATTCACACTGGAACCAAGTGACCCTGACCCCCCCCCCCCCCCCCTCCCCAATATCCAACACAAAGTTATGCCCTTGACTTACGTAGTAGTATAGTATATATGTAGTACTTACATATGTAGTATAGTGTACAGAGAGAGAGAGAGAACTTACATAGTAATCTCTGATGGTGGAGAAGGATGTGCGGAGTTCCTTCAGTCTGACGGGGAAGCCCTCTATAAAGGAGCAGCAACGGTCGGAGCACGGTGCACGTCTGCACTGGGCATGCTCACACTGCAGCGCTGCAACCAGCAGCACGGATAGGAGGAGAGAGGAGTAGGAAGGCATCCTGGAGTCTACTGGTGCTGCAGTCTATTGTTACCACAGTCAACTGGGTACTACACTCTACTTCTGGTTCTGGTGTCTGTCTCCTGGTAAGTGGAGTGCGCCGGGTCGTGGTTGTCCTCTTGAAGAGTAGACAGGAGAGTATGTGTAACTCTGGCCTAAAACCCCTCATCATTTATACCCTGAGAAACGCCTCAAACTGTTTCCTCCTGTGATGCGAACACAGTCGGTCATGTGATCTGGTGATGGGGGTTAGAGGGAGGGAGTTCCTGGCAGCACTAGGGTTAAAACATCTCACACTTGATGTTTTATGATGCAACATATTCAGTCATTTACATGTTTATTGCGTTAGGGAAAGTTCTGTGTGTGTAATGAGAGACAACTCACTCCTCCCTCCCTTCCTTCTCATTTCATATTCACTCATGTTCTTTAAGAACCTTGGACAGAAATAGAGAGATGGAATAGATATTTATACATGAATCATTAACAAAAAAAAATTCAAAAAAACTTGCATCTTCTGTTAAATTTGCTTTGTAAGTGTTTCTGTCCGTCACGGCAGCGTTCTGGTTTCTTAGGGTTAATAATGTCAAGGATGCAGCTACACTGAGTGGACAAAACATTATGAACACCTGCTCTTTCTGTGACAAAGACTGACCCAGGTGAATCCAGGTGAAAAGCTATGATCCCTTATTGATGTCACCTTGTAAAATCCACTTTAATCAGTGTAGATGAAGGGGGAGGAGGTATGATTAAATAAGGATTTTTAAAGAAAATTGATACATGGATTGTGTGCCATTCAGAGGGTGAACGGGAAAGACAAAATATTTAAGTGCCTTTGAACGGGGTATGGTAGTAGGTACCAGTCGCACCGGTTTGTGTCAAGAACTGCAATGTTGCTGGGTTTTTCCACGCTCAACAGTTTTTCCGTGTGTATCAAGAATGTTCCACCACCCAAAGGACATCCAGCCAACTGGACACAACTGTGGGAAGCATTGGGGTCAACATGGGCCAGCATCCTTGAGGAACACTTTCGACACTTTGTAGAGTCCATGTCCCCGACGAATTGAGGCTGTTCTGAGGGCAAAAGGGGGTGACACAATATTAGGAAATTCCTAATGTTTTGTCCACTCAATATATTTTAATTGTTATGTCTTCATATGACTAGCACTAAGGAGATTATTGTGGACTACAGGAAAAGGAGGACCGAGCGCGCCCCCATTCACATCGACGGGACTGTAGTGGAGCAGGTTGAGAGCTTCAAGTTCCTTGGTGTCCACATCAACAACAAACTAGAATGGTCCAAACACACCAAGACAGTCGTGAAGAGGGCACGACAAAGCCTATTCCCACACAGGAAACTAAAAAGATTTGGCATGGGTCCTGAGATCCTCAAAAGGTTCTACAGCTGTAACATCGAGAGCATCCTGACTGGTTGCATCACTGTCTGGTACGGCAATTGCTCGGCCTCTGACCGCAAGGCACTACAGAGGGTAGTGCATACGGCCCAGTACATCACTGGGGCTAAGCTGCCTGCCATCCAGGATCTCTACACCAGGTGGTGTCAGAGGAAGCCCCTGAAAATTGTCAAAGACCCCAGCCACCCCAGTCATAGACTGTTCTCTCTACTACCGCATGGCAAGCGGTACCGGAGTGCCAAGTCTAGGACAAAAAGGCTTCTCAACAGTTTTTACCCCCCAAGCCATAAGACTCCTGAACAGGTAACCAAATGGTTACCCAGACTATTTGCATTGTGTGCCTCCCAACCCCTCTTTTTACGCTGCTGCTACTCTCTGTTTATCATATATGCATAGTCACTTTAACCATACATTCATGTACATACTACCTCAATTGGGCCGACCAACCAGTGCTCCCGCACATTGGCTAACCGGGCTATCTGCATTGTGTCCCACCAACCACCACCCATCAACCCCTCTTTTTACGCTACTGCTACTCTCTGTTCATCATATATGCATAGTCACTTTCACCATATCTACATGTACATACTACCTCAATCAGCCTGACTAACCGGTGTCTGTATATAGCCTTGCTACTGTTATTTTCAAATGTCTTTTTACTGTTGTTTTATTTCTTTACTTACCTACACACACACACACACACACACACATACCTTTTTTTTTTCTCGCATTATTGGTTAGAGCCTGTAAGTAAAGCATTTCACTGTAAGGTCTACACCTGCATCAATTCAATTCATTCAAACGGCTTTATTTATCCCCCTGGGGATCATTCTAACATTACGTTATTTAATGCAGGGTCGGCAACAGACTGATTAAAAATAAGTGATTTCAAATAATAATAATTAAAGATTTTTGGGGTTTTTTTGTTTGAAAAAGACTGTAAAATCCCCAAGAATTCGGCCAAAAAAAAAGTTCTGTTCCCAAAAGTATTCCCACAAATAAAAAGAGAAGCTGTATGTGATTGTGTCTCAATGTAATCTAGGTATGAAATTATTGTTATTTTCAAAATACAATCTCTTTTTTTGGGGGGGGGGGCTTGCTTGTGGTCAATTTGCAGTGAATCTAGTGGCCTACCACTGATTTAAACGCTGCTGTCTAGGTTTGTTGAGCTCTCTGTGTGTAATATTATATGTTTCTGATAAATTATCTCACGTTCACTACAGTTTAATAACTAATAAACATATTCAGACATTTTCTACAGTGTTTCTGATTAAAGTCCTCAAATGTCTTTTTTTGTTTACAAATATTGGGATGTTTAGATTATTTGCTGGATTGCGACAAGGTTGGATTAGACAGTGAGTGACACAGTGGGGAGAAGCATCAAATATTTGAAATAACCGAAATGTATTTTACTTTTTGCCCTTGCACTACACAGCTGAGAGAGAGAGAGAGAGAGACAGACAGACAGACAGAGAGACAGACCCAGAGACAGACCCAGAGAGAGAGACAGAGAGACAGACAGACAGACAGACAGACAGACAGACAGAGAGACAGACCCAGAGACAGACCCAGAGAGACAGAGAGAGAGGGGGAGTCAGAAAGATGAGAGAGACTCAATGAGGATAGACTTGCTATTGAGAAAGGCTGTTGTTGGCAGACCTGATTCTCAAGAGAAGACAGGCAAAGTGCACACTGCACTGTATATCGTCATAATATGGCATTTGAAATGTCTTTATTCCTATTGGAACTTTTGTAAGTGCAATGTTTATTGTTTAATTCACTTTTATTTCTTATCTATTTCACTTGCTTTGGCAATGTTAACATATGTGTCCAATGCCAATAAAGCCCATTGAAAAGAGAGAGAGAGAAAGAGAGAGAGAGAGAGAGAGAGAGAGAGAGAGACAAAGTGATGTCTTCTCTTGTTCTTCTCTCCATCTTATCTTCTCTCCATCTTATCTTCTCTCCATCTTATCTTCTCTCCATCTGTCAGAGCCGATCTTGTTCTTATAATGTTCAGTGGTAAGTGATGACGGCTATTGCTGGATTATCTATAGGTCAGAGTTGTAGGTGAGAAGAACACATGACACCGTTATGATTAAGCATTTCTGATCAACAAGCTAATGACGTAAAATGCTTATGTTAAACCACACACACACACACACACGCACGCACACAGTGTGCAATAAAGAGTCGAGTGATAAATGCTGAGCAAGCCTGAGTATGTCTGTATACCTGAGCTTGTAACACATTCTCTATCATAAGACCTGTTCACTGAGGCACAAACATGGCCTCCAACATCAAATCAAATCTAATTGTATTTGTCACATGCACCGAATACAACAGGTGTAATAGACCTTACAGTGAAATGCTTTACTTTACAAGCCTTTAACCAACAATGCAATTTTAAGAAAAATAAGTGTTAAGTCAAAAATAGATAAGTAAAAATGTTTAAATAATTAAAGAGCAGAAGTAAAATAACAATAGCGAGGCTATATACAGGGGGGTACCGGTACAGAGTCAATGTGCAGGGGCACCGGTTAGTTGAGGTAATATGTACATGTAGGTAGAGTTAAAGTGACTGCATAGATAATATACAGAGAGTAGCAGCAGCATAAAGGGGGGAGGGGGGGGGACAATGCAAATAGTCTGGGTAGCCATTTGATTAGATGTTCAGGAGTCTTATGGCTTGGGGGTAGAAGCTGTTTAGAAGCCTCTTGGACCTAGACTTGGCGCTCCGGTACCGCTTGCCGTGCGGTAGCAGAGAGAACAGTCTATGACTAGGGTGGCTGGAGTCTTTGACAATTTTTAGGGCCTTCCTCTGACACCGCCTGGTATAGAGGTCCTGGATGGCAGGAAGCTTTGCCCCAGTGATGTACTGGGCCGTACACACTACCCTCTGTAGTGCCTTGTGGTCGGAGGCCGAGCAGTTGCCATACCAGGCAGTGATGCAACCAGTCAGGATGCTCTCGATGGTGCAGCTGTAAAACTTTTTGAGGATCTGAGGACCCATGCCAAATCTTTTCAGTCTCCTGAGGGGGAATAGGTTTTGTCATGTCCATTTCACAACTGTCATGGTGTGCTTGGACCATGTTAGTTTGTTGGTGTTGTGGACACCAATGAACTTGAAGCTCTCAACCTGCTCCACTACAGCCCCGTCGATGAGAATGGGGGCGTGTTCGGTCCTCCTTTTCCTGTAGTCCACAATCATCTCCCTCTGACCTCCTCCCTACAGGCTGTCTCATCGTTGTCGGTGATCAGGCCTACCACTGTTGTGTCGTCTGCAAACTTAATGATGGTGTTGGAGTCGTGCCTGGCTGTGCAGTCACGACTGAACAGGGAGTACAGGAGGGGACTGAGCACGCACCCCTGAGGGGCCCCTGTGTTGACTGCCTCCCTCTGTCTGTTAAATCTATTGTCTTGTCCGTTCACCTTCTGAATGACACACGTACACAATCCATGTCTCAATTGTCTCAAGGCTTAAACACACAAAACATGTTCCTCTATTCAACATTTGAAATGAATTAAAAGACACTCTTATCCATCATATTTTTCTCCATACTGGTCCCCCATTGGAAGCGAACCCGCAACCTTTGCGTTGAAAGTACCATGTTCTACCAACTGAGCCACACAGAATTGACAGCCGACCCCGTGGTGGTGACGGTGGTGGTGGTGGCTGTGGTGGTCGTGGTGGTGGTGGTGGTGGTGGCTGTGGTGGTGGTGGTGGTGGTGGTGGTGGTGGTGGCCGTGGTGGTGGTGGTGGTGGTAGTAGTGGTGGTCGTGGTGGCTGTGGTGGTCGTGGTGGTGGTGGTGGTGGCTGTGGTGGTCGTGGTGGTGGTAGTAGTGGTGGTGGTGGTGGTGGTGGTGGCCGTGGTGGTGGTGGTGGTGGTGGTGGTGGTGGCCGTGGTGGTGGTGGTGGTGGTGGTGGTAGTGGTGGTGGTCGTGGTGGTGGTCGTGGTGGTCGTGGTGGTGGCTGTGGTGGTTGTGGTGGTGGTCGTGGTGGTCGTGGTGGTGGCTGTGGTGGTTGTGGTGGTGGTGGTGGTGGTGGTGGTGGCCGTGGTGGTGGTGGTGGTGGTGGTGGCCGTAGTGGTGGTGGCTGTGGTGGTCGTGGTGGTGGCCGTGGTGGTGGTGGTGGTGGTGGTGGTGGTGGTGGTGGTGGCCGTGGTGGTGGCGGTGGCCGTGGCGGCGGCAGTGGTGGCGGTGGCGGTGGCGGTGGCAGTGGTAGTGGTGGCGGCGGCGGCGGTGGCAGTGGTGGTGGTGGTAGTGGTGGTGGTGGTGGTGGCGGTGGTGGCCGTGTGCTTACCGACCAGCAGGAGTGGGCCGTGGTGGAAATGGTGAGGGCCAGGAATGACATACAGCTGTCCAAACTAAAGCAGGTCATTGAGGAGAACGATGACAACTTTGCCAATGTGGCATCCATCAGCCTTCCAATAACTGAAGAGGTAGTAGGTATCTATGAAACACATTTACATGGTGCCTTTGGAGAGAAACAACAGAAACACAACTAGCAAAACTGAAACCTACTGACTTGTGTCATGGCTGACTTGGCTGGTCTTTCAGCAGGTGTTTCAGTCTTTCAACAGGTGTTTTATTCATTACCAGGTGTTTTATTCATTACCAGGTGTTTCAGTCTTTCAGCAGGTGTTTTATTCATTACCAGATGTTTTATTCATTACCAGGTGTTTTATTCATGACCAGGTGTTTCAGTCTTTCAGCAGGTGTTTTATTCATTACCAGGTGATTCAGTCTTTCAGCAGGTGTTATATTCATTACCAGGTATTTTATTCATTACCAGGTGTTTTATTCTTCACCAGGTGTTTCAGTCTTTCAGCAGGTGTTTTATTCATTACCAGGTGTTTTATTCATGACCAGGTGTTTCAGTCTTTCAGCAGGTGTTTTATTCATGACCAGGTGTTTCATTCTTTCAGCAGGTGTTTTATTCATTACCAGGTGTTTTATTCATTACCAGGTGTTTCAGTCGTTTAGCAGGTGTGTTATTCATTACCATGTGTTTTATTCATTACCAGGTATTTTATTCTTCACCAGGTGTTTCAGTCTTTCAGCAGGTGTTTCAGTCTTTCAGCAGGTGTTTTATTCATTACCAGGTGATTTATTCATGACCAGGTGTTTCAGTCTTTCAGCAGGTGTTTCAGTCTTTCAGCAGGTGTTTTATTCATTACCAGGTGTTTCAGTCTTTCAGCAGGTGTTTTATTCATTACCAGGTGTTTTATTCATGACCAGGTGTTTTATTCATTACCAGGTGATTCAGTCTTTCAGCAGGTGTTTTATTCATGACCAGGTGTTTCAGTCTTTCAGCAGGTGTTTTATTCATTACCAGGTGTTTTATTCATGACCAGGTGTTTCAGTCGTTCAGCAGGTGTCTCAGTAGAAACTGTTACACTATATCTGAAGTTATCACGGAGATACTGAGTCAGAGGATTCTTATATATTAGAGAAATGATAACGGATCTGATTGTGTGTGTTGTGTGTGTCCTAGTCGTTAAGAGCATTGGGCCCAGTACATGGAAGGTAAGCTGATTCAAATCCCTGAGCTGACTAGGTGATTTTTATCATAATTCCTCTTGTAAGTGGATAAGAATAGCTGATTAATGACATGTGTACTATACATCAAATAATGTGAGGTCCTCTGCTCAGAATTGAAGTGGGTTTTTTTTTTAGATGTACTTTATAACCTATTTATAAAACTCACAGGATGCCAACACGCACAAACTGTTCTTAACCCTCACGTTGTTGGGGTTGTGACAAGGGTTAGGTTTAGGGGATTTACGGTATTGCAGCAGATGTGATGGACAAAAGTACAATCCCAGATTTGAGAGAGAGAGAGAGAGAGAGAGAGAGAGAGAGAGAGAGAGAGAGAGAGAGAGAGAGACATTGAGTTTCTGTTGGGCAACAGTTTCAGTTGAGATCAATCATGAGGAAAAGCTGTGACTCTGCTTACTCACATATGATGAAGGATCTTCATTTGAGCCATTTTTGCTACAGCAGGAAAATAATCCTGCATTAACAGAAAATGTCAATTATTATGTGGATTATAATTAATGGATGTTTTTTGTTGGGGTTGATAAAAAAAATAAAAAATAAAGTGTAAGGGAAAATCAAGTCTGAAATTTGTGGAAATTCCAAACTTCCAAAACCTTTTTAAACCTCAAATACACTACAACTTTTCCTGAAAGTTCTCCGGCACCATGGGGATCAAATGAAGATCCTATATCTGTGTTTGCAGCAACAGGAGGGACACTTCTCCTCTCTTTTCCTCCCTCCTTTCGTCTCCTATCTCTCCTCTCCACTGCTCTTCTCTATAGTTATTTCCTATTATAACATCAAATATAGCCCGTGTCTGTAGATGTCACATGGGCTGGTGATATAATAGAATGAGGAATTTGACAGAATGTTATTTTAATTCCCAGTGTTCTAGAATCGGAAAGGAGTTCTCTCTGTTCTCTTCTTCCTGGTTTTGGTTGGTTAATATAAGACTGTCTATTTAGCATATCTCAAGCCACAACTATGACTATCCAACATTCTTATGGCTCTTCACTCCACACAAGGTTATTTTGCAATGTGGTATTTTATTAGGATCCTCCAGTAGCTGTTGTGAAAGCAGCAGCTACTCATCCTGGGGTTCCACACAAAACATGAAACGTGACATAATACAGAACATCAATAGACAAGGACACCTCTAGGACAGAACTGTAAAAAGGGCAGCTTGAATTGCCTCCAACCGAGTCATCAAATCGGTAACTTTTCGGTGGCGAAGCTGGCTAAACTTTATCGGAGTCTCGAGTGTGTTCGCGAGACATAGGAGCGAAATCTAGGGTCTGTGCGGAAGGAAGATTTACTGAAGCAAGCAGTGCTGTGTTGCATGCTACCACCAACAACTGAACTGTATCAACCTGTATGTGACTCTGCAGGAAGCTGTCATCATTCTACGTTGACCTTCTTCCTTCCTCCTTGAAAAGTACAGAAACAAACGGGTTAGTGTTACTGTGTGTCAACATGGGATACATTTCACTGTTCTCCCCAGACACACACACACACACACACACACACACACACACACACACACACACACACACACACACACACACACACACACACACACACACACACACACACACACACACACACACACACACTACACACACACACACACTACACACACACACACACACACACACACACACACTTCTCTGATCTGGAATCAGTTTACTCTATGTCATAAAGTGGAGATTCTTGACCCATCCCATTCCTAAATTGCAGTCTTCCACCATAAGCTTCCTAACCCTGTTAACACTGCAGATCTTTGTAATGTTTAGGTATTGGAACAATCTAATCAATGCATTCGGAAAGATGTTTTTCATGGTTCGGGCTAGGCCCCTTAGTTCCAGTGAAGGGAAATCTTAACACTACTGCATACAATGGCATTGTAGAATATTCTGTGCTTCTGACTTTGTGGCAACAGTTTGGGGGAAGGCCCTTTCCTGTTTCAGCATGACAATGCCCCCATGCACAAAGCAAGGTCCATACAGAAATGGTTTGTCGAGATCTGTATCGGTGTGGAAGAACTTGACTGGCCTGCACAGATCCCTGACCTCAACTCCATGCAACCCCTTTGGGATGAATTGGAACGCCGACTGCGAGCCAGACCTAATCACACAACATCAGTGCCCGACCTAAATAATGCTCTTGTGGCTGAATGGGAAGCAAGTCCCCACAGCAATGTTCCAACATCTAGTGGAAAGTCTTCCCAGAAGAGTGGAGGGCTGTTATAGCAGCAATGTTCCAACATCTAGTGGAAAGTCTTCCCAGAAGAGTGGAGGCTGTTATAGCAGCAATGTTCCAACATCTAGTGGAAAGCCTTCCCAGAAGAGTGGAGGCTGTTATAGCAGCAATGTTCCAACATCTAGTGGAAAGTCTTCCCAGAAGAGTGGAGGCTGTTATAGCAGCAATGTTCCAACATCTAGTGGAAAGTCTTCCCAGAAGAGTGGAGGGCTGTTATAGCAGCAATGTTCCAACATCTAGTGGAAAGTCTTCCCAGAAGAGTGGAGGCTGTTATAGCAGCGAAGCCTGATCACTACAGTAGTCAAGTTCTTCCACACCGATCTATTGTAGTGATCAGGCCTTATAGAAACACATCAGTGGGTTTGTTTATGTACACTACATGACCAAAAGTATATAGACATCTGCAAGTCGAATATCTCATTCTAAAATCAAGGGCATTAATATGGAGATGCCCCCCCCCCCTTGCTGCTATAACAGCCTGATCTTAGGCTTGTCCGCGGCTGCTCAGCAAAGGAAACCCATTTAATTAAGCTCACGGTGAACAGTTTTTGTGCTGACGTTTCTTCCAGAGGAAGCTTGGAGATGTCTTTGTGACCAAATATATATATATATATATATACTGTATTTAATTAATTCCTTATTTGTTTTGAGTTGAAAACAGGGTCAAATAAATAGATAATCCACGTGGTTACAGTTTGCAAGCATTTATCTTTCTTATCAAATCTTCAGAGGCATTTTAGTGAAATGAAACTGATTCCCTCAGCATTTCATTTTTACTTTCTGAGTTTCTGCTGAACGTGGTGAACCACACCCCCATTCAAGGTGACATGTTCTATTTTCCGATAATTTGCTAAAATCAGGATGCTGAGTAAAGCAGAAGAAAAGAAACACAGTTTCAAAATGACACATAGAATTAAGAACCACACATTTTATACAAAATTGGCAGATTTCATTCATGTTTCTACCTCTGTGACTAGAGTAGAATGTCCAGGTCAAGTTTCACTCAGCCACTGAGTTCAGTGTGTGTTTCTGTATCAGTGGTTGTGAGTGAAATGATTTCCCAATCGTTTCACTTTTAACAAAACTATTATTTTTTTTTTATTCATTCCGTTCCATTCTGTTCCGACCAGCAAAATAAAGTTCTGAACCGGTTCGAACCAAACAAAAGTTACAGTTTTATATCATTCCTTTCTGTTCCTTTTTAAACCTTATTTTGTATTTTTTTTAAACATTTAGCTAGACATTAAATCCACTTGTTATGGTGGATATGTGGGTGTATAATGCAAGCATCTAGCAACCTAAAGGTTGTGAGTTCAAATCTCATCACAAACTATTCTAGCTAATTAGCAACTTTTCTACTACTTAGCATGTTAGCTAACCTTAACCCTTTAACCTAACCTTAACCCGTTAACCTAACCTTAACCCGTTAACCTAACCTTAACCCGTTAACCTAACCTTAACCCGTTAACCTAACCCTAACCTCAACCCGTTAACCTAACCTTAACCCTTTAACTCCTAACCTTAACCCTTTAACTCCTAACCTTAACCCGGTAACCTAACTCCTAACCTTAACCCGGTAACCTAACTCCTAACCTTAACCCGTTAACTCCTAACCTTAACCCTAACCCAAACCCCGTTAGCCACCTAGCTAGAATTCTTAACATATAGTACGTTTTGTAAATTCGTAACATCTTGTACATTTGCAGATTCATAACATAAAATACAAAATGGATGACGTTGTACATATCATATGGGGCGGCAGGATAGCCTAGTGGTTAGAGTGGAGGGGGGGCAGGTAGCCTAGTGGTTATAGTGTAGAGGCGACAGGTAGCCTAGTGGTTAGAGTGGAGGGGCGGCAGGATAGAATAGTGGTTAGAGTGGCGGGGCGGCAGGATAGCCTAGTGGTTAGAGTGGCGGGGCGGCAGGATAGCCTAGTGGTTAGAGTGGAGGGGAGGCAGGTAGCCTAGTGGTTAGAGTGGAGGGGCGGCAGGTAGCCTAGTGGTTAGAGTGTAGGGGGGGCAGGTAGCCTAGTGGTTAGAGTGGAGGGGCGGCAGGTAGCCTAGTGGTTAGAGTGGAGGGGCGGCAGGGTAGCCTAGTGGTTAGAGTGGAGGGGAGGCAGGGTAGCCTAGTGGTTAGAGTGGAGGGGCGGCAGGGTAGCCTAGTGGTTAGAGTGGAGGGGCGGCAGGTAGCCTAGGGGTTAGAGTGGAGGGGCGGCAGGATAGCCTAGTGGTTAGAGTGGAGGGGCGGCAGGATAGCCTAGTGGTTAGAGTGGAGGGGCGGCAGGTAGCCTAGTGGTTAGAGTGGAGGGGCGGCAGGTAGCCTAGTGGTTAGAGTGGAGGGGCGGCAGGATAGCCTAGTGGTTAGAGTGGAGGGGCGGCAGGTAGCCTAGTGGTTAGAGTGGAGGGGAGGCAGGGTAGCCTAGTGGTTAGAGTGGAGGGGCGGCAGGTAGCCTAGTGGTTAGAGTGGTGGGGCGGCAGGATAGCCTAGTGGTTAGAGTGGAGGGGCGGCAGGATAGCCTAGTGGTTAGAGTGGAGGGGCAGCAGGTAGCCTAGTGGTTAGAGCGTTGGACTAGTAACCGAAAGGTTGCAAGATCGAATCCCCCGAGCTGACAAGGTTCAAATCTGTCATTCTGCCCCTGAACAAGGCAGTTAACCCACTGTTCCTAGGCTGTCATTGTTAATAAGAATTTGTTCTTAGCTGACTTGCCTAGTTAAATAAAGGTAAAAAATTGACATTTACTTACGGAATAATAAGAAATGCTCTGAGACCAGGTTGGACAGATGGGTGCGAGATGCGACTTACATTTTGCTGGTGGAGGGAGAGAGGGTGTAGGAGGAGGCTTGGCTTGAAGCGCTGGGCCTCTTGGCCTCTTGGCTTCTATCAAGGAACTTTTGAATGTCTTTGAACTTCAGAGAGTTGGCTTCACATTAGAGCAGCTAGCTAGCTAGCTAGCTAACAAGCTTATGATTGCAGAACAGCACCAGAATAAAACATTTAAAACGTCTTACCTTTTTGTAGTTAATAAATTCAATATGAAACATGATAACTATAGTATCCTTAACTAGCGTTGAAAAAGTTAATCCACTCTTCTGTAATTAAAATCTCTCTCCCTAATTTCTGAATCATGATTTTAATGTCAGTAGGCTACTAGACTATGTAGTAAGGGTTTTGCATAGAAGCTTTGTTGCGTTTTTTTTGGGGGGGGGGGGGGGGACGGGACATGCACCTGCATTCCCCCTGCAGGAAGTACAAACTATTTCCCATCCAGGACTTATAAACTATTTCCCATCCGTACCTGTGCATATGTTTAAGCAACAATAATAATATACCGTATGTCTATGCTCTTGACCTATGCAAATCTACAAAACCACTGTAGAGGCCTATAATGGATTTGACAAGACAGAATCGGGTTAACACTGCCATCTGCTGGTCATGTGGTGGTACTGTCCTTCACTTATATTGAACGCCACTCAGTAGAACGTCATATCAGCCGCCACCACCAGAGACGGAAGAGGAAGCGAGACAATCCCACGCTCCTTTTTCCTGGTTCAGTCAAATTAACAATACTGCACCCATGTTTCCCTAGCTGGTCCCATAATAGTCCAAATTGACATTTGTGGTGCATTTAATAACCATTTTGCCTCAGCTGGCAACCTTTTTGAAAAAATAGTTTCAGAAAAATCCAGCAAAAAGAACGAATCATTCGTAGATTTTTTTCAGATACACAGCCTTTATCTTCATTTCAACAATTTTATATCTATGATGTACTAAGTACCTTGCTAAAAATCAATGTAAAAAAATCCACAGGGGTTGATTATCTTGATCCCTTCTTACTGCAGCTTTCTGCCCCACTTATTGCAGAATCATTGATCATATATTTTTTACTTGAAATTTGTTTCTGGTGTTATCCCTAAGATCTAGAAAGTGGCACATGTCCTCCCCTACAAAAAGGAGGAGATCCTTCGGACTTAGATAACTACCGTTCCAATTTCCAAGTCATCTTGCCTTTCCAAAGTTTTAGAATCTCTGGCTAAGAACTTTGTAAACTTCTCATTCTATTCTAAATGTGTACCAGTCTGGTTTTAGGACCAGGACATAGTACAGTTTCAGCCAGTCTGGTTTAAGACCTGGACATAGTACAGTTTCATCCAGTCTGGTTTTAGGACCAGGACATAGTACAGTTTCAGCCAGTCTGGTTTAAGACCAGGACATAGTACAGTTTCAGCCAGTCTGGTTTTAGGACCAGGACATAGTACAGTTTCAGCCAGTCTGGTTTAAGACCAGGACATAGTACAGTTTCAGCCAGTCTGGTTTTAGGACCAGGACATAGTACAGTTTCAGCCAGTCTGGTTTAAGACCAGGACATAGTACAGTTTCAGCCAGTCTGGTTTTAGGACCAGGACATAGTACAGTTTCAGCCAGTCTGGTTTTAGGACCAGGACATAGTACAGTTTCAGCCAGTCTGGTTTTAGGACCAGGACATAGTACAGTTTCAGCCAGTCTGGTTTTAGGACCAGGACATAGTACAGTTTCAGCCAGTCTGGTTTTAGGACCAGGACATAGTACAGTTTCAGCCAGTCTAGTTTTAGGACCAGGACATAGTACAGTTTCAGCCAGTCTGGTTTTAGGACCAGGACATAGTACAGTTTCAGCCAGTCTGGTTTAAGACCTGGACATAGTACAGTTTCATCCAGTCTGGTTTTAGGACCAGGACATAGTACAGTTTCAGCCAGTCTGGTTTAAGACCAGGACATAGTACAGTTTCAGCCAGTCTGGTTTTAGGACCAGGACATAGTACAGTTTCAGCCAGTCTGGTTTAAGACCAGGACATAGTACAGTTTCAGCCAGTCTGGTTTTAGGACCAGGACATAGTACAGTTTCAGCCAGTCTGGTTTTAGGACCAGGACATAGTACAGTTTCAGCCAGTCTGGTTTTAGGACCAGGACATAGTACAGTTTCAGCCATAGTACAGTTTCAGCTGCTAAGCTTGTTTTAGATGATGTGTTAAATTGCTTAGATCATAAATATCATTGTGCCGCTTTATTTATAGACCTTTCCAAGGCCTTCGGGCACTGTCAACCATTCCCTACTCATTCAAAGGTTGTCTGAAATGGGCCTGGATCAGGCATCTTTGCAAGTGGTTTGAGAATTATCTGTCAGATAGGACACAATGCATGATTTCTGCATTTTGTCAAGTCTAGTTTCCTCAATTTCAGCCAGTCTGGTTTTAGGACCAGGACATAGTACAGTTTCAGCCAGTCTGTTTGTCAAGTCTAGTTTCCTCAATATTACAAAAGGTGTACCACACGGGTGGGTACTGGGACCGGTTGTCTTTACTAATTCTATAAATAATATTAGTCGATCTGTTAAAACGTGTAATATTCATCTGTATTCAGATGATCCTGTTATATTCGCCATTGTCCCAACTGTTGACCAGGCGTTGTTAGAGCTGCAATCGGACCATGTTACCTTACGGAAATCCCTGGTTGGTTTAAAACCTGTACTTAATGTGGGCAAAACTAAATACATGTTATTCTCTAATTCTCACAACAACAACAACAAATGCTTCAGATGGACTTCATTGGATGGTTCTCCCATCAATCGGGTTCCCGCCTATAAATATCTGAGCTTTTGGATTGACAAGTATGTAACATTTAAAAAAAAATATCTACTGATGAACTACTTCAAAACAGTTTAACACTTCAAAACAGTTTAACAGTACAAAACAGTTTAACACTTCAAAACAGTTTAACAGTTCAAAGAAATCCTTGAGGATGACACATGAAATGTAAAACATTGTAATGAACCTGAAATCTGAAATCCGTTTATACCTCATTCCTACCAGGATGTCACCTGTGTAACTACAGGCGAAACTCTACCCTCCTGATTCAGACTTACTTGCAAAAACTCAAAACAGGAAGTACCAGTGACGCACTCAATACAGAAGTGGTCCAATGAAGCGGATGCTAAGCTACAGGACTGTTTATCTAGCACAGACTGGAATATGTTCTGGGATTCATCAGATAACATTGGAGTTTACCAGATCAGTCACCGGCTTCATCAATAAGTGCGTCCCCACAGTCATCTCTACAGTGACCGACACGTACAGTGTCTTCAGAAAGTGTTCACACCTCGTAACTTTTCCCACATTTTGTTGTGTTACAGCCTGTAGTTCAAATGTATTCAATTATGATTGTGTGTCACTGGCCTACACACAGTACCCCATAATGTCAAAGTGGAATTATGTTTATTTATTATTTTTAAGGTTTACAAATTAATAAAAAATGTAAAGCTGAAATGTCTTGAGTCAATAAGTATTCAACCCCTTTGTTATGGTAAACCTAAATACATTCAGGAGTAAAAATGTGCTGAACAAGTCACATAATAAGTTGCATGGACTCAGTGTGAAATAATAGTGTTTAACATGATTTTTGAATCTCTGTACCCCACAAATACAATTATATGGAAGGTTCCTCAGTCGAGCAGTGAATTTCAAACACAGATTCACAAACACAAATTCACAAAGACCAGGGAGGTTTTCCAATGCTTTGCAAAGAAGGGCACCTATTGGTAGATGGGTACAAATAAAAAAGCAGACATTGAATATCTCTTTGAGCATAAAGTTATTAAAAGAGTTACAGAGTTTAATGGCTGTGATGGGAGAAAACTGAGGATGGATCAACAACATTGTAGTTACTCCACAATACTAACCTAAATGACAGAGTGAAAAGAAGGAAGCCTCTACAGAATAAAAAATATTCCAAAACATGCATCCTGTTTGCAATAAGGCACTAAAGTAATACTGCAAAAAATGTGACAGAGCTTGAAGAATTAAATATAGTAATATTGTACAATCCAGGTGTGCAAAGCTTTTAAAGACCTAACCGGAAAGACTCACAGCTGTAATCACTGCCAAGGAGATTCTAACATGTATTGACTCAGGGGTGTGAATACTTATGTAAATGAGATATTTCTGTATTTCATTTTCAATACATTTGAAAATAATTCAAAAAATATGTTTTCACTTTGTCATTATGGGTTATTGTGTGTAGATGGGTGTGATTTATTTCTTTTTTATGCATTTTTAATTCAGGCTGTAACACAACAAAATGTAGAATCATTTAAGGGTTATGAATACTTTCTGAAGGCACTGTACATATCCCAATCAGAAGTCATGGATTACAATCAACATCTGCACTGAGCTAAAGGCTAGAGCTGCCGCTTTCAAGGAGCGGGACATTAATCCAGACGCATAAGAAATCCCGCTTCGCCCTCGACGAACCATCGAACAGGCAAAGCCTCAATAAAGGACCAAGATTGAATCATACTACACCGGCTCTGATGCTTGTCGGATGTGACGGGGCCTGCAAACTATCACGCATTACAAAGGGAAACCCAGCCGCGAGCTGTCCAGTGACGCGAGCCAACCTGACGAGTTAAATACCTTCTATGCTGGTTTGAGGCAAACAACACTGAACCACGCATGAGAGCACCAGCTGTTCTGGACGACTGTGTGACCACACTGTCCGTAGCCGATGTGAGTAAGACCTTTAAACAGGTTAACATTCCTAAGGCCGCAGGATTACCAGGACGTGTACTGAGAGCATGCGCTGACCAGCTGGCAAGTGTCTTCCCTGACATTTTCAACCTCTCCCTGTAATACCAACATGTTTCAAGCAGACCACCATAGTCCCTGTGCCCAAGAACACTAAGGTAACCTGCCTAAATGACTGTACCCTCTGCTACCGCACGGCAAGCGGTACCGGAGCTCCAAGTCTGGGACAAAAATGCTTCTGAAAAGCTTCTACCCCCAAGTCATAAGACTGCTGAACAATTCATCAAATGGTTACCCGGACTATTTGCATTGACCCCCCTTTTTTTATGCACTGTCTCTATCGACACTCACTGGGCTCTACCCACACACACTACACTGACATTCCTACACACACATACACACACATGCGTATTGACGCCACACATACACATACACACACATACACACACATGCGTATCGACGCCACACACACACACACACACACACACACACACACACACACACACACACACACACACACACACACACACACACACACACACACACACACACACACATACACATGTAACCGATGTGAAATGGCTAGTTAGTTAGCGGTGGTGCGCGCTAATAGCATTTTAATCAGCGACGTCACTCGCTCTGAGACTTGAAGTAGGGTTTCCCCTTGCGTTGCAAGGGCCACGGCTTTTGTGGCGCGATGGGTAACGATGCTTTGTGGGGTGTCAGTTGTTGATGTGTGCAGAGGGTCTCTGGTTCGAGCCCGGGTTGGGGCGAAGAGAGGGACGGAACCTACACTGTTACACACACATACACACACACATGCGTATTGATGCCACACACACACATTCACACATAGACACACTTTCACACTCTTCACATACGCTGCTGCTACACTGTTTATTATCTATCCTGATTGCCTAGTCACTTTTACCCCTACCCATCTACCTCATTACTACCTGGTACTCCTTGTATATAGCCTCATTACTACCTGGTACCCCTGCACATTGATTCAGTACTGGAACCCCCTGTATATAGGCTCATTATTGTTTTTTATTCTGTTAATATACTGAACAAAAATATAAACGTAACATATAAAGTGTTGGTCCCGTGTTTCATGAGCTGAAATAAAAGATCTCAGAAATGTTCCATACGCACAAAAAGCTTATTTCTCTCAAATGTTTATTTATTTACATCCCTTTTAGTGACATTGATACTTTGCCAAAATAATCCATCCACCTGACAGGCATATCAAGAAGCTGATTAAACAGCACGATCATTACACAGGTGCACCTTGTGCTGGGGACAACAACAAGCCACTAAAATGTGCAGTTTTGTTACACAACACAATGCTACAGATGTCTCAAGTTTTGAGGGAGTGTGGAATTGGCATGCTGACTGCAGGAATGTCCACCAGAGCTGTTGCCACAGAATATAATGTTCATTTCTCTACCATAAGCCGCCTTCAACGTTGTTTTAGAGAATTTGGCAGTACGTCCAACCAGCCTTACAAACGCAGACCACGTGTAACCACGCCAGCCCAGGATCTCCACATTCAGCTTCTTCACCTGCAGGATCGTCTGAGACCAGCCACCTGGACAGCTGATGAAACTGAGATGTATTTCTGTCTTTTGTGGGGGAAAAACTCTGATTGGCTGGGCCTGGCTCCCCAGTGGGTGGGCCTGGTTCCCAAATAGGTGGGCCTTTGCCCTCCCAGGCCACCCATGGCTGTGCCTCTGCCCAGTCATGTGAAATCCATAGATTAGGGCCTAATTCATTTATTTCAATTGACTGATTTCCTAATATAAACTGTAACTCCTTAAAACCGTTGAAATTGCTGCATGTTACGTTTATATTTTTGTTCAGTAAATATCCCCTTTTTTTTTGCTTATCTTCTCTTACTTTTTAACTCTGCATTGTTGGTTAAGGGGTCGTCAGTCAGCATTTCATGGCAAAATCTACGCCTGTTGTATTCGGCGCATGTGACAGATAACATTTGATTTGATTTGGCCTGTTTGGTTCCTCTCCCAAAAATTGTACAACATAATGGAACAGTTTAATTTTATTTAACAAGTCAGTTAAGAACAAATTCTTATTTACAATGACAGCCTAGGAACAGTGGAGTTAAATACCTTGTTCTGGGGCAGGACGACAGATTCTTACCTCGTCAGCTCTGGGGATTCGATCTTGCAACCTTCCGGTTACTAGTCCAACGCTCTAAACCACGAGGCTACCCTGCCGCCCCAGTGGACCAGTGGATACCAGGGTTCGAGACCCACAAGGCGTGTGACATTGTTGCAATTCGCAATAAAATCACCAAGTTATAACACACTTTACACATAGGAAGAGTATTACCTGTGTCGACTCTGACAGGTGGTGGGTGGAGTTCAGGGAGATGTCTGTCTGTCTGTCTGTGTGAATGAGACAGGACTTTCTACTCATTGTTTTGGCAGATGAAGTAGTAGACAAAACACTGTAATCAAATAAATAACTGAGCCTATCCCATAATAAGAGGTTAGTGTCTGGGAATGGGGGAGGGTGGAGAGGAAGCGTTGGCGTTAGCGTATCTGCTAGCTACTAGAGTTTACTCCCAACGCCACTTTCATTACGGCTGGGGTGTGTTTGTCTACAATTCTAGCTGCCAAAAAAATGTGTCCACGATATGTCAAAGAAACCCCCCCCCCCCCCCCAGAACAGGTTTGGAGAACACCCCTAGTCTACACTAGGTGGCAGTATGTGCCATATGTTAGAAGAGGTTTACCATTGAGTTAAAAAGAAGAAGAAGTTGTTGAGGAAAAACAGTGAGTACTATCGTGGAAATGATCGAAATACGCGATAAAGTCGTGGTAAAGAATGAGATAGTATTTTTTTTTTTAAATGATAATAATTACCATGTTCAGCCCTATTTAACGTTCATAGTAAAGTTTATGCAATAAACATAATCGAATCTGCTACTCTGAAAACGGAAGCTACTGTTTACTTGGTTGGTGAATTAGACGTTTCACGTTTCAGATCACCGCTTTCGCTCCACTAGCTAGCTATTCACACAGCGGACTATTTGTCCACTCATGCGCTAGGCCCTATGTTAAACTATTTGACAACCGCTTCCAGATTATTTCTCCGAAACACCGTGCCCATCTCGTCGAGGTGTAACTACAACATAATTTGTCGGTTTTACAGGAGAATGGATCGAGCCGTGGTAAGATGTGTCCCGTGGGAATCCAAACTCACTATTTCTTTCGTCCTTGATGGAAGCAATAAACACATGCTCAGGGACCAAACGGAGGAGCTAGGCAAAGCACTGGCACGGATCGCAAACAGTATCATCAAGGGCCAGGGCAAAGCTAAAAAATCAAAGAAAAACAAAGGCGCGTCCACAGACGCCCAGGAGCCCTCTGCACCCGTGAGGCTGTACTACAACGGAGACTTTGTAGCAGAAGATGCTATAAACTCAGATGCCTGGCAGGATGGGGCCATTTTACACGTGGGTGACAGTAAGTACACAGTGGAGAGAAACCCACCCACATTCATCACGGCAGAGCTGCCCGTATCTCTACTGGCCGGGTTCCCCGTTTGCCCGAAACTCAAGGTAGAATTCGGGGATTTAAAAGACTGTCGATTTAAATGGTTCAAGGAGAACAAGTCCGGTGCCGGTGATGAGGAGCTTCGAGGAGAGAATAGTTGGACCGAGACGGGGAGCGAACGGGTGTTTATCCCCTCAAATATGGATATTGGCTCCAAGCTTAAACTGACATGTACCCCGGGTGACGGCGAACGGTGTGGGATGGACAAGGAGTTAGTAACCACCGGTACGGTCGAAGCAGGGCCCGGTTCATGTACTTTTGACAACAGACACATGTACACCAACAAGGTCACAGATGACATGACCATCAGAGTAGTGTCATACAATATCTTAGCTGACGTTTACGCACAAACGGACCTCTCCAAAACCGTCCTGTACCCTTATTGTACTCCCTACGCGTTGGAACTGGACTACAGACAAAGTCTGATTAAAAAAGAACTGTCAGGTTATAACGCTGACCTCATCTGCCTTCAGGAGGTGGACAAGAACGTGTTCTCCGACAGTCTGTCTCCGGCCCTGGATGCGTTCGGCTTCGACGGGGTCTTCAGGATTAAGGAGAAGCAACACGAAGGTTTGGCCACCTACTACAGGAGGTCAAAGTTTAAACTTCTCAGTCAACACGACATCATGTTGAGTGAAGCTCTGACGTCAGACCCAATCCATGAAGAACTGTTGGACAGAGTGAACAGCAACCCTGCCATGAAGGAGAAGGTGACGCAGAGATCTACCACACTACAGGTACAGTAATATGGTGTGTGTTGGCTTGGGATTCGAGGCCCTAAAGGATCTAGCTACAATCGGAGCTAGGTGTGTGTGTGTGTGTGTGTGTGTGTGTGTGTGTGTGTGTGTTGCTCTGCTTGGCTAAGATCTTATGTTCTCCTCTCTAGGTGAGTGTTCTGAACGATCTGAACGATCCATCCAAGAAGATCTGTGTCGCCAACACCCACCTCTACTGGCATCCCAAAGGTAAAGTGTTATTGTATCAGAAGTACATTACAACACTAGTTACAGCCTAGCTTATTACAGGAGTCCAGAGGTGTTTCTCATCAAGTAACAGGGTGAGATAAAACACAGTTAAAACTCTGGGCCTGAGCTATTTATTAACCTTTATTTAACCAGGTAGGCCTGTTGAGAACAAGTCCTTTATTTAACCAGGTAGACCTGTTGAGAACAAGTCCTTTATTTAACCAGGTAGGCCTGTTGAGAACAAGTCCTTTATTTAACCAGGTAGACCTGTTGAGAACAAGTCCTTTATTTAACCAGGTAGACCTGTTGAGAACAAGTCCTTTATTTAACCAGGTAGGCTAGTTGAGAACAAGTCCTTTATTTAAAAAAGAAGGGGTTGTGCTGCATAGCACGACATGGGGTGGCAGGTAGCCTAGTGGTTTAGAGCGTTGGACTAGTATCCGGAAGGTTGCAAGATCGAATCCCCCGAGCTGACAAGGTAAAAATCTGTTGTACTGCCCCTGAACAAGGCAGTTAACCCACTGTTCCTAGGCCGTCATTGTAAATAAGAATTTGTTCTTAACTGACTAGTTAAATAAAGGACTTGTTCTCAACAGGCCTACCTGGTTAAATAAAGGACTTGTTCTCAACAGGCCTACCTGGTTAAATAAAGGTGGAATAAGTAAATATCACAGTTTGAGTTATCACCCTAGTGTGAATCAAGTCCATATTCCAGCCATAAACATATTACATCGTAATAACAGTTCTATGTCCTCACCACAGGTGGGAATGTCCGTCTAGTCCAGATGTCAGTAGCTCTGAGACACCTGCAGCAGGTGATCACCCAGAGTTACCCCGACGCCTCGCTCATCTTCTGCGGTGACTTCAACAGCACCCCGTCCTCGGGGGTCTTCCAGCTGGTGAACCAGGGGGTTCTGCACACCGCCCACCCGGACTGGAACTCCAACGGAGCGGACGAGCTCTGTCCCATGGAGGTCGTCCACCCTTTCCAGCTGAGTAGCGCCTGCGGGGAGCCGGCCTATACTAACTATGTAGGGGGATTCCACGGCTGTCTGGACTATATCTTCATGGACCCACGGGTGCTGAGGGTAGATCAGATGATCCCTCTGCCCAGCCACCAGGAGGTCATTACCTGTCAGGCCCTTCCCAGCGTCTCACACCCCTCTGACCACATAGCGCTGGTCTGTGACCTCAGGTGGAAGTGAAGTAAATCTCTCTCCCCCCCCCCCCCCCTCTATACAGCAGTCTGTCTCTGTACCAGGGCCCCTTACAGTGTGTCTCTGTTCCATGTCTGTCTCTGTACCAGGGCCCCTACAGTCTGTCTCTAAACCATCTGTCTCTGTACCAGGGCCCCTACAGTGTGTCTCTGTACCAGGGCCCCTACAGTCTGTCTCTAAACCATCTGTCTCTGTACCAGGGCCCCTACAGTGTGTCTCTGTACCAGGGCCCCTACAGTCTGTCTCTAAACCATCTGTCTCTGTACCAGGGCCCCTACAGTGTGTCTCTGTACCAGGGCCCCTACAGTGTGTCTCTGTTCCATGTCTGTCTCTGTACCAGGGCCCCTACAGTGTGTCTCTGTACCAGGGCCCCTACAGTGTGTCTCTGTTCCATGTCTGTCTCTGTACCAGGGCCCCTACAGTGTGTCTCTGTACCAGGGCCCCTACAGTCGGTCTCTAAACCATCTGTCTCTGTACCAGGGCCCCTACAGTCTGTCTCTAAACCATCTGTCTCTGTACCAGGGCCCCCTACAGTGTGTCTCTACCATGTCTGTCTCTGTACCAGGGCCCCCTACAATGTGTCTCTGTACCAGGGCCCCCTACAGTGTGTCTCTGTACCAGGGCCCCCTACAGTGTGTCTCTGTACCATGTCTGTCTCTAAATCATGTCTGTCTCTGTACCAGGGCCCCTATCCATAAAGCATCTCAGAGTAGGATTATTATTATTATTATTCTGATTATATACTGTATGGACAGGGGTGGGGCTGATCCTGGATCTGTATTCCCCTGAGATGCTTTCTGAATACGTGCCCAGTGATTGAGAAACATGAATCGAGTCAAATCCATAAACAATGGGATGTGGAGGATCAGTTTAGTAACAGTTTGAGTAAATGAAATGGTTTCTTCTTCATTATATCTTCCCGTGTGGCTCAGTTGGTAGAGCATGGTGTTTGCAACGCCAGGGTTATGGGTTCGATTCCCACGGGGGACCAGTACAAAGAAATACATGAGATGAAATGTATGCATTCGCTACTGTAAGTCGCTCTGGATAAGAGTGTCTGCTAAATGACTAAAATGTAAAAATGTAAAATGATATCCTTCAACCAACAAGTTAATCCATGTACGACTGTTTATCAGACAGGACCTTCTCCTTTTGTCATTATTCAGTTGTAATTTAATTGAATAAAGATGCGTTTCGCTATCCATCACACAAAACCCTTCAGTGATGGAAACACTTGTTTTGTTGCTTCTGAATTGAGTTACACTTTCCATCTGCACTGTGATCGTTGTGTACCCGCAAAGAATACCGCTGCAGATACATTTAATCGTTTGTGCTTTATTGCTAACGTTCATTGAGTGAATAAACAGATACTACTTTTCATTCTACAATATCACAGTGTAATACAGAGGGCATTAGAATACAAATATTATGTACAGTAGGGGGGGAAAAGTATTTGATCCCCTGCTGATTTTGTACGTTTGCCCACTGATAAAGAAAGGATCAGTCTATAATTTTAATGGTAGGTTTATTTGAATAGTGAGAGAGAGAATAATAACAAAAATATCCAGAAAAACGCATGTAAAAATTTTTTATAAATTGATTTGTATTTTAATGAGGGAAATAAGTATTTGACCCCTCTCAATCAGAAAGATTTCTGGCTCCCAGGTGTCTTTTATACAGGTAACGAGCTGAGATTAGGAGCACACTCTTAAAGGGAGTGCTCCTAATCTCAGTTTGTTACCTGTATAAAAGACACCTGTCCACAGAAGCAATCAATCAATCAGATTCCAAACTCTCCACCATGGCCAAGACCAAAGAGCTCTCCAAGGATGTCAGGGACAAGATTGTAGACCTACACAAGGCTGGAATGGGCTACAAGACCATCGCCAAGCAGCTTGGTGAGAAGGTGACAACAGTTGGTGCGATTATTTGCAAATGGAAGAAACACAAAAGAACTGTCAATATCCCTCGGCCTGGGGCTCCATGCAAGATCTCACCTCGTGGAGTTGCAATGATCATGAGAACGGTGAGGAATCAGCCCAGAACTACACGGGAGGATCTTGTCAATGATCTCAAGGCAGCTGGGACCATAGTCACCAACAAAACAATTGGTAACACACTACGCCGTGAAGGACTGAAATCCTGCAGCGCCCGCAAGATCCCCCTGCTCAAGAATACATATACATGCCCGTCTGAAGTTTGCCAATGAACATCTGCATGATTCAGAGGACAACTGGTGAAAGTGTTGTGGTCAGATGAGACCAAAATGGAGCTCTTTGGCATCAACTCAACTCGCCGTGTTTGGAGGAGGAGGAATGCTGCCTATGACCCCAAGAACACCATCGTCAAACATGGAGGTGGAAACATTATGCTTTGGGGGTGTTTTTCTGCTAAGGGGACAGGAGAACTTCACCGCATCAAAGGGACGATGGACGGGGCCATGTACCGTCAAATCTTGGGTGAGAACCTCCTTCCCTCAGCCAGGGCATTGAAAATGGGTCGTGGATGGGTATTCCAGCATGACAATGACCCAAAACACACGGCCAAGACAAAAAAGGAGTGGCTGAAGAAGAAGCACATTAAGGTCCTGGAGTGGCCTAGTCAGTCTCCAGACCTTAATCCCATAGAAAATCTGTGGAGGGAGCTGAAGGTTCGAGTTGCCAAACGTCAGCCTCGAAACCTTAATGACTTGGAGAAGACCTGCAAAGAGGAGTGGGACAAAATCCCTCCTGAGATGTGTGCAAACCTGGTGGCAAACTACAAGAAACGTCTGACCTCTGTGATTGCCAACAAGGGTTTTGCCACCAAGTACTAAGTCATGTTTTGCAGAGGGGTCAAATACTTATTTCCCTCAGTAAAATGCAAATCAGTTTATAACATTTTTGACATGCGTTTTTCTGGATTTTTTTGTTGTTATTCTGTCTCTCACTGTTCAAATAAACCTACTATTAAAATTATAGACTGATCATTTCTTTGTCAGTGGGCAAACGTACAAAATCAGCAGGGGATCAAATTATTTTTTCCCCTCACTGTATGTAATATAAGATACCATGAAACAGATGGGACTAACCAGGGTTAGCAGACCCTATAGCAGACCAAGTTAAGAAAACTTCCATTCATTCCAATGGAAGTGGCTCAATGGCGCTTCAGAGTAAACCTAGCCTCCTTTTCGTACATAAGCAGGAAGCTCAGCTAGTTACAGTATTTATTGAAGAGCTGGTCAGAGAGACAGTCCATCCTCCTCTGTCAGAGCTGGTCAGAGAGACAGTCCATCTCCTCTGTCAGAGCTGGTCAGAGAGACAGTCCATCTCCTCTATTGAAGAGCTGGTCAGAGAGACAGTCCATCTCCTCTATCAGAGCTGGTCAGAGAGACAGTCCATCTCCTGTATCAGAGCTGGTCAGAGAGACAGTCCATCTCCTCTGTCAGAGCTGGTCAGAGAGACAGTCCATCTCCTCTATCAGAGCTGGTCAGAGAGACAGTCCATCTCCTCTGTCAGAGCTGGTCAGAGAGACAGTCCATCTCCTCTATCAGAGCTGGTCAGAGAGACAGTCCATCTCCTCTATCAGAGCTGGTCAGAGAGACAGTCCATCTCCTCTATTGAAGAGCTGGTCAGAGAGACAGTCCATCGCCTCTGTCAGAGCTGGTCAGAGAGACAGTCCATCTCCTCTGTCAGAGCTGGTCAGAGAGACAGTCCATCGCCTCTGTCAGAGCTGGTCAGAGAGACAGTCCATCTCCTGTATCAGAGCTGGTCAGAGAGACAGTCCATCTCCTCTATCAGAGCTGGTCAGAGAGACAGTCCATCTTCCTCTATTGAAGAGCTGGTCAGAGAGACAGTCCATCTCCTCTATTGAAGAGCTGGTCAGAGAGACAGTCCATCCTCCTCTATTGAAGAGCTGGTCAGAGAGACAGTCCATCTCCTCTATCAGAGCTGGTCAGAGAGACAGTCCATCTCCTCTATTGAAGAGCTGGTCAGAGAGACAGTCCATCTCCTCTATCAGAGCTGGTCAGAGAGACAGTCCATCTCCTCTATTGAAGAGCTGGTCAGAGAGACAGTCCATCTCCTCTGTCAGAGCTGGTCAGAGAGACAGTCCATCCTCCTCTATCAGAGCTGGTCAGAGAGACAGTCCATCTCCTCTATTGAAGAGCTGGTCAGAGAGACAGTCCATCTCCTCTGTCAGAGCTGGTCAGAGAGACAGTCCATCGCCTCTGTCAGAGCTGGTCAGGGAGACAGTCCATCCTCCTCTATTGAAGAGCTGGTCAGAGAGACAGTCCATCTCCTCTATCAGAGCTGGTCAGAGAGACAGTCCATCTTCCTCTATTGAAGAGCTGGTCAGAGAGACAGTCCATCTCCTCTATCAGAGCTGGTCAGAGAGACAGTCCATCTCCTCTATCAGAGCTGGTCAGAGAGACAGTCCATCTCCTCTATCAGAGCTGGTCAGAGAGACAGTCCATCTTCCTCTATTGAAGAGCTGGTCAGAGAGACAGTCCATCTCCTCTATCAGAGCTGGTCAGAGAGACAGTCCATCCTCCTCTGTCAGAGCTGGTCAGAGAGACAGTCCATCTCCTCTATCAGAGCAGACCAAGAGGCCTGGACAAACCATTGGAGATGGGAGCGCATTACAATACTTTTGAAGGTAATTTGAATTTGGGCCGACATGCGCAGTGTTTACAGGGAATGCAATCTCTACGAACGTCTGGGAAAATGCTTTTAAAAAGGCAGCTGTCTCTATAACACGTTTCGAACTCCTTCCACGGAGGACTGAGTGTCTGTGGGTTTTTCTCTCCACCCTTGTACTTGATCAATGAATTAAGATCACTGATTAGTAAGGAACTCCCCTCACCTGGTTGTCCAGGTCTCAGTAAGGAACTCCCCTCACCTGGTTGTCTAGGTCTCAGTAAGGACCTCCCCTCACCTGGTTGTCTAGGTCTCAGTAAGGAACTCCCCTCACCTGGTTGTCTAGGTCTCAATAAGGACCTCTCCTCACCTGGTTGTCTAGGTCTCAGTAAGGAACTCCCCTCACCTGGTTGTCTAGGTCTCAGTAAGGAACTCCCCTCACCTGGTTGTCTAGGTCTCAGTAAGGACCTCCCCTCACCTGGTTGTCTAGGTCTCAGTAAGGAACTCCCCTCACCTGGTTGTCTAGGTCTCAGTAAGGAACTCCCCTCACCTGGTTGTCTAGGTCTCAGTAAGGAACTCCCCTCACCTGGTTGTCTAGGTCTCAGTCAGGAACTCTCCTCACCTGGTTGTCTAGGTCTCAGTAAGGAACTCCCCTCACCTGGTTGTCTAGGTCTCAGTAAGGAACTCTCCTCACCTGGTTGTCTAGGTCTCAGTAAGGACCTCCCCTCACCTGGTTGTCTAGGTCTCAGTAAGGACCTCCCCTCACCTGGTTGTCTAGGTCTCAGTAAGGAACTCTCCTCACCTGGTTGTCTAGGTCTCAGTAAGGAACTCTCCTCACCTGGTTGTCTAGGTCTCAGTAAGGAACTCTCCTCACCTGGTTGTCTAGGTCTCAGTAAGGACCTCCCCTCACCTGGTTGTCTAGGTCTCAGTCAGGAACTCTCCTCACCTGGTTGTCTAGGTCTCAGTAAGGAACTCCCCTCACCTGGTTGTCTAGGTCTCAATAAGGACCTCCCCTCACCTGGTTGTCTAGGTCTCAGTAAGGACCTCCCCTCACCTGGTTGTCCAGGTCTCAGTAAGGACCTCCCCTCACCTGGTTGTCTAGGACCTTAAAGCTAGCTATTCGGCAGCGTAGGTGGAAACACTTCAGGCTTCGGCGTGAGTTTCCCAGATCCATCTGCTATAAAACGCCTCCTCCAGTAGGGTGGGGGGGGGGGACTTTGAGTTTGGTGTCATTCAAGCTAAGCACGGACTCCCATCCAACAATTTTCCAGTCATACTTACAGTGGTCCAGAGCAGAAGCGTCCCCAGTCCCAGTTTATCTGTGATGTGACTGACAGACATGACGTTGGGTAGGTCATGTTTATTGGGGAACGCCAGCGGAGCTACTTCTCTCAGCTGGTCCTCCTGGATCTGTGTGGTGTTGCCCTCTTTGGACACAGCGAGCACCATCCCCCCCTACCTCTGCACCATCTCTCTCTGTCTCCTACACCCAGGCTGCTGTGGTCAGAGAGGTCGTAAATTCCTGGAGGAGATTATCTCCTCATGGCCACAGTATATAGAGAGAGTGAGTTTTCATAGAGAGAACAAAGGAATTTCTTCCACCTCACAGAACTTGAGGTCCGAACAATATTTATGTTCTGGAGAATGTATAAAAGATCGGTGAAGAATCCAGCTACGAACTGGTCCGTTTGGCACAAGTTTGTGAAACTCATGAGAGACAATACCGCCACATTACCATAACCCTGTTTATACAATAGCCTCAGTTACATCTAATTGTTGTATAAAATGAATGAGTAAAGATGAAACTATTTGTGAAATGATGTGATGCTATGTAATGATGTTAATGTGAGAGAATTGTATTTCTGTTTAAAGTTTCACTAAGTCATTGGCACGCCCCCCAGGGGCACAGACAGGACCCGGCGTCATGAGACAGGCCCTTTTCTATGCTCCGAACAAAACCCCCACCTAGGTTTTCTATCAGCAGATCATCTTACCTCGATAACAAGAGGGCCAAGGTTTGAGACCAGACCAGTACCTCTATCACAGAGGGAAATAAGGATTAAGTAGATTGCTGAATCTTTTAACCATCCCACGTGGTTAAACTCTTAAGACTATCGATACCGACAGAAATAAGAACAAGTCTTTGATATTAATTACTAGTCTGCAGCTAGGAATTCGGTATCATTGAACGCGAAGACCGACAACCACCGAAACATCTATTCTATAACGACATGAATGAATGTCACTCTGAACTATTCTAACCGAGAGAGAGGGCGGACAAACTCTCCAACAGAAACAAACTTTTCAACAGAGATCCCAACGACACACTGAGCGTAAATATATATATTGATTGCAATTGTTCCCGAATGCTTCAGCGTTCATGTGCAAAGGATTAGCATTTCAATTGTTATAATTATCAACTTTATAGTGTCTCTTATCTTTCGCGCCCTTATCAGTCCCTCTGTCTACCAAGCCGCCATGCCGGTTTAGCCCACTAGGGCACATCCTCCTATCATTCCCTTGTAACCATATCTACTTGTTTGTTTATGCATTTCTGTGAGTACTTAGTTAGTAAATAAATGATTTTAAGACAATTGATGTATGGATGACTCATAGTGAAGACTGGGTTCGTGCAGATAACCAACAATTTACGACGTTTGGAATGAGAGACTAACGTGAGGTAAATAATAATTCATTAATCAGAAGACTAAGTGATCAGATATTAAAATATCTGAAAGTTATATTAGGAAAATTATAACTTTGTAAATTTAATATTTTCCTTGGTGCCCCGACTTCCTAGTTAATTACAGTTACATGATTAAGTAGTTAAATTACATTATAATAATTACAGAGAATTCTTTCTAAAGATTAATCTTCAGTTTAATGATGCCAAAGACACGACAGTGACAGTGGCGGTTCTAGACCATTTCCACTGGGGGGGGCCAAGCTGGGGCCAGTTGTACTGTTAGAGGGGCCAGTTACATTAGATGTTATTGTTGTCATATCGTTTTCTTCACTGCCATTAGCAGGTAAAAGACCATGTTCATAATCATTAGTGTTCCGCGTTGCCACTGTCTAATAACGGATGTAAAAAAAAAGAACGATAGCGAAAATTAGTTATGTAAAAATTATTTCATAATCAACATTTAGGGGGGGCCACAAGGGGGTCCCAAAATGGTTGTCACAGGGGCACTGGACAGTGGGGATTATTAACAAACACGCACAGTACTTCTCTCATGTTGGTGGCCAACGTGAGCGCAGACGAAAGGCTGGGGTGTGTACAGTAGCTAAGGACAGATGAAAGGCTGGGGTGTGTACAGTAGCAGAGGACAGATGAAAGGCTGGGGTGTGTACAGTAGCTAAGGACAGATGAAAGGCTGGGGTGTGTACAGTAGCTAAGGACAGATGAAAGGCTGGGGTGTGTACAGTAGCTAAGGACAGATGAAAGGCTGGGGTGTGTACAGTAGCTAAGGACAGATGAAAGGCTGGGGTGTGTACAGTAGCTAAGGACAGATGAAAGGCTGGGGTGTGTACAGTAGCTAAGGACAGATGAAAGGCTGGGGTGTGTACAGTAGCAGAGGACAGATGAAAGGCTGGGGTGTGTACAGTAGCAGAGGACAGATGAAAGGCTGGGGTGTGTACAGTAGCTAAGGACAGATGAAAGGCTGGGGTGTGTACAGTAGCAGAGGACAGATGAAAAGCTGGGGTGTGTACAGTAGCAGAGGACAGATGAAAGGCTGGGGTGTGTACAGTAGCTAAGGACAGATGAAAGGCTGGGGTGTGTACAGTAGCAGAGGACAGATGAAAGGCTGGGGTGTGTACAGTAGCAGAGGAGAGATGAAAGGCTGGGGTGTGTACAGTAGCTAAGGACAGATGAAAGGCTGGGGTGTGTACAGTAGCTAAGGACAGATAAAAAGCTGGGGTGTGTACAGTAGCAGAGGACAGATGAAAGGCTGGGGTGTGTACAGTAGCTAAGGACAGATGAAAGGCTGGGGTGTGTACAGTAGCAGAGGACAGATGAAAGGCTGGGGTGTGTACAGTAGCAGAGGACAGATGAAAGGCTGGGGTGTGTACAGTAGCAGAGGACAGATGAAAGGCTGGGGTGTGTACAGTAGCAGAGGAGAGATGAAAGGCTGGGGTGTGTACAGTAGCTAAGGACAGATGAAAGGCTGGGGTGTGTACAGTAGCTAAGGACAGATGAAAAGCTGGGGTGTGTACAGTAGCAGAGGACAGATGAAAGGCTGGGGTGTGTACAGTAGCTAAGGACAGATGAAAGGCTGGGGTGTGTACAGTAGCTAAGGACAGATGAAAGGCTGGGGTGTGTACAGTAGCAGAGGACAGATGAAAGGCTGTGGTGTGTACAGTATCTAAGGACAGATGAAAAGCTGGGGTGTGTACAGTAGCAGAGGACAGATGAAAGGCTGGGGTGTGTACAGTAGCTAAGGACAGATGAAAGGCTGGGGTGTGTACAGTAGCTAAGGACAGATGAAAGGCTGGGGTGTGTACAGTAGCAGAGGACAGATGAAAGGCTGTGGTGTGTACAGTAGCAGAGGACAGATGAAAGGCTGTGGTGTGTACAGTAGCTAAGGACAGATGAAAGGCTGGGGTGTGTACAGTAGCAGAGGACAGATGAAAGGCTGGGGTGTGTACAGTAGCAGAGGACAGATGAAAGGGTGGGGTGTGTACAGTAGCAGAGGACAGATGAAAGGCTGGGGTGTGTACAGTAGCAGAGGACAGATGAAAGGCTGGGGTGTGTACAGTAGCAGAGGACAGATGAAAGGCTGGGGTGTGTACAGTAGCAGAGGACAGATGAAAGGCTGGGGTGTGTACAGTAGCAGAGGACAGATGAAAGGCTGTGGTGTGTACAGTAGCTAAGGACAGATGAAAGGCTGGGGTGTGTACAGTAGCAGAGGAGAGATGAAAGGCTGTGGTGTGTACAGTAGCAGAGGACAGATGAAAGGCTGGGGTGTGTACAGTAGCAGAGGACAGATGAAAGGCTGGGGTGTGTACAGTAGCAGAGGACAGATGAAAGGCTGGGGTGTGTACAGTAGCAGAGGACAGATGAAAGGCTGGGGTGTGTACAGTAGCTAAGGACAGATGAAAGGCTGGGGTGTGTACAGTATCTAAGGACAGATGAAAGGCTGGGGTGTGTACAGTAGCAGAGGACAGATGAAAGGCTGTGGTGTGTACAGTAGCAGAGGACAGATGAAAGGCTGGGGTGTGTACAGTAGCTAAGGACAGATGAAAGGCTGAGGTGTGTACAGTAGCAGAGGACAGATGAAAGGCTGGGGTGTGTACAGTAGCAGAGGACAGATGAAAGGCTGTGGTGTGTACAGTAGCAGAGGACAGATGAAAGGCTGGGGTGTGTACAGTAGCAGAGGACAGATGAAAGGCTGTGGTGTGTACAGTAGCTAAGGAAGGATGAAAGGCTGTGGTGTGTACAGTAGCAGAGGACAGATGAAAGGCTGGGGTGTGTACAGTAGCAGAGGACAGATGAAAGGCTGGGGTGTGTACAGTAGCAGAGGACAGATGAAAGGCTGGGGTGTGTACAGTAGCAGAGGACAGATGAAAGGCTGGGGTGTGTACAGTATCTAAGGACAGATGACACATCATATTCTGTAACATCCTTTTAACCTGTCAAGGATCACTGCTGTCCACCACGAAGGCCCTGGATGATCACGTCACAAGACATGCCATTTCAGTCCAATAGGTCGGAGTAGGCCTGTGCCTTACAGATGCAATACACTCACACAGATCTTTAGTACTCTGTTGGAACACAGACAAGCTTTGAAAGGAGGAAAATTGGAATTTCAGTATATCTTCTGAATTGAATATTGGTCCATTAGTTTAGGCCGTTAGGGTTATATACTGCATCTCTATGTTCCTGGGGTTAGGACTAGGTGTGTGTAAATATAAACTCAGCAACAACAAAAAAAAGTCTGTTTTTCAGGACCCTGTCTTTCAAAGATAACTCGTAAAAATACAAATAACTTCACAGATCTTCATTGTTAAGGCTTTAAACACTGTTTCCCTAGGATAGGCTAATTGATACAGGCTACTAGGATAGGCTAATTGATACAGGCTACTGCACATTAAGCACGACAGAAAAACATAAAAGCCCATAGCTGAACTCAGCAAAAAAAAGAAGCGTGCCTTTTTCAGGACCCTGTCTTTCAAAGATAATTCGTAAAAATCCAAATAACTTCACAGATCTTCATTGTAAAGGGTTTAAACACTGTTTCCCATGCTTGTTCAATGAACCATAAACAATTAATGAACATGCACCTGTGGAACGGTCGTTAAGACACTAACAGCTTGCAGACGGTAGGCAATTAAGGTCACAGTTATGAAAACTTAGGACACTAAAGAGGCCTTTCTACTGACTCTGAAAAACACCAAAAGAAAGATGCCCAGGGTCCCTGCTCATCTGCGTGAATGTGCCTTAAGCATGCTGCAAGGAGGCATGAGGACTGCAGATGTGGCCAGGGAAATAAATTGCAATGTCCGTACTGTGAGACGCCTAAGACAGCGCTACAGGGAGACAGGACGGACAGCTGATCGTCCTCGCAGTGGCAGACCACGTGTAACAACACCTGCACAGGATCGGTACATCCGAACATCACACCTGCGGGACAGGTACAGGATGGCAACAACAACTGCACGAGTTACACCAGGAACGCACAATCCCTCCATCAGTGCTCAGACTGTCCTCAATTGGCTGAGAGAGGCTGGACTGAGGGCTTGTAGGCCTGTTGTAAGGCAGGTCCTCACCAGACATCACTGGCAACAACGTCGCCTATGGGCACAAACCCACCGTCGCTGGACCAGACAGGACTGGCAAAAAGTGCTCTTCACTGACGAGTCGCGGTTTTGTCTCACCAGGGGTGATGGTCGGATTCGCGTTTATCGTCGAAGGAATGAGCGTTACACCGAGGCCTGTACTCTGGAGCGGGATTGATTTGGAGGTGGAGGGTCCGTCATGGTCTGGGGCGGTGTGTCACAGCATCATCGGACTGAGCTTGTTGTCATTGCAGGCAATCTCAACGCTGTGCGTTACAGGGAAGACATCCTCCTCCCTCATGTGGTACCCGTCCTGCAGGCTCATCCTGACATGACCCTCCAGCATGACAATGCCACCAGCCATACTGCTCGTTCTGTGCGTGATTTCCTGCAAGACAGGAATGTCAATGTTCTGTCATGGCCAGCGAAGAGCCCGGATCTCAATCCCATTGAGCACATCTGGGACCTGTTGGATCGGAGGGTGAGGGCTAGGGCCATTACCCCCAGAAATATCTGGGAACTTACAGGTGCCTTGGTGGAAGAGTGGGGTAACATCTCACAGCAAGAACTGGCAAATCTGGTGCAGTCCACGAGGAGGAGATGCACTGCAGTACTTAATGCAGCTGGTGGCCACACCAGATACTGACTGTTACTTTTGATTTTGACCCCCCCCCTTTGTTCAGGGACACATTATTCAATTTCTGTTAGTCACATGTCTGTGGAACTTGTTCAGTTTATGTCTCAGTTGTTGAATCTTGTTATATTCATACAAATATTTACACGTTAAGTTTACTGAAAATAAACGCAGTTGACAGTGAGAGGACTTTCCTTTTTTTACTACCGTTCAAAAAGTTTGGGGTCACTTAGAAATTCTTGTTTTTGAAAGAAAAGCACATTTATGTCCATTAAAATAACATCAAATTGATCAGAAATACAGTGTAGACATTGTTAATGTTGTAAATTACTATTGTAGCTGGAAACGGCAGATTTTTTATGGAATATCTACATAGGCGAACAGAGGCCCATTATCAGCAACCATCACTCCTGTGTTCCAATGGCACGTTGTGTTAGCTAATCCGAGTTTATCATTTTAAAAGGCTAATTGATCATTAGAAAACCATTTTGCAATTATGTGAGCACAGCTGAAAACTGTTGTTCTGATTAAAGAAGCAATAAAACTGGCCAAGGGTTTTTCCTTATTTTGACTATTTTCTACATTGTAGAATAATGGGGAAGACAAACTATTAAATAACACATATGGAATCATGTAGTAACCAAAGAAGTGTTAAACAAATATATTTTATATTTGAGATTATTCAAAGTAGCCGCCCTTTGCCTTGATGACAGCTTTGCACACTCTATTGGCATCCATATTCTGAGGTCTTGGCTGATTTCTTTTGATTTTTCCCATGACGTCAAGCAAAGAGGCAGTGAGTTTGAAGGTAGGCCTTGAAATACATACACAGGTACACCTCCAATTGACTCAAATGATGTCAATTAGCCTATCAAAAGCTTCTAAAGCCATGTCATAATTTTCTGGAATTTTCCAAGCTGTTTAAAGGCACAGTCAACTTAGTGTATGTAAACTTCTGACACAGTGAATTATAAGTGAAATAATCTGTCTGTAAACAATTGTTGGAAAAATTACTTGTGTCATGCACAAAGTAGATGTCCTAACCGACTTGCCAAAACTATAGTTTGTTAACAAGAAATTTGTGGAGTGGTTGAAAAACGAGTTTTAATGACTCCAAGCTAAGTGTATGTAAACTTCCCACTGTATATCTTTATGTTCCTGGGGTTTGGACTAGGAACAAACACCTTGTCCTGTAGAGATTTACATGGTTATCAAAATGTCACACCAGAGTAAACCAACACGAAACACAGCCTTTATTTTAAGTGTTTCTAAAATCCCCTATGGGAAACAATGTTGGAAAAACAATTGGAACCATTTCCTTGTTTGACCGCTAGGTTTTATGGGTATTATGACTCATACTGTGGTACTCTATAGTTCCAAAATATAGATTTTCGCTTTTTCAAAAGAACCCAAAAATGAGCAAAATGTCAACATCTTCAGCAACCAATCTCGCTCTTTTCTCCAGGGGGTAGACAGGCTGCGGCATGCACCGATGTTTCTGCCCCGCTTGCACTGCGCTGCTTATACAGTAGTGTGGAGAGTAGTAGCAAGACAGGTGACCAACTCAGTGGCCTTGTCCTTAAGAGAGTGTCCGCCCTTAGATTGGTAGGTTGGGAGTTCCATCCCCATACAGAAGACTGATCCTGTTTTTACAATGCTTGGCACTCAACATTAAGGAGATAGACTAGTGTCCTGTCCAGGGGGTGTCCTGGTACATCAAGCTGACTCACTACAGAAACAGGAGATGGACTAGTGTCCTGTCCAGGGGGTGTCCTGGTACACCAAGCTGCCTCACTACAGAAACAGGAGATGGACTAGTGTCCTGTCCAGGGGGTGTCCTGGTACACCAAGCTGTCTCACTACAGAAACAGGATATAGACTAGTGTCCTGTCCAGGGGGTGTCCTGGTACATCAAGCTGCCTCACTACAGAAACAGGAGATCAGGGGGTGTCCTGGTACATCAAGCTGCCTCACTACAGAAACAGGAGATAGACTAGTGTCCTGTCCAGGGGGTGTCCTGGTACACCAAGCTGCCTCACTACAGAAACAGGAGATAGACTAGTGTCCTGTCCAGGGGGTGTCCTGGTACACCAAGCTGCCTCACGCTAAACAAAACAGGAGATCGGCTTCTACGAGCCGTTCCGCCTCACACAAGCCAAGGCTACTTATTAGATAGTCGACACCCGTCAGGCGCCACCCGCTGGTGACTGCAGCGATCTCTCATTTCCTCCACGTTACTTTCCCTTCGTTGGAGTCATGAAAGACAATGTTATAAAACGCTCTTATGAAGAGATAGCAGCCTTGTGGACCAATCAGATTCTATTTCCTACACTGTAATTCTAAATGCTGTGTGAAGTGTGTGTGTGTGTGTGTGTTTATACTGTATGTATTTTACAATGCTCCCTATTAAAACAAAACAAATTTAAAAAAAAAGAAAATACAAAACCATTTATTTGTGAGATCCTAGAGGTTCGTTTATTCACGTTAAAATACTTCCGCTCACTGAAAGCCATTGTCTGAAAGCATTAAGAGTGGTTCTCCTCAGTAGTTCTATTAAAAAGGCATCAATAGTGGTTCCTCAGTACTTATTATATTAAGGCTTCAATACAAAAAAAAACAATCAAAACATCACAAATGTAAAAATACTGAGTTCCCCAAAGCAATATGATGCAGTATATTAATAATAATAAATTATTAATAATAATTAATACCATCCTTATTCTATTTCTTTAACATCTAACCAGCCACTTTGGAAGATCTTACAAATGTATAGTATTCCATGTCAGTCATTTCTATATTTAGTAAAATAATCATTGTAATATAATGAATATCATCATCATCATCAATGGTGATGGCTGGGTATTTCAACACATGTACAAAACTTCACTTTTTTAGATTGTTATATGAGAATAGCCCTTTATACAAAATTCTCTTGTTAAAATAAGTATTTTCAAAATATAAAACCGATCACAGGTGTGTACCAATCAATATTACATTTAACTAAAATGTTCCCTCAGAGGACAGACCGTTCCAAACGGAATTCTGATGGGTTCCAAACGGAATTCTGATGGGTTCCAAACGGAATTCTGATGGGTTCCAACAGTTCCAACAGAATGATGGAGTTCCATGGTGTTTTGAAGCAGATGAGAATATGACAGGTTACTGAGTAAGTGAGCCACTACTGTAGATATCAGAAGTTATTATTAGCCTACTACACAGTCACAGTTCGATATTTAACCTAAAAAACAGTCCGTCTTTGGTTCTGTTTTTCCTAACCAGCATCCCTTAAGGCACACCCTATGATAAAAGCTGATCAAGAAAAATACATGTATTCTGTAACATCAAAATATTCAACAAATCAAAAAAAAAAAAATCGGTTTTCAAAATGTAAGATGTAAAACCCATAGGTAGTCCAAAGTCTGACAGCAAAATCTGTGTTTAGAAAAACCATCCTCTGCAGTAATGTTGTTCAGCATATATGTAGATATGTTTAAGAGATCAGTGGAAGAACATATGATGGTTAAGCACACCACACATGGAATACGCTCCAAACAAAACCACTACTCAAAGCATAAAAATAAAAAGTCAACTTTCTTCATTAAAAACAGCATGAACACAAAAAAAAAACATAAACATCCTAGCCTGGGGACCAGTCTGTTTAGCCAACATGCCACTCATATGCCAAATACAAGGAGTGGAACGATAGCTAAAACAGACCGGTACCCAGGCTATCAACAACCATTACGATCAGTAAAATGTGTTTTTCTGGACGATACAGTTGGATGTGAACCAAATCAATGACATGGAGGACAGAGACAGTGGCTGGGTGCCACATGAAATCCACACAGTGGGGCAGTGGACTGGTAGGAAACCCCCAAACTCTGGTTTAGCTAGCCGCTAGAAAGCCCTGGTCTGGCCTACACAGATGAATAATGAGGTACAAGGGGTTGTGGTCTGGCCTACACAGATGAATAAATGTGGTACAACTCCCCAAAAATCAGGTCCAAATCAATATGACGTCAGGACAATGTGTCAGTCAGTTAGTTTTAGTCAGTTGCCCATTTTAACATGATGTCGAACGAATGCGTCCCAAACAGCACCCTATTCCCTACGCAGAATACGCATTTAGAGCAGAAGCAGCGCTACAATCTAAGGACTAGGGTTAGTGAAGGTCTGTCCTTTATGTTCTTCTAATAGTGAATAGAAATTATATACAAGTTCATTCCTATTGGTCTAAAATAGCAACAGCACTCTGCTATTTTATTCCAACACACCACACACACACACACAGAGCAACCTCCAACAAGGGTGCAATTCATTAGGGCACAATGTAACCAACCAAAAAACATTTTGCAAACGCAACCCATTTTATTGCACAAGCTTTTAGGTTCCTTCTTGTTTCAATCTGTTTTGTGCCTCATGAAGACCACCCCGACGTCGTCTCCTCCTCCTCAACCACTATACATAGGTGGACAAAACATTAAGGACACCTGCTCTTTCCATGACATAGACTGACCAGGTGAATCCAGGTGAAAAGCTATGATCCCTTATTGATGTCACCTTGTTAAATCCACTTCACATCAGTGTAGATGAAGGGGGAGGAGGTATGATTAAAGAAGGATTTTTAAGCCTTGAGACAATTGAGACATGGATTGTGTTTGTGTGCCATTCAGAGGGTGAAGGGGCAAGACAACAGATTTAAGTGCCTTTGAACGGGGTATGGTAGTCAGTGCCAAGTGCACCGGTTTGTGTCAAGAACCGCAACGCTGCCGGGGTTTTTCCACACTCAACAGTGTCCCGTGTGTATCAAGAATGTTCCACCACCCAAAGGACATCCAGCCAACTGGACACAACTGTGGGGAAGCATTGGAGTCAACATGGACCAGCATCCCTGTGGAACGCTTTCAACACCTTGTAGAGTCCATGCCCTGATGACTTGAGGCTGTTCTGAGGGGCAAAAGGAGGTGCAACTCAATATTAGGAAAGTGTTCTTAATGTTTTGTCCACTAAGTGTATAGTGACGCTATACATTATAGTTCTTCATGTCTTCAACATTTATACAACAGCACAGCGACCTTTCATATAACGTACAAGTACTGTTGACAATTAAACCTTATATTACAACCCGTCGTTAGTTTATTGTAACTGCAGTTTAAGTGATCAGCGCAGCATAGAATCCTAAAAAAACGAGGCTGTTTTATTAAACAGCGTAGACCAAAAGGGTCAGTTTCCCAGACACAGATGAAGGTGTTTTAGTAATCTGTTAACCTTTCCCCTTTACGGACAAGATACAGACGTTCTCTCTGAGGAATCAACCACTTATTGGCTCGTCTTCTTATTTCTGACTGGTTGCATAATCAATAAAATCATCAGTGGAATATTTCGGGGCAATGCCAGCATTGCACATGAAGGTGGAGAGAGGTTGAAGATGGCATATTCACACAGATATTAAAAGGGTGAAGTGCACTTAAAAAAAAAAATTAAAAAAAAAATAAGAAAAAAAATAAAAATAAAAGTCTGTTAAAAATCCATAATGAGACTGGAGCAGTCCTTCCTTGGGCCTCCCTTCCTCCTCCTCCTCCTCCCCTCCCCCAAGGGGTTATAGGTCAATGATTAGTGGTCAGGGGTTAAAGGTCAGAAGTCAGGGAGAGGGTCATAAGGTCAGGGTGTGGAGGGCTTGTGCAGGATTCCCTGTAGATCGTCAGGTAAAGACAGGATGACAGAGTCGATGTGGGCTTGTAGTTTAGTCAGCGTCCCAGGCCTCAGAGGAAGCTGCTCTCTCTGTGCCTGAGTCTAGAACATACAGGAAGAACAGGTCAGCAACACATAACAAAGCATCAAATGATTCTTTATAAATACTTTGTGTTTACTAACATAAATCAAGTTAAATTTAGCATACACTGAACATACAAGTGGCCAAAAAGTATGTGGACACCCTTTCAAATAAGTGGATTCGGCTATTTCAGCTGACAAGTATATAAAATTGAGCGCACAGCCATGCAATCTCCATAGACAAACATTGACAGTAAAATGACCCGTACTGAAGAGCTCAGTGACTTTCAAGGTGGCACCGTCATAGGATGCCACCTTTCCAACAAGTCAGTTCGTCAAGTTTCCGCCCTGCTAGAGCTTCCCCCCGGTCAACTGTATGTGCTGTTATTGTGAAGTGGAAACGTCTAGGAGCAACAACGGCTCAGCCGCGAAGTGGTAGGCCACACAAGCTCACAGAACGGGACCGCTGAAGTGCGTAAAAATCATCCGTCATCGGTTACAACACTCCAAATTGCCTCCGGGAGCAAAGGAACGGTTCGTCAGGAGCTTCATGAAATGGGTTTCCATGGCCGACCACAAGCCTAAGATCACCATGCGTAATGCCAAGTGTCGGCTGGAGTGCTGTAAAGCTCACCTTCATTGGACTCTGGAGCAGTGGAAACGCGTTCTCTGGAGTGATGAATCACGCTTCACCATCTGGCAGTCTGACGGATGAATCTGGGTTTGGTGGATGCCACGAGAATGCTACCTGCCCCAACGCATAGTTCCCAACTGTAAGGAGGACTAATGGTCTGGGGCTGTCTTTTCATGGTTTGGGCCCCTTAGACGATTCTGTACTTCCAACTTTGTGGCAACAGTTTGGGGGAAGGCCCTTTCCTGTTTCAGCATGACAATGTCCCCGTGCACAAATCGAGGTCAATACAGAAATGGTTTGTCGAGATCGATGTGGAAGAACCCGACTGGCCTGCACAAAGCCCTCACCTCAACCCCATCAAACACCTTTGTGATGAATTGGAAACGCCGACTGCGAGCCAGGGCCTAATCACTCAACATCAGCGCCCGACCTCACTAATGCTCTTGTGGCTGAATGGAAGCAAGTCCCCACAGCAATGTTCCAACATCTAGTGGAAATCCTTCCCAGAAGAGTGGAGGCTGTTATAGCAGCAAAAGGAGGGACCAACTCCATAATAAATGTCCATGATTATGAAATGAGATGTTTTGACGAACAGTTGTCCACATACTTTTGGCCATGTAGTGTACAGGAACCCTACTGTTACATGTTCTATCACTAACGAGCAGAAGGAAGTCCATGTCTATCTGTTACAACGAAACAACCGCATACTGACCAGTTTGTCTTTGAGTTTGAGAACCAGGTCCACGGTCTCCACCTCCGTGTGTTGCTGGACACGCACCTGTAGATCCTACATGAAAGAATAGAAATGGAGAGAGAGGTGAATAGGTCAATGGTCTGGCTGTATAACCGATTGGCAAATGTACTGAAAAATTGAGAAATCATGTGACTAAACTGTATTTAAAAAGAAGAAACTATACTATGAAACAAAAGATAAATGATATAAAGAATGATGGTAAAAAACTTTGGAGCACCTCAAATAAAATTTTGGGCAAAAAGGCAAACTCAGCTCCTTCATTCATTGAATCAGATGGCTCATTCATCACAAAACCCACTGATATTACCAACTACTTAAATACTTTAAGTGGCAAGATAAGCTAATTTATGCATAACATGCCAGCAACAAATGCTGACACTACACATCCAAGTATATCTGATCTAATTATGAAAAGACAAGAATTGTAATTTTGAATTCCGTAAAGTGAGTGTGGAAGAGGCGACAAAATGATGGTTGTCTATCAACAATGACAAGCCACCGGGGTCTGACAACTTGGATGGAAAATTACGGAGGATTATATTGCCACTTATATTGGCCATATTGTCAATTTCATCCTACTAGAGAGTGTGTGTCCTCAGGCCTGGAGGGAAGCTAAAGTCATTCCGCTACCCAAGAATAGTAAAGCCCCCTTTACTGCCTCAAATAGCCGACCAATCAGCCTGTTACCAACCCTCAGTAAACCTTTGGGGGGAAAAAAAAATTGTGTTTGACCAGATACAATGCTATTTTACAGTAAACAAATTGACAACAGACTTTCAGCACGTTTATAGGGAAGGACATTCAACAAGCACAGCACTTACACAAATTACTGATGAGACTCCTGAACAGCTAATCAAATGGCTACCCAGAGTATTTGCATTGCACCCCGCTCTTCTTCGCCGCTGCTACTCTCTGTTATTATCTATGTCATCATAGTCACTTTAATAACTACCTACAAGGAAGAAAATTCAACAAGCACAGCACTTACAAATGACTGATGATTGGCTGAGAGAAATCGATGATAAAATGATAGTGGGGGTTGTCTTGTTAGATTTCAGTGCAGCTTTTGACATTACCGATCATAGTCTGCTGCTGGAAAAACGTATGTGTTATGGCTTTACACCCCCTGCTATAATGGCTTTACACCCCCTGCTATAATGTGGATAAAGAGTTACCTGTCTAACAGAACACAGAGGGTCTTATTTAATGGAAGCCTCTCCAACATAATCCAGGTAGAATCAGGAATTCCCCAGGGCAGCTGTCTAGGCCCCTTACTTTTTAAAATCTTTACTAACATCATGCCACTGGCTTTGAGTAAAGCCAGTGTGTCTACGTATGCGGATGACTCAACACAAAACACGTCAGATACTACAGCGACTGAAATGACAGCAACAAAGAGTTGCAGTTAGTTTCAGAATAGGCACACAGTACTACATAGAGCCATGACTACATGGAACTCTATTCCACATCAAGTAACTGACTCAAGCAGTAGAATTATATTCATAAAACAGATAAATACTCCCTATAGAACAGCAGGGACTGTGAAGCAACACAAACACAGACACATACACCCACGATACACATGGATTGTGTTGTAGATATGTGGTAGTAGAGGCCTAAGGGCACACACAATATATGTTGTGAAATCTGTTATGAATGTATTGTAAATGTTCTTAAAATGTATGAACTGCCTTAATTTTGCTGGACTCCACAAAGAGTAGCTGCTGACTTGACAGGAACTAATGGGGATCCATAATAAACCCCAGGAAGAGTAGCTGCTGCCTTGGCAGGAACTAGTGGGGATCCATAATAAACACCAGGAAGAGTAGCTGCTGCCTTGGCAGGAAGTAATGGGGATCCGTAATAAACCCCAGGAAGAGTAGCCGCTGCCTGGGCAGGAAGTAATGGGGATCCATAATAAACCCCAGGAAGAGTAGCTGCTGCCTTGGCAGGAAGTAATGGGGATCCATAATAAACCCCAGGAAGAGTAGCCGCTGCCTCGGCAGGAAGTAATGGGGATCCATAATAAATATACCTCCTCACAGACGGCCTCTAGGTGAAGGGCCTCTAGTTTCTTCATCATCTCTCTCCTGCGATTCCTGAACCATCCGTCAAAGTTAGGACACCTGAGGAACTGTCTGGATAAGAAAAACACACACCAAGAGGCTTTTAGGATGCATAGACCATGTCACATTCACAAAGTCTGCAAACAGGAAATACACACACTGTCATTATATATTACATTATAATAGACTTTAGACGTTTCCTGGTAAACAGACAGAAAATAAATAAAGCTCAATTTTTTTTAATTTTTTTTTTAAAAGCATGTCGAGTTAAGATTAAGAACACAAATACATACAAAAAAATATTGGGCTTCTCTTATAGGAATAGGCAATGTCTTTCAATAGATAGCAGAAAACAAAATCATCCAGTCGACATTCATCTCAGCTTTCGACTGTGGCAATGCCGTCGACATGAATGCAGCTCCCACTGTATTGAAGTCATTGGACACAGTTTTTCATAACACACTACGCTTTACTACGGGAGATAGGTACAGTCACATCACTGCATTCTACATCAGAAAGTAGGCCCTCTCTTTAGTCTCAAAGATCAATGCACTACTCTCTCGTTTCGTTTATAAAGAAAGCGATTTTACCAAAACTACCGCTGCACCTAACATCATTAATAACTGTTAGATGTCCTGTACAAGTCGCCCCGGTCTCAAGGACAGTCAATACCGGAAACTTCTTCGTCAAGTTTCCCCCGGTCTCAGGGATAGCTAACACCGGAAACTCCTTTGTCAAGTCGCCCCGGTCTCAGGGATAGCTAACACCGGAAACTCCTTCAGTCTCCATATAGTTCGGCAAATCAGCTTTATTTTTTTGCACCTTATTTATGGAATAATCTCAAAAACAGTTTAAAATTGGATGCATCTTGGGAAATTCAGAAAACTGATTGAGAAGCTTATTACTGATGTGTCCGTTTCCTATGGCTGCCGTTGTTCATGTTTTCCATATTTGATGTGTGTGTTTGTCATTCAGGGATCATCTGTAAAACAGACCTCTCAGTAGGACTCCCTGGTTAAATAAAAAGGTTAACGACACGTGGAACCAGGCTATCCCGCGTGTGGACGTCAGTACCTGTAGAGTCCCATCCAGTCTCCTTTGAGTGGTGAGGTGAGCTGAGGACCAGCCTTCTCCAGTGTCTTCATAAAGACATCCTGGAGGAAAGGCCTCAGCTGTGGAGGACTCTTCCATGGACAAATGTTCTTCTGTAGAGGCATCAGACTGGCCACATAGCGCTCCTGTGAGATGGAGAAAGGGAATGGAAGACTTAGTGTGTTAGTGTAGTTTTCATTAAAGCCCTTCTTCACGACAACTGTTGAAGTTCTCAGCACAGTGATGTATATTTGGTTTTAGATAGAACATGGCGGTCCGCCCGCCTGTGGAGGAAAAACAACCTGTGTTTAACCGAGGTGATCCCATTGACTGACAGCAAAAACTTCACCTTTTTCAAAACGCACATTTCTTGTCGTCTGCTTGTTTTAGTCAATAACAAAACCTTCATTCAAGAAAAGTACAGGTCTAAAGAGGACTTTACAACACGGCCTGCGTTCTCACTACTTAGAAACACGTCATAATGTAGGGCTTCCCTCAAGCCTCTTGTCATTACGGCGCTAGCAGCCAGTGTGTGAGTGCTAGCTAGCTACTGACTGGAACATTAAGCTAGCCAAGACCAACAACACAAACAGACTATACAGCTACAAGTAGTGAGTGGAGTTACTAACAGACTATACAAGTAGTGAGTGGAGTTACTAATGTAATATACTGCTCAAAAAAATAAAGGGAACACTTAAACAACACATCCTAGATCTGAATGAAAGAAATAATGTTATTAAATACTTTTTTCTTTACATAGTTGAATGTGCTGACAACAAAATCACACAAAAATAATCAATGGAAATCCAATTTATCAACCCATGGAGGTCTGGATTTGGAGTCACACTCAAAATTAAAGTGGAAAACCACACTACAGGCTGATCCAACTTTGATGTAATGTCCTTAAAACAAGTCAAAATGAGGCTCAGTAGTGTGTGTGGCCTCCACGTGCCTGTATGACCTCCCTACAACGCCTGGGCATGCTCCTGATGAGGTGGCGGATGGTCTCCTGAGGGATCTCCTCCCAGACCTGGACTAAAGCATCCGCCAACTCCTGGACAGTCTGTGGTGCAACGTGGCGTTGGTGGATGGAGCGAGACATGATGTCCCAGATGTGCTCAATTGGATTCAGGTCTGGGGAACGGGCGGGCCAGTCTATAGCATCAATGCCTTCCTCTTGCAGGAACTGCTGACACACTCCAGCCACATGAGGTCTAGCATTGTCTTGCATTAGGAGGAACCTAGGGCCAACCGCACCAGCATATGGTCTCACAAGGGGTCTGAGGATCTCATCTCGGTACCTAATGGCAGTCAGGCTACCTCTGGCGAGTACATGGAGGGCTGTGCGGCCCCCCAAAGAAATGCCACCCCACACCATGACTGACCCACCGCCAAACCGGTCATGCTGGAGGATGTTGCAGGCAGCAGAACGTTCTCCACGGTGTCTCCAGACTCTGTCACGTCTGTCATGTGCTCAGTGTGAACCTGCTTTCATCTGTGAAGAGCACAGGGCGCCAGTGGTGAATTTGCCAATCTTGGTCTTCTCTGGCAAATGCCAAACGTCCTGCACGGTGTTGGGCTGTAAGCACAACCCCCACCTGTGGATGTCGGGCCGTCATACCACCCTCATGGAGTCTGTTTCTGACCGTTTGAGCAGACACATGCACATTTGTGGCCTGCTGGAGGTCATTTTGGTAGGGCTCTGGCAGTGCTTCTCCTGCTCCTCCTTGCACAAAGGCGGAGGTAGCGGTCCTGCTGCTGGGTTGTTGCCCTCCTACGGCCTCCTCCACGTCTCCTGATGTACTGGCCTGTCTCCTGGTAGCGCCTCCGTGCTCTGGACACTACGCTGACAGACACAGCAAACCTTCTTGCCACAGCTCGCATTGATGTGCCATCCTGGATGAGCTGCACTACCTGAGCCACTTGTGTGGGTTGTAGACTCCGTCTCATGCTACCAATAGAGTGAATGCACCGCCAGCATTCAAAAGTGACCAAAACATCAGCCAGGAAGCATAGGAACTGAGAAGTGGTCTGTGGTCACCACCTGCAGAACCACTCCTTTATTGGGGGTGTCTTGCTAATTGCCTATAATTTCCACCTGTTGTCTATTCCATTTGCACAACAGCATGTGAAATTTATTGTCAATCAGTGTTGCTTCCTAAGTGGACAGTTTGATTTCACAGAAGTGTGATTGACTTGGAGTTACATTGTGTTGTTTAAGTGTTCCCTTTATTTTTTTGAGCAGTGTATATTAAACAAGTTAAATGTCTTCACTGTGATCAAGAAATGTGACTGTTCCTGGTGCTAAAACAACATCCCATCACAAAGCTCGAGTAAATGACATGACTAAACAGCTCCTGAATGTATTACGTCAGGACAGACGATACAGCGACAAGGACATTGATTCTATCGTAGTCCGTGTGGGTTTTAAATGAGATTATGAAGAGCAGCTCTTTTAAAGAGCTGATTGACACTAATAAAAAGAGACCCTTCATATATCTGGCCCTGTGCCGTCTCTGAATCGTGGCATTCAACACTTCAGCAGGATTCTCTCTCTTCATAACTGGCTATGTGATTACTGCAGCTCAACGGGTGTTAACTTTTGTGGACAATTTCAATACCTTTTGGAAACAAAAACACGTTTTATAAAAAGGAGGATGGGATCCACCCAAATCATTTCACAGCATTGTAAGTCTGCGTTAAGACATTGAGCCAAGCCCAGCTCAGTTTATACCAAGGACGTTGGTAGACAATGTAAGTCATCTAAGTCTCTCTAACCGCGCTGAATACCTCTGCTGATCTTACAGCTATTGTATGCAGTAATAATGTGCCTATGAACCAGAGTTATACTGTTAGCACTGAGGCGGTGTGCCCCTTGTAGGAAGTCCACTGTGTGCAGCTCACCCTGCACTAACATCAATCACATCAGCACATCTACTGCTGCTAAGCTTCCCAGTAAAGCAATGAAAACAAGCAAGCATCCCAGAAAAGTGCTCAAAATAGCACACGTTAACATACGTAGTTTAAGATACAAGGTTCATGAAATCAATTTTGCTAGTAACAAATAACATTAATCTCTGGAACTCACCCAGAAGCTTATAAGAAATCCTGCTATGCCCGCCGACTAACCATCAAACAATTGTACTATACCGGCTCCGACGATCGTCGGATGTGGCAGGGCTTGCAAACTATTACAGACAACAAAAGGGGAAGCACAGACGCGAGCTGCCCATTGACACGAGCCTACCAGACGAGCTAAATCACTTCTATGCTCGCTTCGAGGCAAGCAACACTGAGGCATGCATGAGAGCGTCAGCTGTTCCGGACGACTGTGTGATCTCGCTCTCCGTAGCCGATGTGAGTAAGACCTTTAAACAGGTCAACATTCACAAGGCCGCTGGGCCAGACGGATTACCAGGACATGTGCTCCGGGCATGTGCTGACCAACTGGCAGGTGTCTTCCCTGACATTTTCAACATGTCCCTGATTGAGTCTATAATACCAACATGTTTCAAGCAGACCACCATAGTCCCTGTGCCCAAGAGCAATAAGGTAACCTGCCTAAATGACTACAGACCCATAGCACTCACGTACTCCCTGGCCATGCACGACTCCAACACCATCATTAAGTTTGCTGATGACAACAGTGGTAGGCCTGATCACCGACAACGATGAGACAGTCTATAAGGAGAAGGTCAGAGACCTGGCCGGGTGGTGCCAGAATAACAACTTATCCCTCGACATAATCAAGACAAAAAGAGATGATTGTGGACTACAGGAAAAGGAGGACCGAACACGCCCCCATTCTCATCGAAGGGGCTGCAGTGGAGCAGGTTGAGAGCTTCAAGTTCCTTGGTGTCCACGTCACCAACAAACTAGAACGGTCCAAACACACCAACAGTCGTGAAGAGGGCACGACAAAACCTTTTCCCCCCTCAGGAGACTGAAAAGATTTGGCAGGGGTCCTCAGAAGTTTCTACAGCTGCAACAGAGAGCATCTTGACTGGTTGCATCACTGCCTGGTATGGCAACTGCTTGGCCTCCGACTGCAAGACACTACAGAGGGTAGTGCATACGGCCCAGTACATCACCGGGGCCAAGCTTCCTGCCATCCAGGACCTCTACACCAGGTAGTGTCAGAAAAAGGCCCTAAAAATAGTCAAAGACCCCAGCCACCCCAGTCATAGATTGTTCTCTCTGCTACCGCACGGCAAGCGGTACCGGAGTGCCAAGTCTAGGACCAAGAGGCTTCTAAACCGCTTCTACCCCCAAGCCATAAGACAGGTAATCAAATGGCTACCCAGACTATTTGCATTGTGTCCCGCCACTCCCTCTTTTACACTGCTGCTACTCTCTGTTTATCTTATACGCATACTCACTTTAACTATACATTCATGTACATATTACCTCAAATAGCCCAACTAACCGGTGCCCCCGCACATTGACTCGTTACCACCTGTATATGTTATTTTCACTGTTTTCTTGACTTACTTAAAATTGCACTGCTGGTTAAGGGCTCGTAAGTAAGCATTTCACTGTAAGGTCTACACCTGTTGTATTCGGCGCACGTGACAAATAAACTTTGATTTGATTTTGAGATAATACCTTTGATGATACAGTGGTAGCAATACATGGTTATAACTTTTACAGAAAAGCCAATGGTGGAGGTGCTGCTGTTTATATTCAGTACCACATTCCTGTAAAGCTTAGAGAGGATCTCATGTTAAATACTGTTGAAGTAATATGGCTACAGGTTCATCTGCCTCACCTGAAGCCCATTCTGGTGGGAAGCTGCTATAGACCACCAAGTGCTAACAGTCAGTATCTGGATAACATGTGTGAAATGCTTGATAATGTATGTGATATCAACAGAGAGGTATATTTCCTGGGTGATTGACTGGCTTTCATCAAGCTGCCCACTCAATAAAAAGCTTTAAACTGTAACCAATCGCTGCAACCTGATTCAGGTTATCAGTCAACAAACAGAACAGGAATGAAATCATCAACATGTATTGATCACATCTTTACTAACGCTGCAGAAATGTGTTTGAAAGCAGTATCCAAATCCATGGGATGTAGTGATCACAATATAGCAGCCATATCTAGGAAAACCAAAGTTCCAAAGGCTAATATAGTGTATAAGAGGTCATACAATAAGTTTTGTAGTGATTCATATGTCGATGATGTAAATAATATTTGTTGGTCCGTGGTGTGTAATGAGAAGCAACCAGACACTGCACTGGACACATTAATGGAATGTCTTACTCCAGTTAGTAATAAGAACGCACCCATTAAGAAAACGACTGTAAAACACCCATTAAGAAAACGACTGTAAAACACCCATTAAGAAAACGACTGTAAAACACCCATTAAGAAAACGACTGTAAAACACCCATTAAGAAAACGACTGTAAAACACCCATTAAGAAAACGACTGTAAAACACCCATTAAGAAAACGACTGTAAAACACCCATTAAGAAAACGACTGTAAAACACCCATTAAGAAAATGACTGTAAAACCAGTTAAATCCCCGTGGATTGATGAGGAATTGAAACATTGTATGGTTGAGACGGATGAAGCAAAAGAAATGGCAAATAAGTCTGGCAACCCAACCTATTGGCAAATGTATTGCAAATACTGAATAAAAAGAAGAAACTACACTATGAAACGAAGATAAATGACAAATAATGAGAGTAAAAAGCTTTGTAGCACCTTCAATGAAATGTTGGACTAAAAAAGGCAAACTCAGCTCCATCACTCATTGAATCTGATGGCTCATTCATCACAAAACCCACTGATATTACCAACTACTTTAATGATTTTTTTATTGGCTAGATTAGCTAATTTAAGCATGACATGCCAGCAATATGCCGATCCTACACATCCAAGTATATCTGACCAAATTATGAAAAGACAAGAATTGTCATTTTGAATTCCGTAAAGTGAGTGTGGAAGAGGTGAGATTTTTTTTTGTCTATCAACAATGACAAGCCACTGGGGTCTGACAATCTGGATGGAAAATGACTGAGGATAATAGCGGACAATATTGCCACTCCTATTGGCCACATCTTCAATTTCATCCTACTAGAGAGTGTGTGTCCTCAGGCCTGGAGGGAAGCTAAAGTCATTCCGCTACCCAAGAATAGTAAAGCCCCCTTTACTGGCTCAAATAGCCGACCAATCAGCCTGTTACCAACACTTAGTAAACTTTTGGGGGGGAAACAAATTGTGTTTGACCAGACACAATGCTATTTTACAGTAAACAAATTGACCTCAGACTTTCAGCACGCTTATAGGGAAGGACATTCAATAAGCACAGCACTTACACAAATTACTGATGAGACTCCTGAATAGCTAATGAAATGGCTACCCAGAGTATTTGGATTAACCCTGGATTATAAACTGTCATGGTCAAAACACATTGATACAACAGTAGCTAAGATGGGGAGAAGTCTGTCCATAATAAAGCAATGTTCTGCCTTCTTAACAACACTATCAACAAGGCAGGTCCTACAGGCCCTAGTTTCTACCTTCTTAACAACACTATCAACAAGGCAGGTCCTACAGGCCCTAGTTTCTACCTTCTTAACAGCACTAACAACAAGGCAGGTCCTACAGGCCCTAGTTTCTACCTTCTTAACAACACTATCAACAAGGCAGGTCCTACAGGCCCTAGTTTCTACCTTCTTAACAACACTATCAACAAGGCAGGTCCTACAGGCCCTAGTTTCTACCTTCTTAACAACACTATCAACAAGGCAGGTCCTACAGGCCCTAGTTTCTACCTTCTTTACAACACTATCAACAAGGCAGGTCCTACAGGCCCTAGTTTCTACCTTCTTAACAACACTATCAACAAGGCAGGTCCTACAGACCCTAGTTTTATCACACCTGGACTACTGTTCAGTCGTGTTGTCAGGTACCACAAAAAGGGACCTAGGCTCAGAACAGGACAGCACGGCACGGCTGGCCCTTGGATGTACAAAGAGCGCTAACATGAATAATATGCATGTCAATCTCTCCTGATTCAAAATGGAGGAGAGATTGACTTCATCACTACTTGTATTTATGAGAGGTATTGATATGTTGAATGAACCAAGCAGTCTGTTTGAACTACTGGCGCACAACTTGTACACCCATCCATACCCCACAAGACATGCCACCAGAGGTCTCTTCACAGTCCCCAAGTCCAGAACAGACTATGGGAGGAGCACAGTACTACATAGAGCCATGACTACATGGAACTCTATTCCACATCAGGTAACGGATTCAAGCAATAGAATCAGATTACATTTTTTTAAATACACCTTATGGAACAGCGGGGACTGTTAAACAACAAACATAGGCACATGAATACACAAACACACACGATACACATGGATGTTGTGTTGTAGATATGTGGTAGTGGTGAAGTTGGGGCCTGAGGACACACAGTGTGTGGTGAAATCTGAATGTATTGTAATGTTTTAAAAATTCTAAGCTTCCAAGATTCCCAGGTTCTAAGATTCCCAGGTTCTAAGGTTCCCAGGTTCTCACCAGTGGAATGATGAAGCTCTGCGTCAGCTCCAGGAAGTACCGTCGCAGGATGGCATTCTGTGCCGCCGAGGGACGTTTCTGTTGGACACCCTGAGGGGAGGACACAATACGAACATCAGTTTACACAGCAGGCATAGTCAGTCCCAAATGGCTCCATATTGCCAATACACCCCCCCCATTACTTCCTGTAGTTCCCTAGTTCCCCCCCCCATTACTTCCTGTAGTTCCCTAGTTCCCCCGCTTACCTTCTGTAGTTGTTTAATGATATCCTCATCTTTGTTGAGGAAGGGCTTGTACGCGCTGTAGACACCTGCCATGGAACACACACACTAGTTTCACAGTGAAGGGGCAATGCGGATATGAAAACACTAGTTTCACACAGTGAAGGGGCTATGCGGATATGAAAACACTAGCTTCACACAGTGAATGGGCAATGTGGAAATGAAAACACTAGCTTCACACAGTGAAGGGGCAATGTGGATATGAAAACACTAGTTTCACCCAGTGAAGGGGCAATGTGGATATGAAAACACTAGCTTCACACAGTGAAGGGGAAATGTGGATATGAAAACACTAGCTTCACACAGTGAATGGGCAATGTGGAAATGAAAACACTAGCTTCACACAGTGAAGGGGCAATGTGGATATGAAAACACTAGCTTCACACAGTGAAGGGGCAATGTGGATATGAAAACACTAGCTTCACCCAGTGAAGGGGCAATGTGGATATGAAAACACTAGTTTCACACAGTGAAGGGGAAATGCGGATATGAAAACACTAGTTTCACACAGTGAAGGGGAAATGCGGATATGAAAACACTAGCTTCACACAGTGAATGGGCAATGTGGATATGAAAACACTAGTTTCACACAGTGAAGGGGAAATGCGGATATGAAAACACTAGTTTCACCCAGTGAAGGGGCAATGTGGATATGAAAACACTAGCTTCACACAGTGAAGGGGAAATGTGGATATGAAAACACTAGCTTCACACAGTGAAGGGGCAATATGGATATGAAAACACTAGCTTCACACAGTGAAGGGGAAATGTGGATATGAAAACACTAGCTTCACACAGTGAAGGGGAAATGTGGATATGAAAACACTAGCTTCACACAGTGAAGGGGCAATGTGGATATGAAAACACTAGCTTCACACAGTGAAGGGGCAGTGTCGGTCCTGGACGTTTAAGATCAGGGAAGACAATTCTTTTTTTTTTGTGTGTGCATGGCCTTATTTCTATTACAGCATATTGGATGACTGCAATTCATATTCCGTTCACCCAGTTCAATGTAACATCGACATGTTAAGGCTACTAAAATGTTTCCTCATGAGGTTGCTACAAAATAGCATAGGAATTAAAGTTTATAAAGTAGGTGCACAAGTCGGGAGACATGTCGGCGTAATCAAGGTGACAGACAATACCCGCTTTGCACACTTTTGATCTAAGGTGTAATCATTAGTCCAAACAAGAGTTTCAATTGGACAAATTCAGCTAGGTTTATCCCCGTTTCGTTCCGTTCCGTTTAAGAAACACTTTTCAACAGAAACCAATGAAATGAATACACCCCTGGTCACCCACACAAACAGCATGATCCCTTTCATAGCAGCCACATACAAACAGCATGATCCCTTTCATAGCAGCCACATACAAACAGCATGATCACTTTCATAGCAGCCCCATACAAACAGCATGATCACTTTCATAGCAGCCACATACAAACAGCATGATCACTTTCATAGCAGCCCCATACAAACAGCATGATCCCTTTCATAGCAGCCACATACAAACAGCATGATCACCTTCATAGCAGCCCCATACAAACAGCATGATCACCTTCATAGCAGCCCCATACAAAGAGCATGATCCCTTTCATAGCAGCCCCATACAAACAGCATGATCACCTTCATAGCAGCCCCATACAAACAGCATGATCACCTTCATAGCAGCCCCATACAAACAGCATGATCCCTTTCATAGCAGCCACGTACAAACAGCATGATCCCTTTCATAGCAGCCACATACAAACAGCATGATCCCTTTCATAGCAGCCACATACAAACAGCATGATCACCTTCATAGCAGCCACATACAAACAGCATGATCCCTTTCATAGCAGCCACATACAAACAGCATGATCACTTTGCTCGTTGTATAATTCCTTCTCACATCTACGTGCTCTCCTCCTCTCACTTTCGCTTGTGGACTTCAGTATATAGCTCCCTCTCCGCTGCCTCCCCATTTTTGAAAGAATGTATTTGTTCAAAATTGTTCAACTATTGTCTTTGAGTCAACTACTCACCACATTTTACACACTGCAATGCTAGCTAGCTGAAGCTTAAGGTTTCAGTACTAGATAAATTATCTGATCCTTTGATTGGGCGGACAACGTGTCAGTTAATGCTGCAAGAGCTCTGATAGGTTGAAGCACGTCCTCTGGAAGTTGTCATAAATATTGTGTAAGTCTATGGAAGGAGGTGAGAACCATGAGCCTCCTAGGTTTTGTATTGAAGTCAATGTAGCCAGAGGAGGATGGAAGCTAGCTGTCCTCCGGCTACACCACGGTGCTACCCCTACAGAGTGCTGTTGAGGCTACTGTAGACCTTCATTGCAAAACAGTGTGTTACTAAATGATTGTGATGTGAGAACATGTTACATAAATATATAAAAAAGGATAACTTTAAATGTTTTGCTATTTTTATGAAATTCACTGAGTAAGTGAATCCTCCCATTTCTCCTCTGAGGAGCCTCCATTGGTGAAGGGGGGGATGTGGATATTAAAAAAACACCAACAGCCATCAGTCAAGTGTAGGGGTGTAAAACTCCAGAAACTCCAGTTTTTCAGAAATCCCAGAAACAAGCATTTTTTGGAATCATGTGAGAGTAAAAGCCTCCGGTCAATCACCTGGTTTAGAGTCAAGGGTCTTGAGGTTTTTCAGCTTCTTGACCTTCATCTGCTTGACCGTCTCTCCAGCCTGCTTCATGTCTCCAATACGGATGATGTGAGGCCAGTGTTGGAGGGTCTTCGCAAAGAACGGGTTGGTCACGCCAAGAATCACAGATGGCCTGAGAGACAGACATAAGACGGGCACGAATACAGACACGTGTTAATAAATCATAGTAGCTCTACTTGTCAACAAAAGCATGTCTGACTGGCTTCTGTGTTCCATATGTACCCTAAAAAAAACTCATAGCTAGCATGTCCATACTCCATAGCTAGACAAATCAAATGTGAATTATAAAAGAGATTGGTATTCCTCCTGTTACTCACGGGGCCTGTGTAGATAACTAGCTTGAGAGTAGAGATCAGGCCAGAGCGGTATACTACAATGCAGGATCAAGGAGTTAGCTAGCCAATTTACCTAAATACTTGGAAATGTATAAACTCAGCAACAACATAAAAAAGAAACGTCCATTTTTCAGGTCACTGTCTTTCAAAGAATTTGTAATAACTTCACAGATCTTCATCGTAAAGGGTTAAAAACACTGTTTCCCATGCTTGTTCAATGAACCATAAACAATGAATGAACATGCACCTGTGGAACAGTCGTTAAGACACTAACAGGTTCCGAACATCACACCTGCGGGACAGGTACAGGATGGCAACAACAACGGCCCGAGTTACACCAGGAACGCACAATCCCTCCATCAGTGCTCAGACTGTCCGCAATAGGCTGAGAGAGGCTGGACTGAGGGCTTGTAGGCCTGTTGTAAGGCAGGTCCTCACCAGACATCACCAGCAACAATGTCGCCTACGGGCACAAACCCACCGTCGCTGGACCAGACAGGACTGGCATTGACGACTGGCATTGTCTTCATTTACGAGTCGTGGTTTTGTCCCACCAGGGGTGATGGTCGGATTCGCGTTTATCGTGGAAGGAATGAGTGTTACACTGAGGCCTGTACTCTGCAGCGGGATCGATTTGGAGGTGGAGGGTCCGTCATGGTCTGGGGCAGTGTGTCACAGCATCATCGGACTGAGCTTGTTGTCATTGCAGGCAATCTCAACGCTGTACGTTACAGGGAAGACATCCTCCTCCCTCATGTGGTACCCTTCCTGAAGGCTCATCCTGACATGACCCTCCAGCATGACAATGTCACCAGCCATACTGCTCGTTCTGTGCGTGATTTCCTACAAGACAGGAATGTCAGTGTTCTACCATGGCCAGCGAAGAGCCCGGATCTCAAACCCATTGAGCACGTCTGGGACCTGTTGGATCGGAGGGTGAGGGCTAGGGCCATTCCCCCTCAGAAATGTCCGGGAACATGCAGGTGCCTTGGTGGAAGAGTTGGGTAACATCTCACATCAAGAACTGGCAAATCTGGTGCAGTCCATGAGGAGGAGATGCACTGCAGTACTTAATGCAGCTGGTGGCCACACCAGATACTGACTGTTACTTTTGATTTTGACCCCCCCTTTGTTCAGGGACACATTATTCCATTTCTGTTAGTCACATGTCTGTGGAACTTGTTCAGTTTGCTGAAAATAAACACAGTTGACAGTGAGAGGACTTTCCTTTTTTTTGTTGCTGAGATATAGATATATATTTTAAGATAAGCTTGAAATGGGTATCCTCTAATTGATTCAACAAACAAAAACATATCTAAGTCTCGCTTTTTTTTATGAATAAGTAAATCCATAGTTATGTTTGCTTTGATGTATACCCCTCAGAGTATAAGGTGTTTTCAGTGGTGCCAGTTACTCAGGGGAGGCCTGTGTTCTGGTGGTGTACTCCTAATATACTATAGTGTTACTCAGGGGAGGGTGTACTCCTACTATACTATAGTGTTACTCAGGGGAGGGTGTACTCCTACTATAGTGTTACTCAGGGGAGGGTGTACTCCTACTATACTATAGTGTTACTCAGGGGAGGGTGTACTCCTAATATACTATAGAGTTACTCAGGGGAGGGTGTACTCCTAATATACTATAGAGTTACTCAGGGGAGGGTGTACTCCTAATATACTATAGTGTTACTCAGGGGAGGGTGTACTCCTACTATACTATAGAGTTACTCAGGGGAGGGTGTACTCCTACTATAGTGTTACTCAGGGGAGGGTGTACTCCTAATATACTATAGTGTTACTCAGGGGAGGGTGTACTCCTACTATACTATAGTGTTACTCAGGGGAGGGTGTACTCCTACTATACTATAGTGTTACTCAGGGGAGGGTGTACTCCTACTATACTATAGTGTTACTCAGGGGAGGGTGTACTCCTACTATACTATAGTGTTACTCAGGGGAGGGTGTACTCCTACTATAGTGTTACTCAGGGGAGGGTGTACTCCTACTATACTATAGTGTTACTCAGGGGAGGGTGTACTCCTACTATACTATAGTGTTACTCAGGGGAGGGTGTACTCCTACTATACTATAGTGTTACTCAGGGGAGGGTGTACTCCTAATATACTATAGTGTTACTCAGGGGAGGGTGTACTCCTAATATACTATAGTGTTACTCAGGGGAGGGTGTACTCCTACTATACTATAGTGTTACTCAGGGGAGGGTGTACTCCTACTATACTATAGTGTTACTCAGGGGAGGGTGTACTCCTACTATACTATAGTGTTACTCAGGGGAGGGTGTACTCCTAATATACTATAGTGTTACTCAGGGGAGGGTGTACTCCTACTATACTATAGTGTTACTCAGGGGAGGGTGTACTCCTAATATACTATAGTGTTACTCAGGGGAGGGTGTACTCCTAATATACTATAGTGTTACTCAGGGGAGGGTGTACTCCTACTATAGTGTTACTCAGGGGAGGGTGTACTCCTACTATACTATAGTGTTACTCAGGGGAGGGTGTACTCCTAATATACTATAGTGTTACTCAGGGGAGGGTGTACTCCTAATATAGAGTTACTCAGGGGAGGGTGTACTCCTACTATACTATAGTGTTACTCAGGGGAGGGTGTACTCCTAATATACTATAGAGTTACTCACGGGGCCTGTGTTCTGGTAGTGTACTCCTTAAACTCGCTGTCGTGGATGGTGAAGTACGGTCTGAAGTCACTGCAGTAGCGCAGTGGAGAGATGCAGCTGTACACACACACACACCCCTAATTAGTGATTGAACTCCAGACACACAGATAATCTTCTTAAAGGGGTTGTGTCTATTATTCTGAGACGGCAGACTGCTGGTGGCTGCCGGGGGCAGACTACCGGGGGCAGACTACCGGGGGCAGACTACCGGGGGCAGACTACCGGGGGCAGACTACCGGGGGCAGACTACCGGGGGCAGACTACCGGGGGCAGACTACCGGGGGCAGACTACCGGGAAAAAGTAATCACCCCCCTTTTTGATTTTCTCTATTTTTCCATGTATTTCTTTAGTAATATATCTTCAAACAAAACCTAATATTAGATAAACGGTATGTGAGTGAACAAATAACTTGCCAATTATTTATTTAATAAACCAAGTAATGCAACACACAACGCCCCTGTGTGAATTAGTATTTACCCCCCTTATACTCACTAACTGGTTGTTCCACCTTCAGCTGCAACGACTCCAACCAAACACTTCCTGTAGTTGATGATCAGTCTCTCACATCGCTGTGGAAGAATTTTTAGCCCACTCTTCCATGCAGAACGGGGTCATTTGTGGGTTTTCAAGCAGGAACTGCTCGTTTCAGGACCTGCCACAACATCTCAAAAATCGGGATGGCTGAAAAGCAACTAATTTAATATTTTGGAATGGCCTGGTCAAAGTCCAGACCTAAAACCGATTGAGATGTTGTGGCAGGACTTGAACTGAGCAGCTCGTGCTCGAAAAAAAACCACACAGATGTCGCTGAGTTACAGCAGTTCTGCATGGAAGAGTGGGCTAAAATTCCTCCACAGTGATGTGAGAGACTGATCATCAACGACAGGAAGTGTTTAGTTGGAGTCGTTGCAGCTGAAGGTGGAACAACCAGTTAGTGAGTATAAGGGGGGTAAATACTAATTCACACAGGGGCGTTGTGTGTTGCATAACTTGGTTTATTAAATAAATAATTGGCAAGTTATTTGTTCACTCACATACCGTTTATCTAATATTAGGTTTTGAGTGAAGATATAAAAAACATTTAGGTGTCAAAAATATGCAAAGAGACAATTGTAAAAGGTGAACATACTTTTTCACAGCACTATATATACACTTTTACTTTATAGCTGTGTACTTAAAAAAATAAAAAACGGTATGTTAATCTTCCTAGCCACACCCTCTTCGTCTCACCTGACCAATGCCAGAACGGTATCGGAAGATTCCGCCGGTGACGGTGCCATGACAACCAGAGCCTCTCCTAGCAACACCAGCTCCCATAACATCTGAATGTGGAAAAACACTGGGTGGAAACACCTGTAGAAGTAGAAGAAGAAGAAGAGATGGAACTGTATCGGCTCTCCACTTCCCCTCCTGGGTGGATTCTCTACGGAAACCCGACGTTACCGTGGCAACCAGTCACTTGCGTCGACAACAGGAAGCAGCCAAGTGTCCTTCCTTCCTGGTTAGAGTCAACCTGCACTACTACTCCCAACCAATGGGTGGCATCAGAGAGCTGGGGTGGTCGTACAACAACCCTTCAATAGTCCAGCACCCCTATTCCCTATATAGTGCACTATTTTTTTGCAGGCCTTGGTCATAAGTAGTGTACGCTATAGGGAATAGTGTGCCATTTGTGATTGAACACCACTACTAACATGTACTCACGTGAACAAGTCTACCTCGTGGACTGTGGGGAGGATTATGGACACGAGGTTGTCATTCTGTAATAAAAACAGTCATCGGGTTTAAATAATTAGGGTTACATGGTTTGGGACCTTTTTTTCATTTGACATTTGAGTCATTTTAGCAGACGCTCTTATCCAGAGCGACTTACAGTAGTGAATACATACATTTCATACATTTTTTATTTTCTTCCCCCCTTCCCTTTTTCGTACTGGCCCCCCCGTGGGAATCGAACCAACAACCCTGGCGTTGCAAACACCAACTGAGCCACACGGGGGGCTTCCAGGCTTGTCGTAACATGTCGGGATCCGAAGCTAGAAAAACAGGCTACCAGCGGTGAATCAGAATGACGTGGTAGGAGTCTGAAACGGCATCCTATTCTCCATTATGGTGCACCGGTCAAACGGAGTCCACCATAGGGAACAGGGGGCCATTTTGTAGTGTTGTTCGTAGCATAATTCTCATCCTCACCTGTGTTGACTGAACCAGCTGAGAGGTTCCAGGCTTGTCGTAACATGTCGGGATCCGAACCTAGAAAAAAAAAAAAAATAAACTGAAATATTACTGATCGAGTTGTTTAACACCAGAATCATTACTGAAAAAGACAGTGTTAAAAAAAATTCTATCATTTATAAATATTTGATTGATTGGTAATCGTAGAAAAGGAATATATAAATATTTAGCTGTAGCGTTTTCCCTGGGTTAGCCGTACCTTCATCACTGTACCCATTATAGAGGGTTAGTATTTTCCCTGGGTTAGCCGTACCTTCATCACTGTACCCATTATAGAGGGTTAGTATTTTCCCTGGGTTAGCCGTACCTTCATCACTGTACCCATTATAGAGGGTTAGTATTTTCCCTGGGTTAGACGTACCTTCATCACTGTACCCATTATAGAGGGTTAGTATTTTCCCTGGGTTAGCCGTACCTTCATCACTGTACCCATTATAGAGGGTTAGTATTTTCCCTGGGTTAGACGTACCTTCATCACTGTACCCATTATAGAGGGTTAGTATTTTCCCTGGGTTAGCCGTACCTTCATCACTGTACCCATTATAGAGGGTTAGTATTTTCCCTGGGTTAGACGTACCTTCATCACTGTACCCATTATAGAGGGTTAGTATTTTCCCTGGGTTAGCCGTACCTTCATCACTGTACCCATTATAGAGGGTTAGTATTTTCCCTGGGTTAGCCGTACCTTCATCACTGTACCCATTATAGAGGGTTAGTATTTTCCCTGGGTTAGCCGTACCTTCATCACTGTACCCATTATAGAGGGTTAGTATTTTCCCTGGGTTAGCCGTACCTTCATCACTGTACCCATTATAGGGAGGACCAATATTTTTCCTGGGTGAGGAGTGGGCCAGCGGTCGATGTCGTTGCAGGCTGTCAACACACAGAAACAAGCCACATGAAAACACACAGACAGACAACAGGGTTCACCGGGCCGATAATAGTTGTTACGACTAAACACAAAACACCAGCAATATAACAGGAAAGAGATAGATCAAAAAAAGGAGGACCACAGACTAGCCCCTCTACTAAAAATCAGTCCCTCCCAGGTTTCAGACGATGTTTCCCCATTGGAACAGGATGAAATTAGGAGAACCCTTTATATTTTGAATTACCCACCGGCCTCTAGACATGGCTCCTGCTTCTCAAAGTACTCTGGAGCGATGAGCTTCAGCAGGGAGTGGAAGAACATGACGTAGGGTAGCTTGCTGATGAGGACCAGGGACTGGAACGAACACACACACACACACACACACACACACACACACACACACACACACCACACACACACACACACACACACACACACACACACACACACACACACACACACACACACACACACACACACGGTTTAAAAAATTCATACTGCAATAAGATCAGGGAGTTTTAGGAAAAACTAAAAATGTGGCCTGAATAAAGAGTGTGCTAAAATGTAGTGTCCTATCTGGTGCTGAACGGCGTTAACTCACCTTCTGAAAGTAGCCCCTCTTCAAGGACTTGTCCCGGACTTGTCTGAAGTAGACGTAGCCGTAGTAATGGCCTTGGTCCCTCTACACACACACACACACACACACACACACACACACACACACACACACACACACACACACACACACACACACACACACACACACACACACACGCTCACATTTAGTATGGACACACACGTACAATAAAACACACACACACTATATTTCATTAGCCATTGATTTAAGCCTAAACACTGCATGGTTGGAAGTGAACATTTGACAAGTGAATTGAGGCAGTGGAGAATACTGACATCACACCAGCTCCTCCTCTATAGGACAGGTTATATACTGACATCACACCAGCTCCTTCTCTATAGGACAGGTTATATACGGACATCACACCAGCTCCTCTATAGGACAGGTTATATACTGACATCACACCAGCTCCTCCTCTATAGGACAGGTTATATACTGACATCACACCAGCTCCTCCTCTATAGGACAGGTTATATACTGACATCACACCAGCTCCTCCTCTATAGGACAGGTTATATACTGACATCACACCAGCTCCTTCTCTATAGGACAGGTTATATACTGACATCACACCAGCTCCTCCTCTATAGGACAGGTTATATACTGACATCACACCAGCTCCTCCTCTATAGGACAGGTTATATACTGACATCACACCAGCTCCTCCTCTATAGGACAGGTTATATACTGACATCACACCAGCTCCTTCTCTATAGGACAGGTTATATACGGACATCACACCAGCTCCTCTATAGGACAGGTTATATACTGACATCACACCAGCTCCTCTATAGGACAGGTTATATACTGACATCACACCAGCTCCTTCTCTATAGGACAGGTTATATACGGACATCACACCAGCTCCTCTATAGGACAGGTTATATACTGACATCACACCAGCTCCTCCTCTATAGGACAGGTTATATACTGACATCACACCAGCTCCTTCTCTATAGGACAGGTTATATACTGACATCACACCAGCTCCTCCTCTATAGGACAGGTTATATACTGACATCACACCAGCTCCTCCTCTATAGGACAGGTTATATACTGACATCACACCAGCTCCTCCTCTATAGGACAGGTTATATACTGACATCACACCAGCTCCTCCTCTATAGGACAGGTTATATATACTGACATCACACCAGCTCCTCCTCTATAGGACAGGTTATATACTGACATCACACCAGCTCCTCCTCTATAGGACAGGTTATATACTGACATCACACCAGCTCCGCCTCTATAGGACAGGTTATATACGGACATTACACCAGCTCCTCCTCTATAGGACAGGTTATATACTGACATCACACCAGCTCCGCCTCTATAGGACAGGTTATATACTGACATCACACCAGCTCCTCCTCTATAGGACAGGTTATATACTGACATCACACCAGCTCCTCCTCTATAGGACAGGTTATATACTGACATCACACCAGCTCCTCTATAGGACAGGTTATATACTGACATCACACCAGCTCCTCTATAGGACAGGTTATATACTGACATCAAACCAGCTCCTCCTCTATAGGACAGGTTATATACTGACATCACACCAGCTCCTCCTCTATAGGACAGGTTATATACTGACATCACACCAGCTCCTCCTCTATAGGACAGGTTATATACTGACATCACACCAGCTCCTTCTCTATAGGACAGGTTATATACTGACATCACACCAGCTCCTCCTCTATAGGACAGGTTATATACTGACATCACACCAGCTCCTCCTCTATAGGACAGGTTATATACTGACATCACACCAGCTCCTTCTCTATAGGACAGGTTATATACTGACATCACACCAGCTCCTCCTCTATAGGACAGGTTATATACTGACATCACACCAGCTCCTCCTCTATAGGACAGGTTATATACTGACATCACACCAGCTCCTCCTCTATAGGACAGGTTATATACTGACATCACACCAGCTCCTCCTCTATAGGACAGGTTATATACTGACATCACACCAGCTCCTCCTCTATAGGACAGGTTATATACTGACATCACACCAGCTCCTCCTCTATAGGACAGGTTATATACTGACATCACACCAGCTCCTCCTCTATAGGACAGGTTATATACTGACATCACACCAGCTCCTTCTCTATAGGACAGGTTATATACGGACATCACACCAGCTCCTCTATAGGACAGGTTATATACTGACATCACACCAGCTCCTCTATAGGACAGGTTATATACTGACATCACACCAGCTCCTTCTCTATAGGACAGGTTATATACGGACATCACACCAGCTCCTCTATAGGACAGGTTATATACTGACATCACACCAGCTCCTCCTCTATAGGACAGGTTATATACTGACATCACACCAGCTCCTTCTCTATAGGACAGGTTATATACTGACATCACACCAGCTCCTCCTCTATAGGACAGGTTATATACTGACATCACACCAGCTCCTCCTCTATAGGACAGGTTATATACTGACATCACACCAGCTCCTCCTCTATAGGACAGGTTATATACTGACATCACACCAGCTCCTCCTCTATAGGACAGGTTATATATACTGACATCACACCAGCTCCTCCTCTATAGGACAGGTTATATACTGACATCACACCAGCTCCTCCTCTATAGGACAGGTTATATACTGACATCACACCAGCTCCGCCTCTATAGGACAGGTTATATACGGACATTACACCAGCTCCTCCTCTATAGGACAGGTTATATACTGACATCACACCAGCTCCGCCTCTATAGGACAGGTTATATACTGACATCACACCAGCTCCTCCTCTATAGGACAGGTTATATACTGACATCACACCAGCTCCTCCTCTATAGGACAGGTTATATACTGACATCACACCAGCTCCTCTATAGGACAGGTTATATACTGACATCACACCAGCTCCTCTATAGGACAGGTTATATACTGACATCAAACCAGCTCCTCCTCTATAGGACAGGTTATATACTGACATCACACCAGCTCCTCCTCTATAGGACAGGTTGAATACTGACATCACACCAGCTCCTCCTCTATAGGACAGGTTATATACTGACATCACACCAGCTCCTTCTCTATAGGACAGGTTATATACTGACATCACACCAGCTCCTCCTCTATAGGACAGGTTATATACTGACATCACACCAGCTCCTCCTCTATAGGACAGGTTATATACGGACATTACACCAGCTCCTCCTCTATAGGACAGGTTATATACTGACATCACACCAGCTCCTCCTCTATAGGACAGGTTATATACTGACATCACACCAGCTCCTCTATAGGACAGGTTATATACTGACATCACACCAGCTCCTCTATAGGACAGGTTATATACTGACATCACACCAGCTCCTCCTCTATAGGACAGGTTACATCACACCAGCTCCTCTATAGGACAGGTTATATACGGACATCACACCAGCTCCTCTATAGGACAGGTTATATACTGACATCACACCAGCTCCTCTATAGGACAGGTTATATACTGACATCACACCAGCTCCTCTATAGGACAGGTTATATACGGACATCACACCAGCTCCTCTATAGGACAGGTTATATACTGACATCACACCAGCTCCTCTATAGGACAGGTTATATACTGACATTACACCAGCTCCTCCTCTATAGGACAGGTTATATAGTGACATCACACCAGCTCCGCCTCTATAGGACAGGTTATATACGGACATCACACCAGCTCCTCCTCTATAGGACAGGTTATATACTGACATCACACCAGCTCCTCCTCTATAGGACAGGTTATATACTGACATCACACCAGCTCCTCCTCTATAGGACAGGTTATATACTGACATCACACCAGCTCCTTCTCTATAGGACAGGTTATATACTGACTTCACACCAGCTCCTCTATAGGACAGGTTATATACTGACATCACACCAGCTCCTCTATAGGACAGGTTATATACGGACATCACACCAGCTCCTCTATAGGACAGGTTATATACTGACATCACACCAGCTCCTCTATAGGACAGGTTATATACTGACATCACACCAGCTCCTCTATAGGACAGGTTATATACTGACATCACACCAGCTCCTCTATAGGACAGGTTATATACTGACATCACACCAGCTCCTCCTCTATAGGACAGGTTATATACTGACATCACACCAGCTCCTCCTCTATAGGACAGGTTATATACTGACATCACACCAGCTCCTCTATAGGACAGGTTATATACGGACATCACACCAGCTCCTCCTCTGTAGGACAGGTTATATACTGACATCACACCAGCTCCTTCTCTATAGGACAGGTTATATACTGACATCACACCAGCTCCTCCTCTATAGGACAGGTTATATACTGACATCACACCAGCTCCTCCTCTATAGGACAGGTTATATACGGACATCACACCAGCTCCTCCTCTATAGGACAGGTTATATACTGACATCACACCAGCTCCTCCTCTATAGGACAGGTTAAATACTGACATCACAGCAGCTTCTCTATAGGACAGGTTATATACTGACATCACAGCAGCTTCTCTATAGGACAGGTTATATACTGACATCACACCAGCTCCTCCTCTATAGGACAGGTTATATACTGACATCACACCAGCTCCTCCTCTATAGGACAGGTTATATACTGACATCACACCAGCTCCTCCTCTATAGGACAGGTTATATACTGACATCACACCAGCTCCTCCTCTATAGGACAGGTTATATACTGACATCACACCAGCTCCTCCTCTATAGGACAGGTTATATACTGACATCACACCAGCTTCTCTATAGGACAGGTTATATACTGACATCACACCAGCTTCTCTATAGGACAGGTTATATACTGACATCACACCAGCTCCTCCTCTATAGGACAGGTTATATACTGACATCACACCAGCTCCTCCTCTATAGGACAGGTTATATAATGACATCACACCAGCTCCTCCTCTATAGGACAGGTTATATACTGACATCATACCAGCTCCTTCTCTATAGGACAGGTTAAAAACTGACATCACACCAGCTCCTCCTCTATAGGACAGGTTAAAAACTGACATCACACCAGCTCCTCCTCTATAGGACAGGTTATATACTGACATCACACCAGCTCCTCCTCTATAGGACAGGTTATATACTGACATCACACCAGCTCCTCCTCTATAGGACAGGTTATATACTGACATCACACCAGCTTCTCTATAGGACAGGTTATATACTGACATCACACCAGCTTCTCTATAGGACAGGTTATATACTGACATCACACCAGCTCCTCCTCTATAGGACAGGTTATATACTGACATCACACCAGCTCCTCCTCTATAGGACAGGTTATATAATGACATCACACCAGCTCCTCCTCTATAGGACAGGTTATATACTGACATCATACCAGCTCCTTCTCTATAGGACAGGTTAAAAACTGACATCACACCAGCTCCTCCTCTATAGGACAGGTTAAAAACTGACATCACACCAGCTCCTCCTCTATAGGACAGGTTATATACTGACATCACACCAGCTCCTCCTCTATAGGACAGGTTATATACTGACATCACACCAGCTCCTCCTCTATAGGACAGGTTATATACTGACATCACACCAGCTCCTCCTCTATAGGACAGGTTATATACTGACATCACACCAGCTCCTCCTCTATAGGACAGGTTATATACTGACATCACACCAGCTCCTCCTCTATAGGACAGGTTATATACTGACATCACACCAGCTCCTCCTCTATAGGACAGGTTATATACTGACATCACACCAGCTCCTCCTCTATAGGACAGGTTATATACTGACATCACACCAGCTCCTCCTCTATAGGACAGGTTATATACTGACACCCAGACGTCACTCCAGTGTGTGACCAGAGCTGGTATGATTGGTGACTGGCTGAGGAGTGTAATGGCTGATTGGTGACTGGCTGAGGTGTGTAATGGCTGATTGGTGACTGGCTGAGGAGTGTAATGGCTGATTGGTGATTGGCTGAGACTGTGTGGCTCTCAGAGATTCTCATCTCTCAGGAGTCAATGTTTACCTGTAGAGTCATGAGGAGTTTCCCCTTAGTGGACATAAAGCTCTATCCATTCTAACCCAGCCCCCTATCCATCCTAACCCAGCCGGCCCTATCCATCCTAACCCAGCCGGCTCTATCCATCCTAACCCAGCCGGCCCTATCCATCCTAACCCAGCCGGCTCTATCCATCCTAACCCAGCCGGCTCCATATCCATCCTAACCCAGCCGGCTCTATCCATCCTAACCCAGCCGGCTCTATCCATCCTAACCCAGCCGGCTCTATCCATCCTAACCCAGCCGGCCCTATCCATTCTAACCCAGCCGGCTCTATCCATCCTAACCCAGCCCCCTATCCATCCTAACCCAGCCGGCCCTATCCATCCTAACCCAGCCGGCCCTATCCATCCTAACCCAGCCGGCTCTATCCATCCTAACCCAGCCGGCTCTATCCATCCTAACCCAGCCGGCTCTATCCATCCTAACCCAGCCGGCTCTATCCATCCTAACCCAGCCGGCTCTATCCATCCTAACCCAGCCGGCCTATCCATCCTAACCCAGCCGGCTCTATCCATCCTAACCCAGCCGGCTCTATCCATCCTAACCCAGCCGGCTCTATCCATCCTAACCCAGCCGGCTCTATCCATCCTAACCCAGCCCCCTATCCATTGTAACCCAGCCGGCTCCATATCCATCCTAACCCAGCCATGCCCATTCTAACCCAGCCATGCCCATTCTAACCCAGCCATGCCCATTCTAACCCAGCCATGCCCATTCTAACCCAGCCATGCCCATTCTAACCCAGCCATGCCCATTCTAACCCAGCCATGCCCATTCTCACCCAGCCATGCCCATTCTCACCCAGCCATACCCATTCTCACCCAGCCATACCCATTCTAACCCAGCCATCCCTATATCCATTCTAACCCAGCCATCCCTATATCCCATTCTAACCCAGCCAGCCCTATATCCCATTCTAACCCAGCCAGCCCTATATCCATTCTAACCCAGCCAGCCCTATATCCATTCTAACCCAGCCAGCCCTATATCCATTCTAACCCAGCCAGCCCTATATCCATTCTAACCCAGCCAGCCCTATATCCATTCTAACCCAGCCAGCCCTATATCCATTCTAACCCAGCCAGCCCTATATCCATTCTAACCCAGCCAGCCCTATATCCATTCTAACCCAGCCAGCCCTATATCCATTCTAACCCAGCCAGCCCTTTTCAGCGTGGTCCTCAGGTTTGATAGAGCAAAAATATTTTCACATAACCCTCCCCTTGTACTGTCAAATAAATTGCAGACCACCCCCCCATAGAATTAACTCAAAAACAATGTTTACGACCACAATTAACAACAACTGCAGCCACCCCCGCGTTGCTGCAGCCCGCCCCCCCGCGTTGCTGCAGCTCGCCCCCCGTGTTGCTGCAGCTCGCCCCCCCCCCGTGTTGCTGCAGCTCGCCCCCCCCCCCGTGTTGCTGCAGCCCGCCCCCCCCGTGTTGCTGCAGCCCGCCCCCCCCCCCGTGTTGCTGCAGCCCGCCCCCCCCGTGTTGCTGCAGCCCGCCCCCCCCCCGTGTTGCTGCAGCCCGCCCCCGTGTTGCTGCAGCCCGCCCCCCCGTGTTGCTGCAGCCCGCCCCCCCGTGTTGCTGCAGCCCGCCCCCCCGTGTTGCTGCAGCCCGCCCCCCCGTGTTGCAGCCAGAAACATGTAGAAGTCCCTGAACACATTTTTACCTTGAGGCAGACTGGGGCGTCACGGTCAAACTGGTCCAGAAAACATCCCAGAGAAGACTTCCTGCCTGAGGCCTGGCGGAAACGGAAGCAGAACTGTGTGTCCCCTAGACAACCTGCCAAACAGGAAGAGGAAACGCATGTAGGTTATTCTCCTCCATGTTCCAGCTCTTTCCTCTAAAGCTGGATGGAATTCCAGCACTGAGCTGGGGAAGTGGGCAGGGGAGGAATGCTGTGATATCCCATGTAGCTCAGTTGGTAGAGCATGGTGTTCGCAACGCCAGGGTATAGATCCGAATCTCTGTGAATCATTTAAAACATTTCACTTCAGAATGTTATTATTATTATTATTATTATTATTATTATTATTTTATTTTTTTAACAGTTCAGTGAGAATTATCCAGTGTAAACTACCAGTATTTTTTAACAGTTCAGTGAGAATTATCCAGTGTAAACTACCAGTGACATGCTCACTTACAGGCCCTTCCCAACAATGAAGAGAGAAAGAATAGAAAAATAACAGGTGAAATAAATCCAATGAGTAAAAAAAATAACATGGCTGTATACACAGGGTACCAGTGTACATATAAGTAGGGCTAGTAACTAGGCAACAGCATAGGTAATAAAACAACAAGCTGTAGCGTATGTGAGGTCAAAAGACTTGATGTCTTTAGACGTCTTGGGACTTCAAACTAAAATATCTTGTTGTGCCATTTGTCACACTGTTGTTTCTATGACGAGTCAGGCCGGGTAAATCATTTGATCTGATTGGCAAAAAAAACTAACCAAATATCATGTTTTTAAGATGAGATTCACCCAATAAAAAATGTTACATTGCTTTTAGTCATTATCAAATGAGCACGTGAACATAACCCATCTCAACATTATTTTATTGCATAGTCCCAGTCGTTATCCGACAGAACGGTGGGGGGGATGTGTGGTTACCTAGGTTACCCCCATTGGCTCACAGCAAATCTCAAAAATAAATCCCCCCCCCCCCCCCCCCAAACAGAAGTTCTCTTGTCTGTTTGCTGTAGTCAATTACAAAACTAAATGTAAGTAAAAACACAATGTCTAAAAGGTTCCTTACCAACCTGGCCTGGTACGGACCTCCAGGCCGTATGACTGGTGAACGGGTCATCCAACGACTACACAGACCATTTGGATTGACAACCGTTTTATGTTGAATTGACATTATGCACTCACTGGACTCTAGCCCCACACACTGGACTCTAGCCCCACACACTGGACTCTAGCCCCACACACTGGACTCTAGCCACCCACCCACACACCCACCGGACTCTACCCACACACCCACACACTGGACTCTAGCCCCACACACTGGACTCTAGCCCCACACACTGGACTCTAGCCCCACACACTGGACTCTAGCCCCACACACTGGACTCTAGCCCCACACACTGGACTCTAGCCCCACACACTGGACTCTAGCCCCACACACTGGACTCTAGCCACCCACCCACACACTGGACTCTAGCCACCCACCCACACACCCTCCGGACTCTACCCACACACCCACCGGACTCTACCCACACACCCACCGGACTCTACCCACCGGACTCTACCCACACCCACCGGACTCTACCCACCGGACTCTACCCACACCCACCGGACTCTACCCACCCACACACACACACACCGGACTCTACCCACACCCACCGGACTCTACCCACCCACACACACCGGACTCTACCCACACACACACACACACACACACACACCGGACTCTACCCACACACACACACACACACACACCGGACTCTACCCACACACACACACCGGACTCTACCCACACACACACACACACCGGACTCTACCCACACACACACACACACACCGGACTCTACCCACACACACACACACACACCGGACTCTACCCACACACACACACACACCGGACTCTACCCACACACACACACACACCGGACTCTACCCACACACACACACACACCGGACTCTACCCACACACACACACACACCGGACTCTACCCACACACACACACACACCGGACTCTACCCACACACACACACACACCGGACTCTACCCACACACACACACACACCGGACTCTACCCACACACACACACACACCGGACTCTACCCACACACACACACACACCGGACTCTACCACACACACACACACACCGGACTCTACCCACACACACACACCGGACTCTACCCACACACACCGGACTCTACCCACACACACACACCGGACTCTACCCACACACACACCGGACTCTACCCACACACACACCGGACTCTACCCACACACACACCGGACTCTACCCACACACACACCGGACTCTACCCACACACACACCGGACTCTACCCACACACACACCGGACTCTACCCACACACACACCGGACTCTACCCACACCGGACTCTACCCACACACACACACACACACACACACACACACACACACACACACACACACCGGACTCTACCCACACACACACCGGACTCTACCCACACACACACACACACCGGACTCTACCCACACACACACACACACCGGACTCTACCCACACACACACACACACACCGGACTCTACCCACACACACACCGGACTCTACCCACACTCACACACAGGACTCTACCCACACTCACACACAGGACTCTACCCACACTCACACACCGGACTCTACCCACACCCACCGGACTCTACCCACCCACACACACCGGACTCTACCCACACACACACACCGGACTCTACCCACACACACACACCGGACTCTACCCACACACACACACACACACCGGACTCTACCCACACACACACACACAGCGGACTCTACCCACACACACACACACACCGGACTCTACCCACACACACACACACAGCGGACTCTACCCACACACACACACCGGACTCTACCCACACACACACACACACCGGACTCTACCCACACACACACACACACCGGACTCTACCCACACACACACACCGGACTCTACCCACACACACACACCGGACTCTACCCACACACACACACCGGACTCTACCCACACACACCGGACTCTACCCACACACACACACACACACACACACCGGACTCTACCCACACACACACACACCGGACTCTACCCACACACACACCGGACTCTACCCACACACACCGGACTCTACCCACACACACCGGACTCTACCCACACACACACCGGACTCTACCCACACACACACCGGACTCTACCCACACACACACCGGACTCTACCCACACACACACCGGACTCTACCCACACACACACACACACACACACACACACACACACACACACCGGACTCTACCCACACACACACCGGACTCTCACCCACACCGGACCACCCACACACACCGGACTCTACCCACACACACACACACACCGGACTCTACCCACACACACACACACACACCGGACTCTACCCACACACACACCGGACTCTACCCACACTCACACACAGGACTCTACCCACACTCACACACAGGACTCTACCCACACTCACACACAGGACTCTACCCACACTCACACACAGGACTCTACCCACACTCACACACCGGACTCTACCCACACTCACACACCGGACTCTACCCACACTCACACACCGGACTCTACCCACACTCACACACCGGACTCTACCCACACTCACACACCGGACTCTACCCACACTCACACACCGGACTCTACCCACACTCACACACCGGACTCTACCCACACTCACACACCGGACTCTACCCACACTCACACACCGGACTCTACCCACACTCACACACCGGACTCTACCCACACTCACACACCGGACTCTACCCACACTCACACACACACACACCCTCCGGACTCTACCCACACACATATATTGATGTCACAGACTCGCTACTGCTACTCTGTTAAATGTCTATCCTGATTGTCTAGTCACTCTATCCACATGTACATATTACCTTAATTAACTCCACTACGCATATAGCCTCGTTATTGTTATTTCCTTATTTAGTCTTGGTGATTGTTCTTACAGTTTACTCTGCATGGAGTGTGCCAAGCTGTCATCAAGGCAAAGGGTGGCTACTTTGAAGAATATAAAATATATTTTCATTTGTTTAACACTTTTTTGGTTACTACATAATTCCATATGTGTTATTTCATAGTGTTGATGTCTTCACTATTATTCTACAATGTAAAAAAATAAACTCTTGAATGAGTAGGTGTGTCCAAACGTTTGACTGGTACTCTAAGTGTGTGTGTACTTACTACTTAGAAAAGTGGGATAGTCCAGAGAAAATATTTGAACAGCTTTATATATATATATATATATATATATATATATATATATATATATATATATATATATACACATATACTCAGCTATTGCCTGACACCCAATCAGCTGTGGAGAAAATGACTGACTCAGTGTCTGGTGCAGGGTGTCAGGGGCGTGTCTAACGCGGGTGGGACTGCAGGGTGTCAGGGGCGTGTCTAACACGGGTGGGACTGCAAGCGTGTCAGAGAAATGTGGCGCCGGACATTAGACCAGCAGCATTTAAACTTATCGTACATTTGAGAAATGTACCGGACCCATATCCATTTGGGTGTGTAACCTGATTAGAGCGTCCACCCACGGTGCTCAGAATAACAGAAATCGGATTTAGATTATGGTAATTCATATTAACAGAACACGCAAGTTGAGGCTGCAACGGTATGCGTTCTTCTTACCGAATTCCAGCGCACACTTTGAAGATGTTACAATAACTGTCCACATTTACCTTTTCCTCAGCCAACAAGACAAGTAACAAACAGCAAAATCACTAGTCTATGTCAATCTACTATCCCCCACAGTAGAAACATTTATCGATTATATTGGCCAGTTTGTCAAGAAAAATAAGGGGGAAAAAAAAGACCTATTCCAAACAAGACTTTGGGACGATAAATCACTAATTCATACAACCAGTAGGCCTAGGCAACACAAACACATTAAAAAGCAATGAGGCTGACGAAACAGATCAGAAGGTTCAGTTGAAAACATTTTAAGAGCAGAAATGTGCACAAGGCAGTAGACTATGTATGAATGTTTGTTCCATAATGCAATTAGCTGGAAAACACTGGTCGCCAAAAGCGGTGAAAATAACCGTTACAAATGTGTTAAGGAGGAGATCTAAAGATGCAACAACTAGCATGGGATTAATACGACTAGGATTATCGTCAACTAGCATGGGTTGATAATATGACTAGGATTATCGTCAACTAGCATGGGTTGATAATATGACTTGGATCATCATCAACTAGCATGGGTTGATAATATGACTTGGATTATCATCAACTAGCATGGGTTGATAATGTGACTTGGATTATCATCAACTAGCATGGGTTGATAATATGACAAGGATTGTGCCTTTGGCTGATGGACAATTAAAGTTGATTTGAAAACCAATAGAACAGGAGAGAAAGTGGTTTCAATGACATATGGTCGGATTTTACTCTGAAGCAAGTTAAGACGTGCCTTCAAACAAAAAGGCCTATATGTTTTCAAAACGCATATACTGCCTCCAGCTCATTGTCTGATGCAATGAAGGCTACCAACTGTCGCCTATATCCACTTGCATGGCGAAACGGAAGCGTGTTTCAATTACCAGCTAAGGGAGAAAAAAAATATGCTATTTTTAAAATCATGGGCATCAAAACTGCATTCAACTTTATTTAGACCTTTTTTTTGGAAGTACATACCTGCCGTGGGGGCAGATATGACGATAGATACTCATCGAGACGAACGTATGTTGACATTATTAAACTGGTGAATTACAAGTGAATGACCGCTTCCTCGGTTTAAAAGGTTATATTCAACAGTTAAGTGTAAACCCAGATTCTGGTTCATGAGAGACTATGAAGGAAAGAGTTTACCTGAGTTGGAGTCTGGGAATGACAAGTAGCAGATACTTGTTTTCTGTAACAAAAATAAAGTGGATCGTTTGTTTGATTGAGACATTTCAATACAAAAAGACAGTCAGTGTCATACATGAGGTTACTTTTGAAAAACATCAACTTGCCTCTTTCTCGGATAGTTTGGAATGGTGTGGGTAGATGACCTGCAAGAGAGAGAGAGAGAGAGAGAGAGAGAACAACAGTTGGCTAACTAACGTAGCGGATAGCTCACTGGTTAGCTAGCTAACTAAATGCTAACTAAATGCTAACTAAATGCTAACTGTATTACGTTACTTTTAAATTCCAATAGCTTGCTAAAAAAAAAAACGTTATAGTTAGCTACACCATTAGCTAGTTAGCCAGCTAAGTTAGCTATCTATCTAACGAAGTGACAACAAGTAGAGGAAAAAGGTATTTGACTGCACCTCCACAGCCTGGCCGAGTTCTAGATCAAACCCGACGACACAGATGCAGTGTAGCCAGGCAGAGAAGCGATCCCACGGCAGGAGAAGCGAATCCGTGTCCTCCTCTCTTCCAGGCCCGACGTTTAACGTTATTTCTTCCGCTGGAGATATGCTCACATCCTCGTCTCCAATTTCTTCAGGCTCTGCGAGTTGCTCCTCTATCTCCTCAGAGCCCTGCAAAGCCATCACGATATCCAACGGTGGAAAATGCTTCCTTTCGTTAACTTTTATACTGGTCACTTTATCCTTCGATAGCAAGCTAACCAACGTCACCCCACCACAGGAGAGAGGAAAAAAATAATACATACACAGAAAACGTAGGCTGGCGTGGCTACGCTACGTAAGTACGTAACGTTCCAACCGGAAATGCAGTAGCGGCACTAGCCCACTAGTCTGCGCTACAATCATGGGCGTTTAAAAAAAAAAATGTTTTTATAAAAACCATTTTTATTAACAAATATCAACAAACAAAAGAGGAATAGTCACATGTAAACAAGCATACAAACAAACTATTTACATTGCCAGGAATCCTAAACAAACAAATCATATTCATTAATAATACAATAAGTTTTAATTGCCTTTTTGTTTTCATTTTAGTTCATTAAAGTAGTGTCATACTGTTTAAATTCATTTATAAAGTGAAAAAAAGTTAGGTTTTTGAATTAGACCATTTGCATTTGTGAATATGAAATTTACCTAGTATTATTAGCAGTTGAATTAAATATACTACATCTTTATCTATGTCAGCATTTCTGAAATAAATCATTATATCAAAACAATTAAATACATTTACATTTTAGTCATTTAGCAGACGCTCTTATCCAGAGTGAGTGCATACATTTCATACATTATTTTTTTTCTTCTTCATACTGGTCCCCCATGGGAATCAAACCCACAACCCTGGCATTGCAAACACCATGCTCTACCAACTGAGCCACACGGGACCGAAATAGTACAACAGGTCCTATTTTTTTTGTAACAAAATTCTGTATGTCAATCCAAAAAATTCTGCTATAAATACAGGCAAAAAAACAAATGCAAAATGGTATCCTTCTCTATTCCACAGAAATCACATTTATAGTCAATATTCAGCTTGATTCTTTCCAAATCATATTTCACAGGATAAATTCTATGTAACATTTTAAATGAAACTTCCTTTACTTTATTACTGATACAATATTAGTTAGCAATTTTCCATGCTTTCCCCCATTGTATATCACCATAGATATTTGACCAAAAGAATCTTGCTGAGGGAATTGTAGTTTAACAAACAATATTCCTAATCTGTTTATTACTACATGTATCTTTGATGTTACTATTGCCAATGAATATATTGTCATATACATCTATGTTACTTACATCAACCACAGAGCAATTTAAAAGAGATACAAACCCCCTTGGAATCGCATCAAAAACAATTGCATATTCTTTCAGGGTTATTGGAATTTTAAACTTATCAAGAAATTCCCCATATGAGAGTAGATATCCATCCTCATTCAGTAACTGACCAACCAAAATAATTTTATTATCAGACCAGTTACGAATTTTTTTTAAATGTTTTAATCGTATATCTTTGGTGTCCCATATAAAGTATCTGTGAGGGGAAAAATTGTGTTTATACGTTAACATCCAAGCTAAAATTGCCTGCTTATGGAATTTGGCCAATTTTACTGGGATTTTATCAATATCAAAATGACATCGAAGCAAAAATCCTAAACCACCAACAGAGTGAAATAAATACTTAGGGAAGACATTCCAAAAACTGTTCTGGTTCTTAACATACTTCAGAATCCAATTTATTTTAAAAGTATTATTTAGAGTATTGAAATCTAAAACCTCAAGACCTCCTTGTTCTTGGGTATTCTTGAGAATATCTTTTCGTAGATAGTGAGGTTTGTTCCTCCAAATAAAATGATAAAGAATCTTATCTAAGTCCTTTACAATTTTAGGTGGTAAGTCAAGTGATAACGATACATAAACCGATCTGGATAACCCTTCAGCTTTGGATAATAAAACCCGACCGTGTAACGAAATATCTCTCATCAACCAGAGGTTCAATTTCTTCTTTGTTTTCTCAATAATGGGGGTTAAAGTTCAATTCACTCCTTTGTTTTTCATCCTTGCATATAACAATTCCAAGATAAGTAACCTTATCTTTAATTGGGATACCATATACTTCCTGTAAAACACTGTCCTTGAGTGGAAATAAGACTGACTTATTGATATTAATTTTCAAACCTGAAACTAAGGAAAAGTCTTCAATACAGGAAACTGCTTTAGAAACCTATTTCCTGTCTCTTAAAAATATGGTGGTGGTGGTCATCAGCCAGTTGACATAGTTTAAATTCATTGCCAAGTGCTGAAACACCTTGAAAATTCCCTTTCTTGATATGAAGAGCCATAATTTGAGTGACCAATACAAATAAAAATGGACTAATTGGGCAGCCCTGCCGAATGCCACGGCCAATATCAAATCTTTGGGATGTCCCGTGAGCTAATTTTACAGAGCTAGTACAACCACTATATAAAGTTTGGACTGCTTTCAACAACAAAAAGTCACCAAACCCCACAAAAAGTATTGCTTTGAACATAAACTCATGTTTTACAATGTCAAAAGCTTTATAAAAATCAACAAACATAAGAAAACTATCATCAAGGATGAGGTCATTATAGTCAATCATATCTAAGATCAACCTGATGTTATTACTAATGTGTCGCCCGTGCATAAAACCAGATTGTTCTTCATCAATTATATGATGCAAGCCTTGTTTCAACCTCTTAGCAAATACAAGGGCAAATACACTTACATTTACGTCATTTAGCAGACGCTCTTATCCAGAGCGACTTACAAATTGGTGCATTCACCTTATGATATCCAGTGGAACAACCACTTTACAATAGTACATCTATATCTTTTTTGGGGGGGTGGTTAGAAGGATTACTTTATCCTATCCCAGGTATTCCTTAAAGAGGTGGGGTTTCAGGTGTCTCCGGAAGATGGTGATTGACTCCGCTGTCCTGGCGTCGTGAGGGAGCTTGTTCCACCATTGGGGTGCCAGAGAAGCGAACAGTTTTGACTGGGCTGAGCGGGAACTGTGCTTCCGCAGAGGTAGGGGGGGGGGGGGGGGGGGGGGGGGGGCAGCAGGCCAGAGGTGGATGAACGCAGTGCCCTTCTTTGGGTGTAGGGACTGATCAGAGCTTGAAGGTACGGGGGTGCCGTTCCCCTCACAGCTCCGTAGGCAAGCACCATGGTCTTGTAGCATTTCCCCATCATTATTCAACAGGCTAACGGGTCTCCAGTTGTCTATATAAAGAGTATCCTTATTAGGTTTGGGAATCAAAGTAATTACACCTTGCTTTAAGGAAGCCGGTAACTCCCCTTTTTTCTATTGATTCTTGAAACATAGCAACAATGAAAGGAATCAATTGATCATTGAATGCTTTATAAAACTCGCTTATTTAACCATTATTTCCAGGGGACCTATTGTCCTTAAAGCTTTTAATCCATTCTTTTATCTCAATTTCAGATAACTCATCATCACAAAAATCCCTGAAATCATTATCTATCTTCTTAGCAATGTTTGCTACATTGTCTAAGAAAATATCCATATTGGCAGTTGGCTGAGCTGACGTATACAGATTCTGATAAAACTGGGCAACATGCTGAGAGATTTCTTTTAGATTTTCATTGGGAGTATTATTATTCATTAATTTACATATGGAAGTCTTTTCGCCTGCCCTTTTTTTTCTAAATTAAAGAAATATTTTGTATTTTTCTTTCCCTCTTCCATCCATTTTCGTCTTGATCTTACAAACGCTCCCCGAGCCTTTTCCTCGTAGATACAGTATAACTGCATTTGCTATGATGATAGCTCCAGTAATTCCTGATTAATTAGTTCAGTTTTTTTTTGTATAATCCATTATTCCCTTTATGATGTCATATCCTTTCTCTCTCTTGGCACGAGCAATTTTTTCCCCCATTGAAATAGCCAAAAGCCTTTTATCAAATTTAATTTGCTCCCAGTAACTTCCAAACGTATTCATAACACAGGCACAATTCCAGTATTTATCAATAATTCCTGCTACTTCCTTCTTAAATACTTCATTCTCTAGTAAAGTCTTGTTCATTTTCCAGTAACCTTTACTAACTTTTTTGTTGTTGACAAACCATGCATATTTATCTTTATTGAGATCCCTTTGTGGTCTGTTAAAATTGATGGTTCAATCGACACTGTATCAACCTTGTCAGCCATATCTTCAGATATCAGACAGAAATCAATACGGGATCGTGTAGATAAATCTTTAGTACTCCATGTAAACATAATCTAATCTGGGTTCTTATGTCTCCAAATATCTAGAACACCTAATCGTAGACATATATTCCTTATCTCACAAACAGAATTGCTATCCGAATTGCAAACCCCACTATCCCGGCACTGCCACCAATGTAGAGATTCAAGAACAAGCATGGTCTGGCTCTTCCCCCTTAGTCAAAACCAAATGTTAAAAACTCACATTTCGGATAGTGGCTTCGGTGGCAACTACTGCCTTATCTTTCATTTAATTGTATTTAATTTGTTGAAATAAAAATTTTAAGAAATCCTATAATTGCAAAATACTGAATCATGTTGGTCGAACACCGCATCAAAACACAAAACCATGTTTTGTGACATCATGAGATTCATCATCATAATCTAAAGGGCAAATCCTTTAATTCCTCTATTAGCCAAAACACTGACAAAACAATGAGATTACAGAGAGGGAGGGGGTCCAAGACCCTGGTGAACCCCAGAACAGCTGTTGTCCATTCCCCAAAGTCATCCCAGTCTTTATTTTGGAGGTTTTTGTGAGAGATTTAGGGCCAGGAAATGTGCTATGTGGTTTACTTAAGGCCATGAGTTTTTCCTAGCTACTTTATGGCTCTAGCTATCACCCACTAAATGTATATGTGTTTCCCTCCTTAGACATGTCACTGACCTGGTGTAACTACTATGCAAAGTACTCTCAAGTTCAAGTTTGTTCATTTGTCATATAAACATGATATACACTGAGTGTACAAAACATTAGGAACACCTTCCTAATATTGAGTCAGTCTGTCATGGAAAGAGCAGGTGTTCTTAATGTTTTATACACTCAATGTAGCTGGAGTATACAGTGAAATAAAACGCTTCCTTGCAGGTTCACCTCTCAACAATGCAACTCACAATGGAATCGTACTACAAAATAAAAGCTCAAATTAATTAAAATAGGCTATAATGTTTTTCAGAAATATAATACAAGAAGTAGGATATTTAGACATGTGCAGGGGAATTAAGAAATAGATTGTTCAGTGGCAGCGTAGCCTAGTGGTTGGAGCGTTGGACTAGTAACCGAAAGGCTGCAAGATCGAGCTGTCGTTCTGTCGTTCTGCCCCCTGAACAAGGCAGTTAACCCACTGTTCCCCGGTAGGCCGTCATTGTAAATAAGAATTTGTTCTTAACTGACTTGCCTAGTTAAATAAAGGTCAAATTAAAAATAATAATAATAATAATAAATAAACATTGTGTAGTGGTAATAAATACCAGTCCAGTAGCAGTCGTGTGTGTGTGTGTGTGTGTGTGAGAGAGAGAGAGAGACTAGGAGGACAATGGAAGTTGAGTTGAAATCTTCATTGTAAAAAAACAAAAACAATGTTTGTCATAGGCCTAAAGCCTTGATCAGAGAGCCCCTTAATGGTGACTAGAGGTACAGAGGCACCGACCACGTTTACATGCACACAATATTCCTCGTAGTAGCTCATTTCCCACTTAAGGTCTCATTCGGGACAAGATGTTTACATTTTCCTTTGATATCCCGCTCATGAGTGTCCCTGTTTCCATGAATGAAGAAAATATTCCTAATTTATGTATATGGGTTAAATGGAATAGCAACTGAAATGTGGATACTGACTGTAAGCCTATAACCTCCCATATATAACAAAATATAGTATTAAAACCTGCAGAATTCTGCATTTCTTGCAGTGAAATAATACAACAAGTGTTTATTTTGTCTTGGGAACAGGATTGGAAAAATAAGATTTATTTCCTTCAACATCTCTTGAGAAAATGCATGTGTAATGTGTATTTCAATCACATACAATATGTACCCAAGATGAACTGAAGACTTAACAGAAAAGTGTTTCATTGTTTTCTCAGCTTTTCATTTCCTTAAAACCGGTCAAACGGATGACATTTCGACCAGGAGTAATCTTTCCACTGTTTTGAAGTTCATTCCGTTTTCTTCCCGCCCAGTCCCCTAAACGAAAACTAGATGACTAATGCATTAATTTTATCAATGTAAGTCATTATTCTGATGAGGACTACTTTATTTAGTATTCTGGGGAAACAAGTTCATCGCAGAAAAGAAACTGCATGTAGGCTTATCAAACTACTTGACAAACAAATGGCCTACCAAATGTCGGAAATTATTAGCAGAAACGTGTCTAAATTAGAGGTGTAAGTATCCAGTAGTAAATTAATTACACCAGGCTAAATTACTATGGTGGATCAAACTGTCACAGGTAGTCTACTTGTTGACATGTTTTGTTTGACGATCAGATGAAAACATCACACAACATCCATGATATCATATCATATATCAAATCAAATTGTATTTGCGCCATATACAACAGTGAAATGTTTACTTACAAGCCTTTAATCAACAACGCAGTTCTAAGAAAAATAAGTGTTAAGTAAAAATAGATATATAAACAATAAAATAACAAATAAAATAACAAATAATTAAAGAGAAGAAGTAAAATAAGAGTAGCAAGGCTATTTCCAGGGGGTACCGGTACAGAGTCAATGTGGAGACTATATACAGGGGGTACCGGTACAGAGTCAATGTGGAGACTATATACAGGGGGTACCGGTACAGAGTCAATGTGGAGACTATATACAGGGGGTACCGGTACAGAGTCAATGTGGAGACTATATACAGGGGGTACCGGTACAGAGTCAATGTGGAGGCTATATACAGGGGGTACCGGTACAGAGTCAATGTGGAGGCTATATACAGGGGGTACCGGTACAGAGTCAATGTGGAGGTTATATACAGGGGGTACCGGTACAGAGTCAATGTGGAGGTTATATACAGGGGGTACCGGTACAGAGTCAATGTGGAGGCTATATACAGGGGGTACCGGTACAGAGTCAATGTGGAGGCTATATACAGGGGGTACCGGTACAGAGTCAATGTGGAGGCTATATACAGGGGGTACCGGTACAGAGTCAATGTGGAGGTTATATACAGGGGGTACCGGTACAGAGTCAATGTGGAGGCTATATACAGGGGGTACCGGTACAGAGTCAATGTGGAGGCTATATACAGGGGGTACCGGTACAGAGTCAATGTGGAGGCTATATACAGGGGGTACCGGTACAGAGTCAATGTGGAGGCTATATACAGGGGGTACCGGTACAGAGTCAATGTGGAGGCTATATACAGGGGGTACCGGTACAGAGTCAATGTGGAGGCTATATACAGGGGGTACCGGTACAGAGTCAATGTGGAGGCTATATACAGGGGGTACCGGTACAGAGTCAATGTGGAGGCTATATACAGGGGGTACCGGTACAGAGTCAATGTGGAGGCTATATACAGGGGGTACCGGTACAGAGTCAATGTGGAGGCTATATACAGGGGGTACCGGTACTGAGTCAATGTGGAGGCTATATACAGGGGGTACCGGTACAGAGTCAATGTGGAGGCTAAATACAGGGGGTACCGGTACAGAGTCAATGTGGAGGCTATATACAGGGTATTACAGTACAGAGTCAATGTGGAGGCTATATACAGGGGGTACCGGTACAGAGTCAATGTGGAGGCTATATACAGGGGGTACCGGTACAGAGTCAATGTGGAGACTATATACAGGGGGTACCGGTACAGAGTCAATGTGGAGGCTATATACAGGGGGTACCGGTACTGAATCAATGTGGAGGCTATATACAGGGGGGTACCGGTACAGAGTCAATGTGGAGGCTATATACAGGGGGTACCGGTACAGAGTCAATGTGCGGGGGCACAGGTTAGTTGAGGTAATTAAGGTAATATGTACATGTAGATAGAGTTGAAGTGACTATGCAAAGATAATAACAGAGAGTAGCAGCAGCATAAAAGAGGGGTCAATGCAAATAGTCTGGGTAGCCAGTTGATTACCTGTTCAGGAGTCTTATGGCTTGGGGGTAGAAGCTGGAAGCCTTTTGGACCTAGACTTGGCGCTCCGGTACCGCTTGCCCTGCAGTAGCAGACAGAACAGTCTATGACAAGGGGGGGCTGAAGTCGTTGACAATTTTTAGGGCCTTCCTCTGACACCGCCTGGTATAGAGATCCTGGATGGCAGGAAGCTTGGCCCCAGTGATGTACTGGGCTGTATGCACTAACCGTTGTTGTGCCTTATGGTCGGAGGCCGAGCAGTTGCCGTACCAGGCAGTGATGCAACCGGTCAGGATGATCTCGATGGTGCAGCTGTAGAACTTTGTGAGGATCCGAGGACCCATGCCAAATCTTTTCAGTCTCCTGAGGGGGAATAGTTTTTGTCGTGCTCTCTTCACGACTGTCTTGGTGTGTTTGGACCATGATCGTTTGTTGGTGATGTGGACACCAAGGAACTTGAGGCTCTCAACCTGCTCCACTACAGCCCCGTCGATGAGAATGGGGGTGTGCTCGGTCCTCCTTTTCCTGAAGTCCACAATCAACTCCTTTGTCTTGATCACGTTGAGGGAGAGGTTGTTGTCCTGGCACCACACGGCCAGGTCTCTGACCTCCTCCCTACAGGCTGTGTCATCGTTGTCGGTGATCAGGCCTGCGACTGTTGTGTCGTCAGCAAACTTAATGATAGTGTTGGAGTCGTGCCTGGCCGTGCAGTCATGACTGAACAGGGAGTACAGGAGGGGACTGAGCACGCACCCCTGAGGGGCCTCTGTGTTGAGGATCAGCGTGGCAGATGTGTTGTTACCTACCCTCACCACCTGGGGGTGGCTCGTCAGGAAGTCCAGGATCCAGTTGCAGAGGGAGGCGTTTAGTCCCAGGATCCTTAGCTTAGTGATGAGCCTTGAGCTTTGATATGTGAAACTGAGCCTGCGAAGACTGCAAAAACATCAGTTATCGGGATAAGATGTTAACATGCCACAGTATCCCATCTTAGATTAGCATATCCCAGGCATATTATCCGGGTTTCTCATAACCGGGATACAAGTTTTTTCGGGTTATTGAAAACGGGATATTATGTTTATACGCTCAACTCAAAAAACGGAATACTTGAGTATCCCGAATAATAACAGGATATCGGTGCGCATGTAAACATGGTCACAGAGGTGGAAACATTGGCTAGAAACCTAATGTTGAACTGCATTGAATTCTAAGTCGGACAGAAATGCGCGTTTGAAACAGGTAAGTTTCCTCACATGAACTCTCCAAGTCAGAATGTTGAATAAAATTATATTTTAGCTTCCTTTACTGGTTGTCTGTGCGGTTGGACCTTTTGCAGGTAGGATTGTGAGAGAAAACTTGAAAATAAGGGAGGCTATATACATTCTAGGAGCTCAGATGCAAAAATGTATTATCCAACGTTTCCACAGCCAGGCCGTCTTCACCAGGCTATGATAATTAACACAGCCATACCCTGATGAAGACAGCTTGGCTGTAGAAACGTTGGATATGAAACATTTTTTACATCTGAGCTCCTAGAGTGTGCGGCTCTCCCTTATTTTCTAGTTTTCTACTCCGCTTGGCCAGCACCTCGCCTTTAATAGCTGTGCATTTCTTTTTCTTCAGGATTGTGAGAAGAAGAAAATATATCCACAACAAAGTATGATTCCATAAACTTTTCAAAGTGCATTCAGATTTGTGTCCAGATGTCTATCACCTGAATCATGTAGACACATGCAGGTGCTCGGCGAGTACGCATGTGTCTCGTGCATGTATTTTCTTCTTCTTCAGGTGATATAAATCTGAGCACATTACCAGCTATTTGAAAAGTTGAACCAATTATTCTTTCCTGTTGATATAGTGAGGAAACTTAACATGCTGTCGACAAGGCAAAACGCGTGCGTCCACGTGCACATGTTGATGTGATCATGAGACGCAGGTTAAACAATTAAAAACAACTGTATTAATTAAGGGGTGGGGGGGGGGGGGGGGGGCAGGTAGAAACACACGTGAAACATTCAATGACATTTAGCTAGCTTGTCCTGGGAGATAAACATTGGGTTGTTATTTTATATATGTATATAATGTAATGTATATAATAATATTATTATATTTATATATATTATATATTATTATATATTTATAATTATTATATATTATAATTATAATTATATACATTATTATATTATTATAATTATTATAATTATTATAATTATTATATATTATTATTATATTATATATAATATAATGTATATTGTCCTATTTCAAGCTGGTTCTTTTGTATAATTTTGACCTGGAGTCGTACAAAATCGTGTTTTTCTCTACTCAGACGACTAATCCACATATAAAAAGGAAAAACTTTTTTTTTTTTTTTTTTTGTGCCGTATCCATGTGGGTTTGTATCTTCCTGACATCCAATTAGGAAGGGACTTGTGGCAAGTCTATAGAAACAAGTTCTATTTTAGCGCTTGGTTATGCAGACACAGACATGAGCAAGCGGTGTTGGTGAAATGATTGAATAACACAGTATGTGTACATTTATTTTGCAACGCTGGCGCAAGCAACGTGGCCGGTGAGGTTTGCATGTAACTCACATATCAGTGATTATAAAGAAGGGAGCAGGTGGGTTGATACCTTTTAAAGTCTTTGAACAAATCTTATAATCTTTCCCTAATTAAGTCCCTTGGGATTCAGAAATGACTTTTCTGAATGTCTAATTAATCAGATTTGCCTAGGAACAGTTCAGGGGCAGAATGACAGATTTTACCTCGTCAGCTCGGGGGATTCGATCTAGCAACCTTCCGGTTACTAGCCCAAAGCTCTAAACCACTCGGCTAACCTGCCACCCCATTATATCATAACTTAAGATCTATCATTGACAGTAGTCAATATAGGGAAGTAGTCTTCCCTGTGGCTCAGTTGGTAGAGCATGGTGTGTGCAACGCCAGCATGGTGTGTGCAAAGCCAGGGTTGTGGGTTCGATTCCCACGGGGGGCCAGTACAAAAAAAATAAAAAGAAATGAAATGTATGCATTCACTACTGTAAGTCGCCCTGGATAAGAGCGTCTGCTAAATTATTAAAATGTAAATGACAGAAAAAGTAATACAAGTGTTTCCAATAGAAATTCATTTTTTTTTAACCACATAAACAATATTTGCATATAACGTTGCAGCGTGTGATGAATGTCTATTCTGATTGGATCCCCATGTTGTCAATTTGAATATCGATCCCGCCCTCTAATTACGTCATGGCTATGTCGCGTGCGCTACACGGCGCTTACCGGTCTGTTTGTGTGTATTATTTCATTTCAGTATGGCTACGGATTGTTGTGGAAGAGGACAAGTCTTTCGAAAGTTTACCCAGTTCAACGGAATAATTCTGTAAAAAAAAAAAAAAATATATATATATATATATTCACATCTTGTGCCATCGATAAGTTGTGGTTTAAACTTGGAAATCTTCAGAAGATTAGCAACTGGATTGAGGATGCTAGCCGAAACTCGTCACGGTTTTTCCGTGTCTGTTCTGTCAGCTAGCTAACTAGCTAACTAGCTAGCAAGGCTATCCATCCTAGCTAACACTTTCCGACTCGGCTAACGTTTGCTTTGAAGAGGGGCCCACTTTACTAGCTAACGTTAGTTGTGTTTTAGTTGCTTGTCTCAAATTGACTATTTTACCTGAAGTAGCGTTATTCAAGAGTTGGTTGAGCACCAGTCGACAATTCACCCGAAGAGGCCGCTCCGGTTGAATTACAAGTTGTTAGCACGTTAGCATAGTTAGCTAGCTAGCGTTCTTTTTTTTTTTTTTTTGAATTTTTATAGTTATATCTGGGTAGTTGCCAACAAACAGCCAAACTGCAGGGTTTTTGTATTGGGTACATCAACCTCTACATCCCGCTGCAATACCCATTTTAGATCTAAGGGTTGTCTTTGCAGCAGTTTGGAACATTTGGCTTCGAGATTATAAAGATTTGTTTCTGTTCAGGGCCCTGAAACTCAATATTAGCTTGCTAGTCTGCCTGAGTTGGGAGTGGCTAGAGGTTTGCATTAGCTGCTTAGCGAGCTAGCTAACAAACAAGGTCAGATGTTCTTATATCGCACCCGTCTATAGTGCGTAGGATAAACAAAACGTAATGACACAAACTCTATAGTTAAAATACAAACTCTATAGAAAAAGAACGTATTAATGACCTGTTAAACCACGGTCAGATTGACAGCGGGTGTGTTTCAATAGCCGTATCATCATCATTCAGGCGCAGGGATAGGAAACTCCGCACTGGTCAAATAGTTTGTATAAACTACCAATCTGGATTTATCCGTTGCTGGGCTAAAGATATTGGGTGCCACACTAGCCTGCTCAATATAGCTTCTTTCCCTGTACGTTTTGATGGACGTGATTAGATATTTTCTAGACGGCTACTGTTACTATCGTCATGCAATTCTGGCTAGTCAGAATTCTGACCTGTACATAGCCGTGTTGAATAACATTCAGTGGACGTAATGTAGCTCTGTAGAAAGATAGTCCAAAACACTTTTTTATTTTTTATTTTTTACTCGTTAGATTTACAAGAGTATTGGTTACGTTTCTCGTTGGGGAAAAAAAACGTCAAAATGAATATAATGTTTGATAGCTAGTTAGTGCTTAACTCAAAATAGAATAGCCAGCCAGCCAGCGGGAATAGCTAGGCTAAATTGAATTAACAGCCGATGATTGAAGACTTAGGGACGTTGTCATTCTGGATCAAGAAACCTTGTCTTTAGTCTCCGGTTGGAGTAACACTCCTAAGCCATCATCAATGCCTTCAGCGCTGGCCGTTTTCTCCTGCCGTCCGAATTCACACCCTTTTCAGGAACGTCATGTCTACCTGGACGAGCCAGTCAAGATCGGGCGCTCTGTGGCACGATGCCGACCCGCTCAGAACAATGCTACGTTCGACTGCAAGGTTCTATCAAGGAACCATGCTCTTCTCTGGTTCGATCACAAGACTGGCAAGGTGAGTCTGTTAACCAGTCGGATGATACCTACTAGTGTTTTTACTTTACTTGGTACAATCCCTTTGCGCAGTCACTGCCAGGCAGCCATGCAGGCAGACATGTTGAACTGGGGTTGCAGTCGGCATGTCCAACCACCTCAATGGAATAACTGGTCAGTCAGCCACCTATGGGTAAATAATGGGTCATGGCTGCAGGTTTGAGACACACACACACACACACACACACACACACACACACACACACACACACACACACACACACACACACACACACACACACACACATATGGGTTGCCACTGACAGCCAGCTATGGCAACAGTGCTGAGATAGAATATCAAACCATTGGTCACAGTTTTGTTTTGCGTAGGGCTAGCCTAGGATTGTGCTGTCTGTGTGCCAACTTCCTCCCACCCTAAATAAACAGATCAATAATAATGTGGCATATCACCTTTTTAGAACATCCATGGGGGATTAATAGTTTGCTTCCCCAAATGGCACCCTATTCCCTATAGGCCTCTGGTCAAGAGTAGGGCACATAGGGTGTAATTTGGGATGCACACACACACACACACACACACACACATACACACACACGGTGTAATTTGGGATACACATAAAGATCCCCTAGCTAATTGCTTAGGCTACAGCTGCTAGGAAATCTGTTTTGAGGTTCGTGGATAAAGACTGTTAATGCAAGACACACAGCTGCCTGCTAGCTAGACAACCCAAGACAACACCCTACCCTAATACACACATCGCATACCTCCCCCAAGGTCCTCATGTACCCGCATGCACATCTAGCTGTAGTAACAGCATCACGTGACACACACACACACACACACACACACACACACACACACACACACACACACACACACCACACACACACAAGAATAGAAGGTTTAGTATTTCCTTGATGAAATGGTTGTAGTTGTCTTGTCAGACGGACAGATAACGTTACTTTCAACACGGTGGTGTTGTCAGGGGAAAGTTACAGGGCAAGGAGAGTTACAGTTGTGCAGTGGTGTTGTCATGGAAAGTTACAGGGCATGTATTTGTTAGTTTAACCTGGTGGGGAAACGAGAAACACACCAGGGGATGCGTTTTATTAAGCACACTCATGAAACGGACAGAAAACCATGAGGCACTACTCTGGAGCTTGGCTCATTTTCTATTGTAATATTTCTCTACGGTATGCCCTATTAAATTCCACCAATGCATTGTGTGAGTAGGGTTGTGGGCACACCTCTCCTGTCTTCACCTGGACTGCATACAGTAGCTAGTACAGTTGGCACTACAGAGAAACCTTGAAACGGTTGGCTTGTGTTAAAAGGTTCAAATTGATTAGAACTTTGACAGCCAGAGGTCGGTGTAAATATCGCTCCATGTTCACTATACCATATAAACCTTATACTGTTTACTCCACCCCTTCCACGTGACTTATTTCTTTACTGAACTGATTTGGGTAAAGTGGTTGTTCCACTGGATATCTTAAGGTGAATGCACCAATTTGTAAGTCGCTCTGGATAAGAGCGTCTGCTAAATGACTTAAATGTAAAATGTAAATGGGTGCTGATTTACAGTACCAGTCAAGAGTGTGCTAAGCTGTCATCAAGGCAAAGGGTGGCTACTATGAAGAGTCTTTTTAAAATGTATTTTTATTTAACATTTTTGCTTACTACATAATTCCATATGTGTTATTTCATAGTTTTGATGTCTTCACTATTATTCTACAATGTAGAAAAATAGTACAAAATATAAACCCTTGAATGAGTAGGTGTGTCCAAACGTTTGACTCTTTCTGTAAGCCTCTCCCTCAGATTCCTGAACACTTCATAGCAAACAGTTGTTCAGTTCAGGAAGATATAGGCCCCACTTCCTGTGTAGTGACGTAAGTAGTTTTAAATGCCTGTTTTGTTAACTAGTTGTGTAAATATTTGTCATTTTGTGCTTCTTTTTTAGTAGAGATTTATCTGACCTCGCTGGCTGAACGTCTTAGTTTGAACACCATTCTAGGTGTAGCAGCAGGCAGCGCCAAGAGTTTAATATAGACAAAGAGATTACACACCCCTATCTTGGAATGCAGTTTTACTCTGCTTCTACTTTACAAGCTCTCTATGCCTCCGTCTCACTGCTTTTAAAGGACAAACCAGACCGCGCCGATAAACGGTTTAAATCAGTAGGTGTCCGTCCAGAACATCAGCCCCGTCGTTCACTGTTCTCATTTCATAATGTTTCTACATCGTTTAATTATAAGCACTTAGTTTGATACTAGTACTATAACGGCTTGAAGAAAGGCGTTTTACTATTCCAGTATTATATTACTGTTAAGACCAGTGTCTCATTTACAACGGTGCCCCGAGGACAAACATTACGTCAACAAAAATATTTAAACTAAAAGACAGCTAGCTATAAATACATTATATCAGGTTGGTACAACAAGTTATAATAATCAATATAAACAATTGATCACTTTAGTGAACTAATTTAAGATTATAAACCTCAATGTAACTAAATGTAATCTACAGCGCATTCGGAAAGTATTCAGACCCATTGACTTTTTCCACATTTGGTTACGTTATAGACTTATTCTAAAATGGATGCAATTGTTTTTGTCCCTCATCAAACGACACACAATACCCCATAATGACAAAGCAAAAACAGGTTTTTAGAAATGTGTGAATTTTTCATTAGTATTCAGACCCTTTACTCAGTACTTTGTTGAAGCAACTTTGGCAGTGATTACAGCCTCGAGTCTTCTTGGCTATGACGCTACAAGCTTGGCACACCTGTATTTGGGGAGTTTCTCCCATTATTCTATGTCAGGTTGGATGGGGAGTGTCGCTGCACAGCTATTTTCAGGTCTCCAGAGATGTTAGATCGGGTTCATAACCAATTTATTACTGTGATTATGATATGCTATAGGTCAGGCCCTAATGGTCACGCACATACAGTGCATATTTAAAAAAAATAATAATAATTATAATTATAATAATAAAAAAAATTCACCTTTATTTAACCAGGTAGGTCAGTTGAGAACAAGTTCTCATTTACAACTGTGACCTGGCCAAGATAAAGCAAAGCAGTGCGACACAAACAACAACACAGAGTTATACATGGAATAAACAAGAGTACAGTCAATAACACAATAGAAAAAAAGAAAGTCTATATACAGTGTGTGCAAATGGCGTGAGGAGGTAAGGCAATAAATAGGCCATAGTAGTGAAGTAATTACAATTTAGCAAATTAACACTGGAGTGATAGATGAGCAGATGATGATGTGCAAGTAGAAATACTGGTGTGCAAGAGAGCAGAAAAGTAAATAAAAACAATATGGGGTAGGTAGATTGGATGGGCTATTTACAGATTGGCTATGTTCAGCTGCAGCTGGCCTACCTGG